>NC_059074.1:4591501-4897924 GCF_020497125.1 Mauremys mutica
CATCTAACATCCCATCACAGACCACTGGGCATACTTACCTCCTGATAATCAAAGATCAATTGCCAAAATTAATTGCCAAAATTAGGCTATCCCATCATACCATCCCCTCCATAAACTTATCAAGCTTAGTCTTAAAGCCAGATGTCTTTTGCCCCCACTACTCCCCTTGGAAGGCTGTTCCAGAACTTCACTCCTCTAATGGTTAGAAACCTTCATCTAATTTCAAGTCTAAACTTCCTAGTGTCCAGTTTATACCCATTTGTTCTTGTGTCTACATTGGTACTAAGCTTAAATAATTCCTCTCCCTCCCTAATATTAATCCCTCTGATATATTTATAAAGAGCAAGCATATCCCCCCTCAACTTTCTTTTGGTTAGGCTAAATAAGCCAAGCTCTTTGAGTCTCCTTTCATAAGACAGATTTTCCATTCCTTGGATCATCCTAGTAGCCTGTCTCTGAACCTGTTCCAGTTTGAATTCATCCTTCTTAAACATGGGAGACCAGAACTGCACACAATATTCCAGATGAGGTCTCACTATTGCCTTGTATAACGATACTAACACCTCCTTATCTCTAGTGGAAATACCTTGCCTGATGCATCCCAAGACCGCATTAGCTTTTTTAACGGCCATATCACATTGGCGGCTCATAGTCATCCTGTGATCAACCAATACTCTGAGGTCCTTCTCCTCCTCTGTTACTTCCAACTGATGTGTCCCCAATTTATAACTAAAATTCTTATTATTAATCCCTAAATGCATGACCTTGCACTTTTCACTATTGAATTTCATCCTATTTATTACTCCAGTTTACAAGGTCATCCAGATCTTCCTGTATGATATCCCGGTCCTTCTCTGTGTTAGCAATACCTCCCAGCTTTGTGTTATCCGCAAACTTTATTAGCACATTCCCGCTTTTTGTGCCAAGGTCAGTAATAAAAAGGTTAAATAAGATTGGTCCCAAAACTGATCCCTGAGATTTAATGGGGTCTGGGGAAAAGATTATTTTTGAAAAATGTTCACTATGCTGGAGTTTGACAGTTCTGAGATCCCTTATGCGGCTTCCTGTCAGTTGGTTTAGGGGCATATCCCTTATGGTCTCCTTCCATTTGGAGAAGATGTTTATGAGAGGATCACAAATTGCCTTGGAATCCCTTGCTCACAGAAAGTTTTAGGGTCACCTAAGATAGCACTTCCCAACCACTAGGACACAGACACATCAGGAGTGATGCTTGAGGTTTTTGTTACTGATACTCTAGAATTCCCCACCTTCCTCAGTATGTTGCCTGTACTTGCCTCCCATGCAAATGTGTGAGATATAAGCAGTCATAGATCTTGGCTGCCTTTAAGGAGAGAAAAATGGGGTTTTGAGGTGTCCCAAGTACCATGCTTTTTGATAGACAAGGGTTTTGATATGGAGCAGTTTTTATTTACTTGTCTTTGTACGCATGGCGTTTGAAATTACCAGAATGTCGAAGTTTGCTAGTTCCAGATACTTTAAAGAAGAATACAAAAGAGAGAGAAAAGAAACCAGGTACATTAATATTTGCAAATCACACTTCCCAGAAATGGGCTTTTAATCAGCTACTCAGGGATCTGTAACAGATTAATGTGACATTAAACAGATCCCACAGGTGGTTTAAATCATCCTGTCAATATTATGCATATCCAGAAATCCTTTAGCTGCTACACAGCCAGTTAGGTCTCCTGAGCATATTTGACAAAAACCTCTTTATGCACTTCCTTGCTGTCCCCGTTGAGTGTTTCCAATCCAATGGCCACAAGTTCCTTTAAAAACAAAACACCTTCCTAAACAGGGCCAGCTGGCCACGCAGTCCTGTGATGGATTCATAGATTCCAAGGCCAGAAGGGAACACTGTGATAATCTAATCGGACTGCCTATATAACACAGGTCACAAAGCTTTCCCAAAATAATTCCTTTTGAACTACAGCATCTCTTTAATTTTTTTTTAAAGTATCCAATCTTGATTTAAAAATTGCCAGTGATGGAGAATCCACCACAACCCTTGGTAAATCATTCCAATGGTTAATTATCCACTGTTCAAAATCTGTGCCTTATTTCTAGTCTGAATTTATCTACTTCCAGACACTGGATCTTGTTACCTTTCTCTGCTAGACTGAAGAGCCCATTATCAAACATTTGTTCCTCATGTAGGTACTTATAAACTACTCAAGTTACCCCTCAGCCATCTCTTTGTTAAACTAAATAGATTGAGCTCCTTGAGTCTCTCATTATAAGACATGTTTTCTAATCCTCTAATAATTCTGATGGCTCTTCTTTGAACCCTGTCCAATTTATCAACATCCTTCTTGAATTGTGCTCACCAGAACTGGAGACAGGATTCCAGCATCAGTCACACCAATGCCAAATTGGTCCTGCTTTGAGCAGGGGGTGGGACTAGATACCTCCTGAGGTCCCTTCCAACCCTGAGATTCTATGATTCTATGAAATACTGCATCCCAGGATCACATTAGCCCTTTTGGTCACAGTGGCACACTAGGAGTTCATGTTCAGTTGATAATCCATTACGACCCCCAAATCTTTTTCAGACACTGCCTCGCAGGATAGAGTCCCCATCTTGTGAGCATAGCCTTTATGTTTTATCCCTAGATGAATAAGTTTACATCTGGCTATATTAAAATGCACATTGTTTGCTTGCGCCCAGTTAATCAAGTGATCCAAATCACTCTGTATCAGTGACCTGTCCTCTTCATTATTTCCCACTCCCCCAACTTTTGTGTTGTCTGCAGACTATCAGTGATGATTTTATGCTTTCTTCCAGGTCACTCGTAACAATTTTCAATAGCATAGGGCCAAGAATTAATCTCTGCGGAATCACACCAGAAACACCACCTCCGATTACACTGACATTTTGAGACTTATCCAGTCTGCCTGTTTGTAATCCATTTCGTGTGTGACATTTTAACAAATACTGCCTGTGGACAGGAAGCCAAGTGGACAGATGATGGCTGTCATGACCCAGGGGCGCTGAACCCAGATCCACAGGGTTTACAGGAGCAGCCACATTTCAACCCTCCACTTTACAGCCTACTGACAGCCACTGACTCAAGACCCAGTTTGAGCCTCCACCCCAACATCCCACTGGCAGAGTCCCAGAGCAGCCGATTGGCCTGCTGGCCCTACTTAAGCAAGGAACAGGAAACTGTCTGAACAACTGGGATCCACCCTTCCCTAGACTGTGCTGCTGCGACTTCTCTCTCCCCCCGCCCCTGCTTGACTTATAGGGGTTCTGACCTGACTTGGCTCCCAACCTCTGACTTTTGATCACCAGCTTGTCTTCTGCTTCTGATCTTCTGGTATCCAGACCCAGCCGACTCTCGACTCCTGACTGTGGATTCTGTCTCTGACAACTAGATCTGCCTGCCCATGACCTGGCCTTGACAGCTTGTCTGGACCACAATAACTCAACAGGACTGAGCCCGATGTGAGAAGGATGGGCCTGGCTGCACTGCCACCTCCACCGAAAGCACAGGACTTGCCCAACTGGGCCCTCCACCTTTAGGTGGATAATCAAGCCCTGTAGGCCCAAGTTGCCCAGCTGAATGGGGAAAACCAGCAGCTACAAGAGCAAGTGAGGCAGCTGAGTGCCAAGAACACCATGCTACAAGCACCGCCTCCTGCAATAACCGTGAGGTTTGATGGGAACAACCGGTGGTTCCAGGGCTTTGTGAACCAATGCCAGCTCCTGTTCCTGATGCGCCCCAGAATCTATGCCTCTGACCAGTCCAAGGCGGCCTTGATAATCAGCCTGCAGACAGAAGGTGGGTTAGACTGGACTTCCCCCTGCTGGAAGGTCACAGTCCAGTGCTGTCGAGCTGGGATGCCTTTCTCCAGTCTATATCAGCCATCTTCAATGTCCCTCACTGAGCTTGAAAAGGCGAGATTGCCCTGAGGAGAATCCGGCAGGGGCCAGGCACAGATGCCTCATATGCGGCATGCTTCCGGTACCTCACAGCAGATACTGAGTGGAATGAAGCAGCGCAATTGTACCAGTTCTGGGTGGGGCTTGCAGGAAGAGGTCAAAGATGGAGTTGCCCACCCAGAGATGCTAATGGGCCTAACTGCGCTTGTGGACCTTGTCATCTGCATAAACCATCAGCTGCAAGAACGAAGAGAGGAGAAAAGAGATTCCCCTGCATTTCCTCTACCCACGTAGTGTGACCTCACCTTCTGTATTACCTACCGAACCCACCCAAGCCAATCTGACTCATCAGTGGCACATCCCTGAAGAAAAAGAACCTGTGCTTCTACTGCGGTGAACTTGGCTATGCCATCTCGACCTGTCCAGTACAAACCCTGAGGAGCATGGGGAAACAAGCCAGTTCAAACATGATGGGGGAACTGGCCTAGTTCTTGAGAGTCCCTGTACCCTAGTCCTCACTGAGACGCAGCTTGAGCCCCATCCAGGGGCTTCCCATTTGCAGGTGTCTATCCAGCTGTGCATCCTAGAGATACCTCTCTAACATGCCCTCCATCGATTTGGAAGCAGCAGATTTTATGGATACAGATACAACTCAGGCCCTACAGACTCCCCTGTGACACAAGGCCAAGTTAGACACGATTGAAACTATTGATGGCTTCCCACTATCTTCAAGTCTGGTTGTGGAGGAGACTTTCTCCCTGGAGATTGTTATTCAGGGACACAGTGAGAATTCCATTTTGTGTGATCCATCCCCCACATTCCCCCGATCCTTGGTATCTCCTAGCTAATTCTTCAATATCCCCTCATTCAGTGGTGAGAATGGAAAGTCACTTTCCTGTCACAATTCTGTTGACAGCATGGCCAGAAACCAGTGAGTTTTGGACCCATGCCCCAAAAGGTCCATGTAGGTTTAGTCGCCTGCATCGAAACCCCTACCGAGGGAAATATGAAACTCTCCCCCCACCTAAGTACTGCGATTTAAAAAAGAAGAATGCAGAAAGCCTCCCTCCCCACATCATCGGGACTATGACTGCTCCATAGAACTCCAGCCAGGGGTGAAGATACATTTTGGGTGGATCTACACAATGTCAGAGCCTGAACTGGCAGCATTGTGAGAATACTTCCAAGAGAACTTGTTCATCCACAGGTCAACCTCACCAGATGGTGCCCCAGTCCTTTTTGTAAAAAAGAAAGATGGTAGCCTCTGTCTCTGCATTGATTACCAAGCCCTAAACCAGGTAACAACCTGGAACAGCTACCCACTACCCCAATCCCCGAGTTGCTGGGGCCATCTGCATATTCACAAAACTGGATGTCCGTGAAGTTTACAATCTCGTCCATATCCAAGACAGGGATGAGTGGAAGACTGCCTTTCAAACCCACTATGACCACTCTGAATATTTTGTTTAACATTTGGATTGACTAATGCCTCAGGAACATTCCAGCATTTCATTAACGATGTGCTACGAGACCTACTGGACCAGTTTGTAGAGGTATACTTAAATGATATACTGATCTTCCCAGACAATCTGGACCAACACACCACTCATGTCTTCACAGTCCTGGAGAGACTACAGCAACACTGTCTCTATGCTAAATTCAAAAGCTGTGCTTTCAATCAGACCTCGACTGAGTTCCTGGGTTTTATCCTGTCCCTGGAAGGAATCAATATGGACCTACGCAAGGTCCAGGCTGTCCGTGACTGGGCAGCCTCCCACAAAGTGCACAACCGCCAACGTTTTCTAGGCTTTGCAAATTTTTCCCGAAGGTTCATCTCAAATTCTTCAAAACAAACTGAGTCCTTCACTTGCCTGTGTTGGATTCAGCAACAAATCAAACCAGTCATCTTTGAGTTCCAGCTCTCTCAATCTCTTAGAGTCCACCCTATATTCTATGTCTCACTCCTAAAACCCTACACTGAGAATACATATCCCCACAGAGGCCAATCACTGCCCCCACCAGTGCAAGTACAAGGTGAAGAGGAATACATCATCCTCAAAGTCCTCGATTCCAAGATCAAGCAAGGTAAACTGTGGTACCTGATTGACTGGGAAGGCTATGGGCCAGAGGAATGCACTTGGAAGCTAGTGGAGAATGTTCACGCCCCCATGTTGGTTCAGACTTTCCATAGGAGCTACCCCAAAAAACCTGGAACCATGTAACCCAAAGGGTGCCCGTAGGGGCAAGGGTGATGTCATGACCCACACACCTCAAACCTGGTTCCACAGGAGCAGCCATGCTTCAACCCTCCACTCGGCAGCCAAATGGCCACCTGGTCCTACTTCTGCCAGCAATAGGAACAGGAAGCTGTCCAAACAACTGGGATCCACCCTCCTCTGTGTACCTTGTTTCTCTGCCTCCTGCTCCCCTGGCTTGACTCCTGACCTTTGACACGTGGTTCTGATCTCTGGTTTGTCTCCTGCCTCTGACCCTCTGGTACCCTGATCCAGCTGACTCTCGACTCCTGACTGTGGACACTGGCTCTGACCACAATCCAGCCTTGACAGTGGCAGCCCTTCTTCCTTGAGGGAAGGGATTCACCCTCTGTTGGGCCTCTTTTACATGGAGACACAATAATGGGAAGTGGCTCCCATTGTTCTTCTGAGAACAAATTACGTTTTGCTGCAAGTGCAACAACACAATTATATGCAGAGATTCAAGGGCCATTGGACAAAGAATTTGGGGCCCATAATTTACAAGTCTTTAGATCTGAATTTCCCCTTGTTTTATACAGATAAGAGTATATGCCCTGTTCTTTTTATATTGTGGACCTATATTAAAAGCAGTGTTTAACTGCACAGAACTGAGGAAATCTGTTTTAAAACTATGACACACTGATGTCATCAGGAGAAAAACTTACGGACTCACTCTTGACCTAATTTTTAATTATTTTTTTTAAACACTAATCCAAATCTTGTCCAGTGTAATGCCCCATTGGTATCTTGACAGACTCAGAGGATTGCACTTAATTTGCAAGCAACAGACTTCTGTGCCACAATTTTTTAAAAATGAGGCTCCTAAACCTTTATTTAGCCACCTAAGTATCAAGCTGAATTTTCAAAAGTAAAAATCTTGGCCTAGCAATCTTTCATCTTTAATACAAAGGTGTGGTCCATAGAAACGACAGGCCCCAGTACGCAATGCTTCATATTGATCTAAATAGCATGCTGGGACATGTAGTCTTTACGGGCTGCAGGGGGATTTGAAACCCCTGCTTTAAATTGTTACAGATGTGGGAAAATACAGTCAGTGTCCTATACAAGAAGAATTCACACACTGCCACGTAACTCAGAGGGAGAAAAACATAAAGGCCACATGTAACAGGGTGCTGGCCAGGAGGTCCTGAGCCAGGCCCCTGCTAGCCCAGCTCCAATTAAGAAGTATTAATTGGGGCTGGCTGGGTTTGCCATGCCCTAATTGGTGGAACAGAAGCACCCACGGGCCTTATTAGCCAGGGGGCTATATAAAGCTGACAGGAAAGAAGTGGGCGGGGAAGCAAGGAAAGGGTGGAGCCACAGGCTGTGCATCCCTGCTGTCTGGAGAAGCCAGCTGACCCCAGGTTGCTGGTTTACAACAGTCTGTAAATAGAAGGTGGTGGGAGCTGACACTGTTAATAAAAAAGCACTAGTGACTGCAGTTAAAGGAGGTATCTGGCTGACTTGTGCACGGGCGAACGAAGGGCCTTGTTACACCATGGCAGCATGATAAGCTGCTATGAACTGTGAAGTTTTAGCCACAGCCATTTTCCCCCCAGCTAGCTACCAAGAGCTGCCGAAGAGCTAGAGAATCCATCCTTTCCCTTAGTAGTTTGTTCCAATAGTTAAATCAACCTTCATTGTTAAAAATTTGTGCCTTATTTCTAATCTGAATTTGTCTGGTTTTAACTTCTAGCCACTGGTTCTTCTTATGCCTTTCTCCACTAGATCAAAAAGCTCTAGTGCCAGTTATTTTCTCCCTGTGAAAGTCTCATAATGAAATCTCCTCTTGATGTTCTTTTTGATACACTAAACAAATTGAGTAACTTAAGTCTTTCACTGTAAGGCACTTTTTCCAGCCGTCAAATTATTTTTGTGGTTCTTTTCTGCATCTTCTCCCATTTTTCAACATCCTCTTTCAAATGTGGACACCAGAAACTGATGTATTATTCCAGTCCTGGTCTCACCAGTGCTGTATACAGAGGTAAAACCTCTCACTCCTACCCACTACTTCCTTACTCATCCACGGATTGCATTATCCCTTTTTGCCACAGCATCACCTTGGCAACTCATGTTCAGCTGCTTGTCTACTGTGACCCTTAAATCCTTTTCAGAATCATTGCTTTTCAGGATACAGTCCCCCATTCTGTGCGCATGACCTGCATGCTTCGTTCCTAGGTGCACAACTTTGAATTTGGCTGTATTTAAGGCATTTTGTTTGAATGGGCCCAGCTTACCAGGTGATCCAGATCACTCTGTATGGCTGCCCTGTCCTGTCACTACTCCACAACTTTCTGTAATCTGCAAATTTTATTAACCATGATTTTATATTTATCCCAAATCATTAATAAAAAATACTGAATAGCATTGGATCTCCCTACAGAACCCCACTAGAAATAGTAAATCAGATGCCTTACAAAAATCTAAATATATTATATCTGCAGTTATCTCTATCAACTAAATTTATAATCTCATCAAAATATGAAATCAGGCTTCCTAGGCAGGACCTACTTTCCATAAACCCATGTTGACTGACATTAATTATATTCCCCACCGTTCATTTTTTTTATTGATTGAATCCCATATCAGCTTTTCTATTAATTTGCATGGGAGGATGTCAGGTTAACCATTCTATAATTACATGGGTCACCCTGTTTGCGAATACTGGCACAACACTCTCACTCTTCCAGTCTCCTGGAATCTTCCCAGGATTCAATATTTATTAAAAATTAACATCAGTAAGACAGAGATCTCCTCAACCACCAGTTTTTGAATCCTGGGTGCAAGTTATCTGGGCTTATCCCTAGTAGTGCTGACATTCTTCTGAGCTGTGAGTGGACTGAGAAGCATTTCATCATCCTCATGTGACAGGAATATCATATCCTGTGTCTTTCAAATACAGAACAGAAATATTTACTGAACATCTCACCTCTGCCTTTTCTACATGAACAATTTTACCATCTCCATCTACTAACGGGCCTATACCATTTAGACTTTTGTTCCTAACACACATGAAAAACTCTTACTTGTTCTCCTTGAACTCTTTTTAAACAACATTCAATTACTGTTTATATTTTTCCTCCTCATCAATTTCAATCATAATTTCCCTCAGCTTTGGGAAATATGCCAATATATTACTGGTTGTGATTCTCCTCTGTCCCTATGTAACCACCTATTCATCTTTATCTAGCATGGAATATTTTTTGTTAGAAAAATATACTTTTTTAGACAAGCCAGTGATGTTTTACCGGTGGTTGTATGTGACCTCCAGTATACATCTCCCAGAGTATGCAATTCTTCTTGCCACACAATATGTGCTTAAGGAATATAATTTCCCCTCCTTCTTTCTGGCCCCAAGTTCTTTACCAATATTCAATCAGCTGAACTTACTCTTCAGTTTGCTACAGAGAGCTTGAAGGCCATCTGATTGATCACGAGGAAATTCTTGAAGTGCCAGTTTAGACAAAATGATAAGGACTCTCCCTATCTGCACACTGCTGATTAGGCAGGGTCAGCTAAGGACACCAGAAATCTCAGACAAACTACAAAATAAAACCACCTCCCATTGCATCAGCTGTTAAGAGACATTGTGAAATTTGGGTAGTCTCATACTGGAGTCAATTATCCTTTATTTTCTTAACTCAGTTTGCAAAAGTCATTTTTTTTAAATACTTTATGGGCTTGATTCTGATCCTATTAACTGAAGTTTTGCCACTGACCTATATGGAAACAGAACTTGGTTCTGTGTTTTTTTCTTTTCAGGCAAGTTCAATGCAGCCTGTTTAAAAAAAAAAATTAAGTAAACAAGCCTACGCCAGTAATCCCGTGCTCACAAGTGACCCTGGAATGACAAACCAGGATGCGTACACAGCTTAGTAATACTGAGCAATCATACGCACTGTTCACAAGTAACCCTACAACAACAAAGACGTATGTGAAATGGTGGATAAGGCATTTGGCACTGAAACATTTCAATTTCAAGCTTCCAGGATAACGTGAAATAATATGTATAATCCGAAGTGACTTGGCAACGCCCTTTTACAAACACTGGGTTGTGTCCAGAAAAGCTGTATTTTTATTGTTAAACCAAAAAAGGAAAAAGTTTGGCAGCTGTTCCATTTCACGGCCAAAGAGAAAGGCATCGAGCTGGTCTTACCTCTTACTACAATAGCAGAAACTACAAGCAAGCCCTCCAAAAACCAACCACCTAGCTCCTTACAAAGGACAGTTTGTTAGCAGCTGCCTAATCAAGTAACTTCATCTTACCTTGGAGAGGAATTTCGTAAGGCTGCTCTCTCAACATTGTTTCTCGTTGTGAAGATTTGCAATCAATGTTCCAGGCTTCCGCCCACCCTCAGCTAAGATGCATGGATTCTAATTGCAATGTACAAGGTTTGTTTTTAAATTTTTTCCCCTATGCTCCTGATTGGCTCAGGGTAATGCCCATGTGGGTCTACAAATGCTGGGTTTCTATCCATTTTAAAATCAAAGTGTCAGTTTTGCTGCTGTCAGAGCTCTTTATTTTTGTACATATAAGGAAGTGGCTGTTGATGTTATCTGAATGTGTTTCCTGTTTTATATGTATATGAGCAAAAATGATGTCACACTAAACTACACTGCAAAGTTCCACAGAGCTCAACTCAAAGCCTCTAAGCAAGGGGAGGGGGAGAGAACACAGCTCATCTGTTCACCCTCTAACCCAGTCTGCAGTCACTTCACTGAGCCCTGTTAGAGTTCTGTGTTCTCTCATGCTGCACCAACATTGCTTGCTATTGCAATTCACAGCCCAGTTCAAATTACACAGGACTCAGTTTATAGAATATAAACCTCAAAGGTCTCTTAAATGATAGACAGATGTAAAAATGATCAGTGGTTACCTGGACATTTTACAACTGTAGGTCCCTTCTCAGCTGCAGGCTGCATTTTGACTACATCTGAATTACAACAATTGGAATTTTAAGAGGGAGAGTAGACAAGTTACGGGCTCGATGCAGGAAGTCAGACTGTGATCATAATGGTCCATTTTGGCCTCGTAATCTGTAGCAGGATGTGAGACTTAAATCATTTGTTTTTAAAGCACCGAGAGACCCTTAGAGAAAAGGTACTTAACGGACCAAATATGAATATTATCTTGTGAGAGAAAAACAACCCATTCTCTCTCTGAAGTCTAAAAGGAAAACAGTACCATACTGTCCTGCTCACACGTAGACATGTGGCTTCTGGGGTGGCCTACAGATCTGACCGAAGATAGATTTTTTTTTCCTCTCCACTGCAGCCTGAGGCCATATAAAACTCAGGCCCCCCTCTCTCTCCTCTTGTTTTTTGGATGCCTACCTTTGCATTGAACACCAATGCACAAATTTGAACTTTGCTTGAAAATTAGCTAAAGGGGCCCAATTTCAAGCAAGCCGTACAGCATTTGGCAAACTCTCAGTGAAATAAGATTGTGCTTGTGCTGAAATGCAAAAATGCTTATGTGGACTTAAGTGAAAAAGGGCCTTTTGCAAACCCTCTGCATAGGGTTGAATTCAGACTAAATAGATGTGCCCTTCATTGTGACTATTTCTCTCACTGCTGTTTCAGTGATAAGCTGTAGGAAGTCAACAACCACACCAGGGGTTTTCCCTAGCTAGTTTTCGCTTTGCTAGTGATTTCTTTAGTTTTTGGTTTATAGTCTAAAGTGCACGTTTCCTCCCTTTATTATTCTCCCCTTATTGCTTCTCACATTGTTACCATCCACCCCTTATGGTGGCAACAATAAAAGAACCACTATGTGGATGGAAAGAATAAAAGAATCATCACTGAACTTGGCTTGTCACTCTTTGCCAGAAATGTCTCTCTAACTATACCAGCTCGTTGGGGACTCTCCAGACACTGAAGGGGTCACTCACACATAGATGTCACCTTTAGTTAAAAAAACAAAACAGCCCTGAAAGATTCCCTGCGATACTTCTCACCCTAGAATGCGTTCTTTGGAGTCCAAACAACAGCTGTCTTCGGTGTGGGTGCCTGTTCAGATGGGTTACTCTCAAGCATGTCTGCTTACAGTTGCTTACATGTTTTCAGTAGTGGAGGTGCTCCAGGACGCACCTGCAGTCTCTGAGAGGAGGGAACTGTCTCCTCTTTTTGTTACACTGACTTTGCATAGAATCTAAAATCAAAGAGCTAAAGCCATTGTGATCTTGTCAAAGAACTGGGCATGTTCAGTGTATTTGATCAGATAAACTATGTCAACCTGCTGAGGTTCATGCTGAATAGACAGTATCATAGCAACTGGGATTTTGTGTTATAAGATTTCACAACAATTCTATGGCTATTCATTACGTCTGATAGGTGCTTTTAGAAATCCATGAGGAAGTTCATGCATGTAAGTTACTGCTGGGCAAGGAAATTATATCTAGAAAAGGAAAAGATGTACTGGGCTCACCTTCCACAAAAGACAAGTTTTGGTGGTATTTCCCAAGCTAGAGACAGGATAAGACTAAGGAACTAGTACTAGGAAACAGAGGTATGCCATTCTGTCTCGTGTTGCTAGCAAGGGTAATTGGTCCAGGTTAGTGTGCATTGATGCAGAAGAACAGTTTAGTATCTCCCAAGGTTGCCACAGAAAACTAAGGAATTCAAAGTATGGTGATTAAAGGTGTCATTTTTAAATAGTCACCTAGCTGTTTTCCTCCCCAAGGAATGTGTTTGATATTTGATGCAGCTATGAGCTATCTAGTGAACACAACAGAGGTTTGAGAGCCAGGACACCTGGCTTCTCTTTCCAGCTTGGTCTCTGGGTTGCTGTGAGACATTTAACCTTTTCTGCAGTGCCTTATTTTAATTCCTGGCAAAATTAAGATACTTTCCTCATCGAGCATTTGGGAGGCTAAATTAACATTATTAAAGGGCTCAAAAATCTTTGGATGAAAAGTCTCCAATTCCTAGTGTAAGCAGGGTCTGAATGAGCTCTCCCCTGACATCTAGTGATGAGCTGGGGAAGAGGACTTCAGGAGCCAACCTTGTTTGCATAGACACACCCACTCTACCTAGGTGCAGAGCATGATGGAGCTGCTTTGCCCAAATGATCACTTTCGGTGGGTGTTGGATTACAAGTCACTTTGTTATTGGGTGCAGGGATAATAAAGAGTTGTTATCCCTGTTGTGTGAATCAGGGCAGTAGAACTGCTCTTGCTAAGCAGGGGGTAGGGGTGCCAAAGCCTAGTCGAGATAAGAGAGGGTGGGGACAGATGCTTATACCTGGTCATGTGGACTCTCCATAAGGATCCTAGACAGCATTTGACCTTTCCCTCTCCACTGTGTAATAACAGAGCTGATTAAGTTTCAACTGAGACTCTTTTGTTGCAGACCAATAGAGCTGAAATCACCAATAACTAGGTCTAAGCATTAGAGCTGCTTTGGGACAATGTCTCCGATGAAAGAAACTGTCCAGCCTGCACTAGCCATGAGGCTCCCACACTAACAGCTGAAATCACTGAGAGCTGTGTTAAGTGGTGGGACCTCAAGACATCTCAGAGGGTGCGGAGCAGTGAGCGGCTGGCCGAGCAGCTGATGCCAGAGTGAGTGCCTGGACAGCGGAGTGAACAAGGTGCTTTCCTCTTACCCCAGGGCGGGAGGTGGACTTGCACAGATGCACATGAACTCTAGGTCTGCAACTATGAGTGGGGTGCACTGGAGGAAGAAGGGAGAGGCATATTAAAGGAACTCTTGGTTGCTGGATTTAAGAACCTGAAGCAAAAGACACTGCCCAACGTACTCTGGGGTGGGTGTTTTACTCATGGTTTGATGCTTATGAATCCTGCTTGTGAAGTTTTCCCAAGTTAATGCCAAGATACTTTCCTCCTTTTTATTAAAAGTTTCTTTTCTACACTCAGACTCTGTCCTTGCAAGAGGGGAAGTATTGCCTCTTAGAGGCACCCAGAAGCTGGTGTGTCATTTTCCCAGGTTACTGGGTAATGACTCAAACCGGTTCTGTGTTGTATTTTTGAGAAAACCCCTACATATTAAAGCCAGCCCTTGTGGTGGACACCTCCACCTGGCAGAAGGACAACACTAGTATTTGGGAGTGATCACCTTCTCTAGTCTAGCCTCCTTTTCATCAGAGAAGGATCAATTTATTTAGTTTGAAACCATTCTTGTCTCATTTGTTAAACACGGGCAATGTGCTCTGCACAGTGTAGACAGATGCTGCCCCAAAGAGTTCGCAATCTAAGAAAGCCCACAGGGAGAAGGTTTTTCTGTAATTTTAATAGTTAGTTTACTTCTTGCCTGCATCCTTAAGGAGAGACATAGGGGCAGAGTGGCAGCACTGGAAACTGGGATGACAAAGAGCATTTCATGTGCAACTGGAGCTGGGGGTAAAGGAACAGAGGTGGGAATGGAAAAATGAGACAAATGGGGTCTTGAAATTGGTATCATTGGCAGAGCTACAGAACAAAAAGACAAGAGTGGAGATGCAGACCAAGTTCAAGTTGCGCAAAACGTTGAAGGCAAGGGCAAAGTTTAAAACTAAGTGCAATGAAACACAGGGACCCGTGTGATCATATCAATGGCCAAGCTGATATGAGTGTCAAGTTTAGCCTTGAAGCAAAACTTCCCTTGTTCTATCTTATCATGGGGGGAGGGATAGCTCAGTGGTTTGAACATTGGCCTGCTAAACCCAGGGTTGTGAGTTCAATCCTTGAGGAGGCCACTTAGGGATCTGGGGCAAAAATTGGTCCTGCTAGTGAAGGCAGGGGGCTGGACTTGACTCAATGACCTTTCAAGGTCCCTTCCAGTTCTAGGAGATTGGTATATCTCCAATTATTACCTATCTTTCCTATTGCACTTTCCATTGGTCTCATGCCACTAACAGATGAAAATAAAAATTACATTTAATATCCAGGAAACTGGTGTGAAAAATATAATCCACGTTGAAAGTGCAAGCAGCGTTTTTTCCCCTGACCAGACAGACCTTACTTCCTATTGAGCACTGTAATGTCAGCAGTCTGAAATTGGGAATGCTGAAGTGAGTGAATCTATCACCCGCAATACCTCTCGCCAATAGAATTATGGCATCTTTAGATCAGAAAATGTGGCAATCACAGTGCCAATGCCCTGTAGAGGTGCATGAGAGAAACTCACTACATATTACTACAGCAACATAGAAAAGCACATTTTACTTTTAGCTTTATGTTTGTTTGCTCTGCTTAAAAATAACTAGAAAGACATTAAACTGTAATAAATTTCTTCAGTGTTTTAGCTACAGATTAGCTCTGGAATTAATGACTCCTATACACTCTGGCTTACATACTCTAGTATTTAGTACAAAATAGTAAGTTGAAATAGAGCAGATCTTTAGGAAGAAACGTCCAATTTTGATCACTGCTCAAGATGGTCAAACGAAGTTTCCAGATTTCAGAGTTTTGATACAGCAATTCCAGCTCTGCCTGGTAACTATGTGAGGCCTCTAGCTTGAGGTGGCCAAAGTGTACAGATCACGGAGCACTACCATGTAGATTATGGGCACCTTCATCTTTACAAATGAGTTAGTCTACAGTGATGAAAGGTCTCAGCATACAGGTCTGTCACATCTTATGTGCATTTAACATGCGCGATTTCAGCTTTACACGGTCGGCAAAAACAAAACAAGAGAAAAATAATGTTAATACTGTACCTGTAGTGCGGGCGATTGCGCCTGCCATTACACTCAATGTAATTTTGACTACACGCGATTTTCGCTTTACACGCTGACTGCAGAACGTAACCCCAGCGTAAGATGCGACAGACCTGTACATTATTCCAGCTTAGTCTGACCAACTACCTGTAGGTACAGCTCTGTATTTATAGGCTCCAAGGCCAGAAGGGAGCATTGTGATCATCTAGTCTGATGTCCTGTATAACACAGGCCAGAGAATTTACCCCAAATAATTTATAGAGCAGATCTTTTAGAAAAGCATCCAATCTTGATTTAGAAATGGTCAGTGATGAGGAATCCACCACAACCTTTGGTAAATTGTTCCAATGGTTAATTACCCTCACTGTCAAAAATTCAACTTCCAGCCATTGGCTAGTGTTAGACCTTCCTCTGCTAGACTGAAGAGCCAATTATCAAATATTTGTTCCCCATGTACATACTTTTTAACTGGGATCAAGTCACCCCTTTACTATCTCTGATAAGGTAAACAGACAGAGCTCCTTGAGTCTATCACTGGAAGGAAGATTTTCTAAACCTTTAATCAGGCTCATAGCTCTTCTGACCCCTCTCCAATTTATCAACATCCTTCTGGAACTGTGGCCACCAGAACTGAACACAGTATTCCAGCAGCAGTCACACCAGTACTAAATATAGAGGTGAAATAATCTCTTTACGCCTACTCAAGATTCCCCTGTTTATGCATCCCAGGATCACATTAGCTTTTTTGGCCACAGAGTCGACGCAGTGGGTATTCTCCCACGAAACCTCATGCTCCAATACGTCTGTTAGTCTATAGGTGCCACAGGACTCTGTGCTGCTTTTATGATGGATAGAGTTGTTTGGTTTGAACCAACAACCATGATTTGAGGACTTCAATGGCTCAGACACAGGTTTGATACAGGAGTGGGTGGGTGAGATTCTGTGGCCTGCATTGTGCAGGAGGTCAGACTAGATGATCATAATGGTCCCTTCTGACCATAAAGTCTATGATTCTATGTACAAGGAGAGAGGTGGCACCTTGCTACGTAGAGGGGTTGCACCTCAATACGTCAGGAGTGATGTGTAACTTGTTTGTACCTGTGTATAAGAATACACCCCGGGGCGGTGTCTTTGTCTGGCCTAGGGGGCAGTGGAGAGTCCTGCCACTGACTGTGCCAGTCCATTGCCAGGGGGCACATATTTGTAGTATGTCCTGTAGAGTCTGCTGGAAACTATTACTGTGTTTCGTTTGACAATAAACCTGTCCGAGTGCCTTTGTACCTTATTGGAGTCTGTGGTCATTGGGGGTTCGCTCAAGATCTGCTATGTCAGCGATCTGCAGAGCCAGCGCATCACACAGAGGGAACACACGCACGCAGCTGACCGTTATCAACATTGAACAGAGCAGAGCACCATACTGGTGGCATCTGACAACAATGACAGTTCTCAGTTTACAATTCATTTTGAGACCTAGCCAGTTTTTAATCCATTTTAATGTGTGCTCCGCTAATTTTCATAAATTCTAGTTTTTAATCTAAATGTTGTGTGGTAATAAGTCAAACCAACATACTTCCAGAAATCAAACCAATATACTTCCAGAAGTCTAAGTATATTATGTTAACACTATTACCTTTACCAACCAAACTCATCTTATCAAAAAACAATATCAAATTAATCTGGCATGATCTATTTTCCATAAACCCATGTCGATTTGCATTAATTATATTACTCTTCTTTAAGGCCTCGACAAGTTGTCAATTTAACCGTCAATTGAGCAACTCCCAATTTCTGGTGCATCTAACAGTCACCAACTTAATCTGATTAATCTGTAACAGCCAGTGCAGATCAGCTGGAGTCACCAGCCTTGCTGCTCCTGCCTAGCATAGAGACATTCAAACTGAAGACCTAAGAAACATCAAGCTGTTGGTCCTGTAGCGGATGCTTAGTTTGGTTTGACTCCCCTATGCCCACATACCCACACCCTAAAGCCAGACCAACACTGATATCAACTAAGCTCCTCAAGGCCATCATTTTAGCTACAGTACCACAATGGGAATGAAATCTGATTGCTTGTTTTGGGTCACATTTCCACCCTTGACTAATTTGCTATTTTGGTTTGATCTATAGTAACTTGTTATTTACTGAGCTACTTAAATTGCACTCAGGTTCATTACTTGTGCCTACGTTTTAGGGTTAGTTAACATAAGAACGGCCATACTGGGTCAGACCAAAGGTCCATTTAGCCCAGTATCCTGTCTTCCGATAGTGGCCAATGCCAGGTGCCCCAGAGGGAATGAATAGACAGGCAAACATAGGCTGGGGCACCATCCCTGTCCATCCTGGCTAACAGCCATTGATGGACCTGTCCTCCAGGAACTTACCTAGTTCTTTTTTGAAACCTGTTATAGTCTTGGCCTTCAGAACATCCTCTGGCAAGGAGTTCTACAGCCTGACTGTGCATTGTGTGAAAAAATACTTTGTTGGTTTTAAACCTGCTGCCTATTAATTTCATTGGGTGACCCCTAGTTCTTGTGTTACGAGAAGGAGTAAATAACACTTCCTTATTTACTTTCTCCACATCAGTCATGATTTTATAGACCTCTATCATATCCCCCCTTAGTCATCTCTTCCTAGCTGAAAAGTCCCAGATTTATTATTCTCTCCTCGTATGGCAGCCATTCCAAACTCCTAATCATTTTTGTTGCCCTTTTCTGAACCTTTTCCAATTCCAATAGATCTTTTTCGAGATGGGGCAACCACATCTTCACACAGTATTCAAGATGTGGGCATACCATGGATTTATATAGAGGCAATATATGATGATATTTTCTGTCTTAGTTGCTGGGTATAATTCCTTTGTACTTAATGGAAATTACTAAATGCATTATTTCTTGCCCAGATGTATTAGGAAACTACATTTATTAAAAAGCAGAACTTCTATTAAAGGTGAATGCCAGTATTTTTATTAAGACAACAGAAATTATCGACAGAGCAATCTTTTGGAATTAAAGGACAAATATCAGTCAATCATTACAATAATAAGCTCTTTTTTGTTCAAAGAGCTTTATGAGCCAGGGCAAATTTTCACCCTCAGTTATGTCTGTGCAACTCTTCTGCTGCTGAATGAATTTACCAACCAGAGTTTGACACATTATTTCATTAATATTCACACCTACCACCCAGGACTGTTTGTTATTCTACTCACTTCAAATACAAGTATCTGAGATACAGAGAGACTGATGCCAAAATTCACAAAAATATCCATACTTATAGGTAACCAACTTTTACACATTAGGGCTCGATGTTTAGTGGTGTCAAGCATGCATGACTGCAGTTGGCTTCAAAGGAAGCTGAAGGTGCTCAGCTCTTCTGAAAGCCAGGCCCTATGTGTCTCTAGATCAGTGGTCCCCAATCTTTTTCATCTGGCGGGTGCCGGACAACGAGCCACTGAGGACCGTGGCTGGCAGATGAGCATCTGCCGAAATACCACAGAAAATCAGTGGCATTTCGGCGGCGATGCCTCTGGATGCTGCTGCTTCTGGCGGCATTTCGGCAGATGCTCGTCTGCCCGCCAGTACGCGGGCACACAGATGCCCCGGTGGGTGCCACGGCACCCGCGGGCACCACGTTGGGGACCACTGCTCTAGTTGGTCACTCAAACTGATGTACACAAAAGTAGCGGTCACTTGAAACTTTCAGCCCAAGTGGCTTACTACCCAAGCGCGCACACTGCAAGTCAGTACCAGAGTTTGAGTTAGAACTCTGGAGTTCTGATTCTCTAGGCTGTGCTCAGACTACACAGCTACCTGTATTCTCCAGTAATTAGAGCAGGCAACTGCAGGCAGGACTCCCACTTTCCAATCCTAACTTTGACAACAAATGGATCTTGGCAAGTCCCTTTGTCTGTGCTTCCAGAGAGCTGTACAATGGGAATAATTAAACTAACCCATCTCTAAGGGTGAATGTGAGCATTAATGTAAAATAGTAGATATTATATAATACGCTGCACGAGTCCTGAGAAGTCTAAGATCCAAGGATCAAATCCTGACCCCACCAAAGTCACTGGAAAAATTCTTTGACTTCAGTGGAGCCAGGATTTGATGCCAGGTATCTGGAAATCTCACCTGTTATCCTGTACCCTACCACCCCTGTTATGATCAGCTGAGAAACATCTGCTGCTGGAAATTAACTGGAAACACCATAGGTCCAGCTGCAGCTCTTTGCTCAAAGAGGCACTTTCTTTCTCTTTTGCTTCTTTCAGGCGCCAGACACTGCCTGAATCTAGCCACCTTAAGGGTAAGAAGCAAGTCCTATTTATTTTGTTTAGCTTCGGTCTGCTGTTTTTGCAAAAAGCAAATCCAATCAATGTTTAAATCTGTGAAACTGAAGGGCACGAACGCCACAGCATGAGGCATCTGAGAGATCAGACATAGAAATAATGTAGGATTTGGGATTTTTTTTTAAATGTCTGAAAATCACTTCCTCCTTTACATACCTGCCAAGCCCCAAGTTCAGGATTCCATGTTTCCTCTGCCTCAGTTGATGACATCAAATACCTAAAACAGAGAAGAGAGCAGTTTCCTCCAATGCTCCAGGCATTTGTGATCCTGTCAACTCTTGCATGGAAGACACTGAATCCTGGACTTCGGACTTGGCAGGTAAATAAAGGAAGAAGTGATTTTCAAACCTTTTGCAATAAAATGTAGCTATGTTTATCATTTTTACGTGTATAAATATGCAGTGCTAATAATTTGGGATCCTAAACTTTTTTCAAAAGCTACGAAGTTGACTCAAGTAGTTTTGCAGACTGCTACCAGATAGAGGCTACAAACAGGGCATAGAGGTCAGTCATGCTGTTGGACTGTTGCTGCTCTTTATACAGGATACATCTCTATTCCCAGTTATTTTGATCTGCAGCTGTGTCTGTTATGAGAAATAAACTGAGCAATTGTGCTTCTAATAGTCAGCTCACGCCTTTTTCCTTCAGTGCCAGCTGTAATCCGAGGAAAAATACTTTTCTTTTAGAAAGTGAATTTAGAGACGAGCAATAGTAATTACAATTGGAGATGCTTATTGTTGAGGAAAGAGTAAACTAATTAAATATGTATAGCTTGGCCCAATGTCCAAGAGGGGTCTGATAACCGTTTACAAGTATTTGCAGGGGTATAAACAACAAAGAAGGAAAGGAATTATGTGGAGTGATACACAGGAATTGAAGGAGGACTCCCGGGAAGAAATCGAAGGAAACTATAGGTTGCATATTAGGAAAAATTTCCCAACAGTGAAATCTTTTAGCCTGTGGAATCCTCTCTCCAGGGAGCAGATGGAGGCCCTATCATTGGGGTCATTTAAGACATGACTGGAGAAAGCCCTGGAGAGGACATTGTAGGGAACAATCATGCGGATGAATTCCATGACCTTGTAAGTCTTTTCCCTAATTTCTAGGAGCTGAAGTTCCCTTTTTAAAGTGCACATAATGACTTTAGTATATTTAAAAGAAACATTTAACAATCAAACTCACCGATAGCTATAAATATTCCTTGTGTCTTTTTATAGTGCGTAAACATTTATAAGCAAGAGACATTGTAAGAGCATGTTGGAACTTGTCATGGGACATGGCCTCCAGTATGTCAGCTAGGGATGAGGTAGGAGATCTCACACATTGCACCTTTCCCCAAAGGCTTCTAGCCCTTGAACCTAGGGCTGTGACTGCACTGGTAATTTTCTTAAAATCATTCCCTGCTGCACTACCACCACATTGCTCCATCGATGCCATCAGTATCGGGAGTGCTTGCACAGAGAGGACAAAGCCAGTTGCTGACATTTTTACCAGAGCCACATAGCACTGCTCAGAGCTGGTCTAGAAGATACAGTTGTATAAAATGCTTGCAGCTGCTCTACATTACCACCAGTTGAGCTCCAAGGTTAGAAGCTTAGGGCCTCATCCTAAGAAGCTGAGGGCCCACAATTCCATTGACATAGTGGTAAATTTGTGCTAAGGACACTGTTCTTTTTACAGCACTGTTAAAAATATCCTTCCCTCGGCATGGGCATACCGACAGTCACATCACACTCAACCTTCAGGAGGGAGAGAGAATAAAGAGCAGCTATGCTTTTGAATGATAAGAAGTTTAATCCCAGAAGTCACTGCACTTGATTTTAAGTGACTCTCTCTCTCTGGACATCCAAATCCTCTGAACTTTTTGCTTAACAACTTTCTCTTTTCACATGCTTATTGGTGACTGGCCAAATAAGATTATTGCTGAACTACCTCCTGTAAGAATGCTTACACCTCCCAGAGGTGTTGGGATGATTACGCTAATGTTTGCACAGCACTTTCATGTAAAAAAAGATGATGAAAGGTGTTAAGTATTATTAGACATCACCTCACAATCAGTACTTCTAGGGTGACCATAAATTCATCTGATTATACAGTCATTTGGAAAACATGACACACGTGCCACTTTTTCATACAGGACTTTAAAACCTTCTATTACATAGGCTATGTCTGCACTAGCACCTTTGTCAGCATAACTTGTGTTGCTCAGGGGTGTAAAAGAAACACCCCCAAGCGACATACGTTACACCATCAGAAGCACTGATGTGGACACTACTGCGTCAGCAGGAGACGCTCTCCCACTGACATCGCTACCGCTGCTCATTGAGGGTGGTTTAATTATGTTGACAGGAGAGCTCTCGCATCGGCATAGAGCGGCTAACATGGGTAATTTCTCCAGCATAGACATGGCCTTATAAACAAGTAGTCAGAACAATTCTACAAAGCAATTCTTGCAAAGAGCACTAAGTGTAAAATGAACAATAAATACTTAGTATTTCTATAATGCATTTCATCTTCAAAGTGCTTTGCAAATATTAACTCCCATCCAGTCCTGGTAGGTCGGTAAATGTTACCCCCGTTTTACACAAAGAGAAACCAGGATACAGAGAGATGAAGTTGCTCAACAACATTCCTGGTGTTTGATTCCTAGCTCTCTGCCACATCATATGACAGGTTCCCAGTCCAAGATCTCGAGGTCAGACCTCTTGCAACAATAGTCCAGCAGTAAGTTAAACAGGGACGGCTGTCTGCAATCTCCTCCCTCAGACCAAGATCCTTTGGGGCACTCAGAGTTGCTGCAACATCTCTGCATTGTGTCCTGAAGGCAGACAGAAGTGGGAGAGACTGCAGTGTTAGTTATCATGAGTCACACACAGGATAGGAGGGAGGGCCTTTTCCACTGTGGGTACATGAGGCTGAAATTCTCTGTCCTGTGACATTAAACACCAGCAGCAGTCTTGTGGACTCTTTGTGCAATACCAAACAAGGGGTATTCCCCATTCTCATTTATCAGATTTTCTGGGTGCCTACCCTAACCATTAATTTTGCAGTTTCATTTAGATTTATTACTCACAGAGGCCTCTGGGCATGGAGCACCAAACAGTTAGTTGTCAGTATTTTCACTGACTGACCTTAAAATATTTATTATTATGTGTATGTTCATTGATCTAGGCGCCTATGCCCACCAGACAGTGAGCATCTCACAAAAACACCTGGGAACTGGGAGTGGATGACGGGATGGATCACTTGATGATTCCCTGTTCTGTTCATTCCCTCTGGGGCACCTGGCATTGGCCACTGTCAGAAGACAGGATACTAGGCTAGATGCACCTTTGGGGCTGGTCAACACTACGTCGTTAGGTCAACATTCCCCGCATTAAGTCGAATTTATAATGTGCTTGTCTACCCTACAGAGCCCTTCCCGCCAACCTAAAGGGCTTTTAAAATCAACGCCTGTACTCCACCTCAACGAGAGGAGTAGCGCTAGATTCGACCTTCCCGGGTTGAATTAGGGGTAGTGTAGACACAGCACAGTGTATTTTGACTTGTTTGGCCTCTGGGAGGTGTCCCAAAGTGCTCCAATGTGTCCGCTCTGGCCAGCACTTTCAATTCCAGTGCACTTCAGCCAGGTACACAGGAAAAGCCCTGGGAACTTTTGAATTTCATTTCCTGTTTGATCAGCATGGAGAGCTCACCAGCACAGCTGACCATGGCTGCCCAGGGCCGCAAACGTGCGCCAGCGTGGACTGAATGGGAGACACTGGCTCTGATTGCTGTGTGGAGAGAAGAGTCTGTGCAGGCAGAGCTCTGAACCAGCAGAAGAAATGCTGACATCTATGCCAAAATGGCACAGAGCATGGGGGGAAAAGGCTACAGCAGGGACACCCAGCAGTGCCGTGTGAAAATAAAGGCGCTCAGGCAAGCGTACCAGAAGACAAGGGAGGTGACTAGTCTCTCTGGTGCTGAGCCACAGACATGCTATTTCTATGAGCAGCTGCATGCGATTCTAGGCGGGGACCCCACCAGTACCTCAACACTCTCCGTGGCTACCTCCCCAAGGGACCCAGGCAGCCACAGGCAACAACAAGGAGGACATTGTTGATGAGGAAGGAGGAGGAGAATGCGCAGCAGGCAAGCAGAGGATCCATTCTCCCCAACAGCCAGGACCTTTTCCTAACTCTGGAGCCAATCCCCTCCCAAGACTCACTGGTGTGGGACTGTGATGGCGGGGAAGGCACCTCTGGTGAGTGCACACTTGTAACACTACAGGGGTTAAATGCAATTGTGGTTAATGTTTAATTTGAGGTAAACAATAGGGACACAGTGGCAGCCAGTGCAGCCACGCAAAGGGTGCTCCCCAGAAAAGCCTGTTTATGTACCAAGAGTTTCCACACTAAAAAGTGTCCCCTGGTGTGCCCTCACACCGTCTATCCTTTCGTGTGCACTTGTCATGCCTGCCTGCAAACCGAAATCTGCTGCCCAGCGCTCTGCCATGTATTGTACCTTATTGGCTGGCTGAGTACCTCAGGGAATGTATTTACTGCTGTGAATTCTTTCATTCATTGCAACAGTTAACCTTTTGTTTTCAACAACGTATGCTTTCCTTGCAGCGGCAACATTTTCTCTGGGTGCTTCCTCCACTCCAGCACAAAGGCTGTCCCAGATTAGAAGGTGAAAAAAGCGGACAAGGGAAGACATGTTCTGTGATTTGATGCGTTCCTCTGAGGCTGACAGGGCCCAGCTGCATGCATGGAGGCTCACACTCTCAGAGAGCATGTGCATCAACCAAGAGGGCAGGGAAGAAGAGAGTAACACGCAAGAGGAGATGTTGCAGCTTATTGGGGAGCAAACAGGTTGAGGTGCAGGAAAGGCAGCTAGACCTTAGAGTCCTGCTGCACCCAATGATGAACCAGCTTCCCTCCTCACCAAGTTCCATATCCTCCTCTTCCAGATGTCCTAGAATGCAGAAGGGTGGGGAGGAGGAGAAGAGACGAGAGCTCCGTTAGCCCTTGAACTCAACTCCAGGGGATGGTTCATGGAGCAGAAAGCTCTCGTTCCCACAGCTTTGATTGCTAGACAGTGCAATTGTAATAAGCTGTGTCCTTGCCCCTCCCTCCCTGTGTTATCAGGCCCTTATCTGGTTATCATTGCTATTCATTAGAGTCTCTGTTCAGTGTTTGTTAGCATAATAAAAATGCATGAATTGAGGACAAGAGGCTCTTTATTCACTGTGCACACAGTGGTTGGTGGGGGTTTAGTTTACAGGGCAGTACATGCGAAGAAAGGGGCAAGCTGGTAAGGAACAACACACAGAACTATCACGTCAGTGTTGGATCATTAAGGAAACCAGTTTTCAAAGCCTCTCAGAGATGCAGTGCGCCTTGATGTGCTCTTCTTATTGTCCTAGTGTCTGGCTGCTCGTAATCGTCAGCCAGGCGATCAGCCTCAACTTCCCCCCGTTACTTTCACAGATATTACGTAGAACACAGCGAGCAGCAACAACAACAGGAATATTGCTTTCGCTGAGGTCTAACCTAGTGAGTAAGCTGTGCCAGTGCCCCTTTAGATGTCCAAAAGGCACATTCTACCACCATTCTGCACTTGCTCAGCCTGTGGTTGAACTGCTCCTTACTGCCGTCCAGGCTGCCTGTGTACAGCTTCATGAGCCACAGGAACAAGGGGTAGGCTGGGTCTCCAAGAATAACTATTGGCATTTCAACATCAACAATGGTAATTTTCTGGTCGGGAAGAAAGTTCCTTCTTGCAGCTTTCTGAAGAGTCCGGAGTTCCTAAAGATGTGCGCATCATGTACCTTTCCCGACCATCCCACGTTGATGTCGGTGAAACAACGCCTGTGATCCACTAGCGCTTGCAACACCATTGAGAAGTAGCCCTTGCGGTTTACGTACTCTTTGGCAAGGTGGTCCGGTGCCAAGATAGGAATGTGCATTCCATCTATCGCCCCACCAGTTAGGGAACCCCATCGTGGCAAAGCCATCCACTATGTCCTGCACGTCTCCCAGAGTCACTACCCTTCTTGGCAGAAGTGAATGGATTGCCCTGGCTACTTGGATCACAGCAGCCCCCACGGTAGATTTACCGACTCCAAACTGATTCCCAGCTGACCGGTAGCAATCTGGCGTTGCGAGCTATCGCCACACTCTTCTCAACTGATAGAGCAGGTCTCCTTTTGGTATTTCTGTGCATCAGGGCTGAGGAAAGCAATTTGCAAAGTTCCATGAAATGGCCTTATGCATTCGAAAGTTATGCAGCCACTGGGACTCATCCCATACCTACATCACGATGCAGTCCCACCAGTCTGTGCTTGTTCCCTGGCCCAGAAGCGGCACTCCACTGTGTCAACAAGCCCGGCTGCCGCTGCCAGTAGGTGCAAATTGCTCCATTCTACGGCTTCCAGCACTGCTATTTGCGCGGCATCACATTCTTTCTGCATGGCTGCTCCTGGCTGGGCTCTGCAAATACCGCAGGGCAATGCGCGAGGTGTTTGTGACGCTCACAACAACGGAGTACAGCTGAGCGGGGCCCATGCTTACTGTGCTATGGTGTCCACATGAGTAACCCAGGTTTAGGAGTGAAAATGATTGTTTGCCATTGCTTTCAGGAAGGGAGGAGCCAAGTGCATCATGGGAGGCTGACGATATGTACCCAAAACACCTCATGAAAATGTTTTTGTCCCATCAGGCATTGGAAGCCTGACCCAGAATTCCAATCGGCAGCAGGAACTGTGGGATAGCTGCCCACAGTGCATCGCTCTGTGAGTTGATGCTACCCACGGCAGTGGGGATGCGCTCCACCGATGGAATGTGCATAGTGCGGACATACACCATCGATTTTGTAAAATCGGAGGCTACTAGTCGACTTCAATAAATTCGACCTAATTTCGTAGTGTAGACAAGCCCTTGGTCCTACCCAGCATGGCCATTCTTATGTTTACTTTATAAATTTCCACCACTTTAGTCTGCAGATGCTGGACTCTTTTGGAGGGGGAAAGGAGCATCACAGTAGCAGAACGGGGTTTGCAGTTTGGTGAAGATGCTGCAGTATGTCATCATCCAATTTCTTTTTGTTAAGTCTTCTTACCCTGAACTAAGTCCCAGCTGCATTGCTGTCATTGTATGCATTCACGGAGAAGAAAATCTCTCTACGGGAGGGCACACAAACTACGAAGGGGACTAGGCTAGACGCTGGTGTCCAGGCCCCCGTACGTCCACTTCTGGGCTGCAGAAAGATGGGGTGGGGGTGGGAGGGCGGTGTAGAGAAATGTTAATAAGACTCTCTGGGATCAGGATCACTGTCTGACTTTCTCGTAACACCTGAGCTCACCCCCCATCCCACCCCAGACAGGACTGAGCGTATCCTGGCTAAGCAAAGGAGGAGGGAAAGCCCCCAAAAGACAAGGCCCCAAACATTTCCACCACAGGGAACTGTTGTCCAACGCAGCCCCCTTACACACCCAAAGGTCTACCCTGGGCACAGGGAGAGAGAGTCTCCAGTGTCTTTAGCCAACACCCTACCTGGCCACCCCACATGGCCCACTTGCCTGGCTGAACTTAACCACCCCCATACCCACCCAACGGCCCTCTTCCCTGTCTGACAGTGTGCCCAGCCAACACCCCCAGGTATCACCGTATCCAGCCACATCCCCTAGGGCCTGTTCCCCTGGCTGACACCACACCCAGCGACCCCACACACCCCCAGGGTCCGTTCCCCTGGCTGACACCATACCCAGTCACCCCCCTGGGGCCCACTCTGCTGATACCATACCCAGCCCCACACACCCACAGGACTCACTTCCCTGGCTGACACCAAACCATGTCATGCCCACCAGGGCCTAATCCTCTGGCTGATATCATTCCAAGCCCCCTTCCCCCACCGACAGGACTTGCTCTTCTGCTGACACTGTACCCTGCCCACACACACACGGTGCAGCCCATTCCCCCAGCTGGCACTGGCCCAGAACACAAGAGCAGCCCCAGCAGAATAAGGAAGATCCAGTCCTCACCCAGCTTAGAAATCAGGCGCTCCTGGCACACCACACTGCAGACAAATCATGGAAGCCTGAGTGCCAGTGGGGAACACAGGGGGGAGGGAAGAGCCTGTTGGAGCAGGGGTGGGCCAGCCCAAGGGAACAAGAGGCATCCTGGAGGCAGGATCAACGCCACCACTTGGCATGTCTCCCACACATGTGCCAAGACAACATGGGGGTAGGCACAGATCAGACAGAATCAGGCTCGGTTCTAGCTGCCTCAGTACAAGGCAACAGGGTTTCCATTCTCCCTGGAGAATCTTTGCCGAGATCAAAGCACTTCTGCGAGGGGCCATGGGAGGCAATCGGGAAGCAGCACAGTTTGTGATGTGTGGTATATAAAAGACTGCTGCACGGCCACACGCACGCACAGTTTACAGGGAACGCGCTTGTTCCCTTTTTTTGCTTCTTTATAAGTACTAAGGTCTGAGAGGTTTCCTGCCTACACACTGCCAAAAATAAAGTGGGCTGTAGTGTAATGTACTTTAACGCCATAGGGTTAGGAGGAGCTGCAAGGGTCAATTAGACTAAACCCCTGCCAAGATAGAGGATTTGTTGTGTCTAAACCATCCAAGACAGATGGCTCCAGCCTCTTTTTTTGAAAACCTCCAAAGAAGGAGATTCCACAACTTCTGTAAGTAGTTTATTCCATTGTCCTACTGTTCTTACAGTTAGGACTTTTTCCTGAGATTTAATCTAAATCTGCTATCTTGTAGTTTGAACCCATTGCCTCTTATTCTGCCCTATGTGGCAAAAGAGAACAACTTTTCTCCATCTTTGTGTGTCCACCACATTCCCTGTGTTCCAAACCAGGGACGTTGTCAGAGAAGGAAATCCAGCTGGTTTGGTGTGATTTGTTCTTGGTGAAGCCATGCTGGCTGCTAGTGATCACCCCTCCATCCTCCCGGTATTTGCAGATGGAATGTTTTATACATGGCTCTAGCAGCTTCCCAGGTATAGACCAGTCAGCCTGGCTTTGATAGCTTCCCAGCTCCTCCTTTCCCCCCTTGTTAAAGATGGGCCCTACGTCAGCCCTTCTTCAGTCTTCCAGCACCTCACCTGTCATCCAGGAGGTTGCAAATAATATTGCTAGTAGTGCTGAGATTGCTTCAGCACCCCGGGCTACATAGCATCAGGCCCTGCTGACCTGAACTTATTCAAATAAGCAGAAGATCTGACATGTTCTTTACTTAACCCAAACTGCATTTCTTCCCCTTTGTTGTCTATAGTAACTTCACTAGTAGTCTGGTCACTTTATTTTGTGTGTGAAGATTGAAGCAAAGGAAGCATTGAGCAGTTCTGCCTTCTTATCTCCCATTACCAGCTCACCTTCTCCATTGAGCAGCAGGCCCACACCATCCCTGATCTTTCTTTTTTGTCTGACGTATTTGGAGAACCCCTTCTTGTTGCTTCTAACACTTCTTGCCAGTTGTATTTCATTTCTTGCCTTAGCTTTCCTGACTTGGTCCCAACATGTTCATGCATTTCCCATGTGTACATCCTTCATGACGTGCTCCTCCTTCCATTTCCTCTATGTATCCCTTTGGGGTTTTAGATAGCTAAGAAGCTCCTTGTGCAGCCATATTGGTCTCCTGTGCTTCTTATCTTTCCTCCACATCAGAATAACTTGATGTTGAGCCTCTAATATTAGATCTTCTTGACCCCTTCGACTCAGTTTCTTCCTAATTGGTCTTTCCATGGGATCTTGCCTACTATTTCTCATTTCCATAGGATCTTGAATTCTATCAGATCATGATCACTTCCTCCCAAGTTCCCAGAGGAAGTGATCATGATCTGATGGAATCCTGGATAACTAATGAAATAGGAGCACCACTAGAGAGTGAAAGTTGAGCAGCCCTTACCTCTTGTGCCTTAATTGAAGGGGTAACTATCAACAGTCTTCAAGATAGGTCTTCCAGAAACACCAGGAAAGACCACAGCTGATCTTGCTGATGTCTCTAGAGGCATGTTCTCACAGTCTGGGAGCTTTGACCACCCTGTCCTTTCCATATTGCTAAATAGCAGGAGAGACCCACAGCGGTCTGGCCATGTTAAAGGCTGTAATGGGATGTAAAAGGTTGAGAACCTTGCTCTAGGGGTTGACAACAAGCAGGAAAGTTTTAAAGGAAACCCCAATCATACTTTTAGGCTTTCTTTATCCATCAGAAAGAAGCAAGAGGAGGCACAAGCCCAACTGAAGAAAAAAGATACTTAGCAGGTCACCTTTTACATTACCAACCTGTCAATGAGTCAGATGTCTGAAGCTTGATGGAGGTTGATAAAGTAAATTAACATACGGAAAGGTCAGATATGGAGTATAACAAAACCTATGCAGAAACAGAGTTTGCAATATAATCTCTCAAGAGTCAGTTTTACACCATGCCCTTCAGTGGGGATTGAGACACCCTTGAGAATCCTAGCGTGAAGTCCTGGTCACCTCTTTACTTAGCCTTTCCTTTCTGTTTATTCAGCACTTACCCCAATCAGCTGATCATCATTTCCACATTTCATCTTCTAGCCAGGATATGGTTAACACAGGACTTCATGGATGACACCAAGGCTACCTTGATTTATCAGGAAAAGGGTGATGAAAGCTGCAGCTTCTTCTAACCCCATCTGTGTACACACATAGTAGGGGGACAGTCTAGATTGCCACATGTCTGGTCACCCTTGGTCTAAGCAATTGAATCCTGAAGTTGCTCCTGAATTGCCATTCTGGCAGGACGAAGCAATACAACTGTACATCAGAAGCAAGCCCACATCTCCAACACAGTTACTTTGATAATGGACCTAGCTTGACACTTCTTGGCACAGATTTAGTCAACTCTCTGTTAGAGGTACCATGCTTTACAAAGGGAGGGCAAGCTTTTACCAATTGCTGGCTTGCTTTGCTACTCTATCATGATTCCCATTCCTCTTCTTTCAAAAAACAACACACAGAAAACAAACCAACCAACCCAACAATCCTTCAAACACAGATACTCAGAACAATTTACATGCGAATTGGGTTAGAGAAGAATGCTACGGGTAAAGAGGAAAGACAGATACCCCTTACACATACACACTCTCCATAGCCCTTTTTGGCTGTGATCTGGAGTTCGACTATCAATGGGGGCGAGGAGAAGAAAAGGAAGGAAGGAAAATAAAATGCACCCTTGATTCCCTCAAAAAAAACAAAAACAAAAAAAAAACCCCACTGTCCCTCAGACCCCAGAAATTCACCAAAATGCAATGCCTGACAGTCACACTCTGCCTCCACCTGGAGGCCGCAGACCTCAGCTTTTCTTTGGATGCTAGTCTCCTTTGCTTTGTTCACACTAGTGGTAGCAATGGTAGGAACCCACCTGTAAACAGGTCTCCAGGAAGCTATTTAACCATTGCATTGTATAGAGCCACTCTGGAGAATGTTCATTTACACGGTGCCTAAAATACCAGCATCTGCCTGGAGCCGTGTTTAGACTTGGGCTCCCACCCCAATGCTCCACTTGCTGGAGCTAAACTTGTGGTAGCAATTTATTGAAATTTTAGGACAAGTTTCTTATGGTAGACACGGCACCTCTAGCTGGTAACTTAGTCTTCTGGAGTGATAGAACTGCAACATTATTGGAGAGATGTAAGAAGAGATTCAATGAGCTGTTAGTGGGAATGAAGAAATAAGCAGGTCTGTGAAACACCGGAGTTGAAAATGCATGACAAACTGGTCTTTTCTGACCCAGTCATGGACCAGGAACCCATTGTGCAAGGAGCATAACACAGAACATAAAGATGGTCTCTGCCTCAGAGTGCTAAGTAAGGGACAAGTGGCAACAGATGGACACAGAAAGACAAGGGAGTACAGATGAACAGACAGCATCGGTCAATATGATGGGAAGTGCTCTCAGCACAGCAGCAGCCTAGCCATTGTCACTTTTATTTTATTTATTTTTTTAAACCTGCATCACACCAAAGGAGAGTTTTGAGGAAAGATCTGAAAGTGGATAAAGAGGTAACTTTGTGGATGTGTAAGGGGAGCATTTCCCCAAGAATGGTGGGGCAGCATGGGAGAAAGCATGAAGATGCTTTTTTGTAAAATTAGCACATGGGCAATGGAGACTTGCATCATAAACTGATTTGAAGTGAGCCCACTGACAGCTCGATAGCAAACGAGAGATGACAGGTAGGCTGGGGATTGATGGTGAAGGTCCTTGAAAGTGAATACAAGCAGCTTTTGTTTGATGCAATAGAGAAGGGGAAGACAGTGGAGAGATTCAAAGAGAGGGGTGACATGGTCAAAGCAACATATTTATACAGTATAGGAACTAGCTCACTGATCTGACTCCTCTCCGCCCCTCACCCCCCACTTATAGCGAGCTACTTGGGCCCAATCTACAAGGAGTACCTAACACATGCAGTATACAAGCTATGCACGGAAGAAGATGAAGTTTTAGGGTAGCGTTATTTCAAACAAAATGCTGTAGGAGCTGCTATGTTTAAATGTGGAGATTTACCAAGAGTTACATGAAGTTCAGACAGCTCTGGAACAAGAGGATTTGGAACAAAGTTGTTAAAATACATGAATAAAATTATATAAAAAATACTCTTTCAACATACTCACGGGTTTGGCTGTTAAAACCACAGCATGGCTAAAATGGGAGACTTTTGTCACAGACAGTACGTGTCTACAGAACAGAGTAAACCATTTCATAACATTCTAGTTCTGCAAATTATATCAGGGACAGGGGGAAATATGAAACTGCTTCATACTAAGACTGTAGAGATCACACTTCTGTTTTATTATGAGTGTAAAATACCCATTGCCTTAGATACTCTCCATCTTCTTGACTGCTTTCTAGCCACATCCAGTGCCTAGAAGCATTTCAAAGCACAGCTATGATTTTGCAGTCATAGGCTGCAGTATAAATTATTCTTCATAGCTTGCTTCTGCTCATGGTACTTTCCTTCAGTTTAGATTTTGGGTTACAGAAGAAAGTCCTAGTGCAACCAGATCAAAAAGTTTAATTTATGCTAACTGGAGTTTGGCTGCTGTTACCTTTCTTAAGACCATACAGGCCAGATCCAGATAAAAGCTAGGAAGAATAATAGTTATCACAGAGCTGGTGGTAACATAAAGAGGATCTAAAGTTAACTCTAATTTGCACTTGGAAGATGCGGGACAGCATAAAATGTCATCTTATGTGTACCACTAGGAACTGGTTCTATTCGTCCTGGTTGTCTAAGGAATCCTCTCAAGATGGGCCTTGATGACTGGTGTTATGGGGGTAAAGGAAAAATGAGCATGGAATTTATCTGAGTCAAGGAAAGATGAGAAGTCACTTGCATCTGTTTCGATGCCCTTGGGACAATGAAAGTTGATGGTGGCCTTAGCATCTCAATGAAAGCACAGTCTCTTTTTAAACTGGAAGTGCGGGAAGTTGAGGATCTGATTTTCAGAGGTGATGGGAAAAGGTATCACCTCAGTCCCATTCATACTAGGAGCCAAATAAATCCTATATTCTCTATCTGTCAGTAGATTTAGCTGGGTTCCTCTGAGGGACATGAAGTAGCAGAAATGCTGAGTGCCCTGTTCTGGGTAAATTCTGAGGGAACAAGTCACTAGCTACTTCATCCTGGGTGTTTCAAACAGTCCAGTAGGAGGTGCACTAACAAGAGCAGGCAGCTCAGGAACAGCCACACTGGATCAAACCAGCCAGTGGTCCAGTCAGTCTGATATCCTGTCTATGACAGTGGCAACACCCAGATGCTTCAGGGGAAGGTGCAAAATAAGACGGTTACTCACCTTTGTAACTGTTGTTCTTCGACATATGTTGCTCATATCCATTCCAATTAGGTGCGCGCGCGCTGCGTGCACGTTTGTCGGAAGATTTTTTACCCTAGCAAGACTCGGTGGGTCGGCTGGGTCGCCCCCTGGAATGGCGCCGCTATAGCGCCGAATATATACCACTGCCGACCCAACGGCCCTTCAGTTCCTTCTTGCCGGCTACTCCGACAGAGGGGAAGGAGGGCGGGTTTGGAATGGATATGAGCAACACATCTCGAAGAACAACAGTTACAAAGGTGAGTAACCGTCTTTTCTTCTTCAAGTGCTTGCTCATATCGATTCCAATTAGGTGATTCCCAAGCCTTACCTAGGCAGTGGGGTCGGAGTGAGATGTTGCAGAATGCAAAACTGCTGAGCCAAAGGCTGCATCATCTCTGGACTGTTGGACCAGTGCATAATGTGAGCCAAAGGTGTGGACCGAGGACCAGGTAGCTGCGTGACATATCTCCTGGATGGGAACATGAGCCAGGAAGGCAGCAGAAGCAGCCTGAGCCCTGGTGGAATGTGCAGTGAGGTGGCTCGATGGAACATGGGCCAAGTCATAGCAGTTGCGGACGCACGACGTCACCCAAGAAGAAATCCCCTGCGAGGAGACAGGTAGGCCCTTCAATTCGGTCTGCCACTGCGACGAAGAGTTGGGGCATTTTACGAAAGGGCTTTGTCTGCTCGATATAAAATGCGAGCGCCCTACGGACGTCTAGGGAGTGCAATTGTTGCTCCCTTCGTGATGAGTGTGGCTTCGGAAAGAAGACCGGAAGGAAGATATCCTGGTTGATATGAAAGGCCGACACCACCTTAGGGAGGAAGGCCGGATGTGGTCGCAACTGCACCTTGTCCTTGTGAAACACAGTATACAGTGGGTCCACCATGAGAGCCCGAAGCTCAGAGACTCGTCTGGCCAATGTAATGGCTACGAGGAAAGCTGTCTTCCAGGACAGGTATAGCAGTGAGCAGGTTGCCAGCGGCTCGAATGGGGCAGTCATAAGTCTGGTTAGAACCAGGTTGAGGTCCCATGTTTGGGCGAGGCGGCGAACTTGCGGGTATAAGCGCTCCAAGCCCTTGAGGAACCTGAAAACCATAGGGTGCGAGAATACAGAGCGGCCACTCTCCCCTGGGTGGAAGGTAGAGATGGCTGCCAAGTGCACCCTCAGTGATGACACCGCCAGGCCCTGCTGTTTGAGAGATCAGAGGTAGTCCAAGATGGAATGGATCGGGACCTCGGTGGGAGTAACATTGTGCGTTTCGCACCAGCAGGAGAAACGCTTCCACTTGGCCAGATATGTTAACCGAGTGGAAGGTTTCCTATTACCCAGGAGAACCTGTTGTACCGAGGCAGAGCAACGTAACTCGGACCGGTTTAGCCACGCAGCAGCCATGCTGTGAGGTGCAGGGATTGCAGGTCTGGCTGGTGAAGTCTGCCATGATCCTACGTTATGAGGTCTGGGCGAAGAGGCAGGGGAATCGGGTTGGCTATCGACAGGTCTAGCAACATGGTGTCCAGTGCTGCCTGGGCCACGCTGGAGCGATCATGATCAGGTGCGCTTTGTCCCTGCGGAGTTTTAGCAGGACCCTGTGAACCAGCGGGAACGGTGGAAAAGCGTACAGCAGATGGCTCGTCCACGGCATCAGAAAAGCGTACGAGATTGAGCCTGGGGAGAGGCCTTGGAATGAGCAGAACGTCTGGCACTTCCTGTTCTCGCGAGAAGCGAAGAGGTCTATGTGGGGAAAGCCCCACTTCTGGAAAATGGAATGGATAATGTCCGGACGAATCGACCACTCGTGAGACAGGAAGGATCTGCTGAGGCGATCCGCCAGAGTGTTCCGGACCCCTGGGAGAAAGGACGCTACCAGGTCTATCGATTGGGCTATGCAGAAGTCCCAGAGCTGGATGGCTTCCTGGCAAAGAGGGGAGGACCGTGCTCCCTACTTGTTTATGTAATACATGGCCGTTGTGTCTCAGTGTTCACAGACAACACAACGGCCTTGTAGGTGCTGCTGAAACGCCTGGCACGCAAGGCGGACTGCTCTCAGCTATCGGACATTGATGTGCAAGGCCAGCTCTTGAGCTGACCAAAGGCCCTGAGTGCGAAACTGACCAAGGTGAGCATCCCAGCCGAGAGACGAGGCATCCGTCATCAGGGACACTGAGGGGTGAGGTGGCTGGAACGGCATCCCTGCACACACCAGGGAGGGCATCGACCACCAGTCGAGGGAGCCTAGGATGCTCGGGGGGGATCGTGACAATCATGTCTATGCTGTCTCTGCTCGGGTGGTATTCCGAGGTGAGCCACAATTGGAGTGGATGGAGGCGAAGCCTGGCATGTTTGGTTATGAACGTGCAGGCAGCCATGTGACCCAGGAGACCTAGGCAAGTGCGAGGCGAAGTTGTCGGGAAGTTCCGTAGACCTTGTATAATTGTTACCATCGCCTGAAACCGAGGCTGAGGTAAGCAGGCTCTGGCGAGATTGGAGTCCAGGATGGCCCCAATTAATTCTATTCTCTGTGTGGGAATCAGAGTGGATTTCTCTATATTGATCATCAGGCCTAGACGCAGGAATAGGTCCTTGACGATGCCCACATGACGGGTAACTTGGGCCTCGGAGGTCCCTCGAATGAGCCAAGTGTCTAGATACGGAAAAACATGTATCCGACGGCGGCGGAGGGAGGCGGCGACTACAGCCATGCACTTTGTGAATACTCTTGGGGCTGTAGAGAGGCCAAACGGAAGGACCGTAAACTGGAAATGTTGACGGTTGGCCACAAACCGGAGGTACCTTCTGTGTGGAGGATAAATGGCAACATGAAAATACACGTCCTTCATATCGAGGCGGCATACCAGTCTCCGGGATCCAAGGATGGGATGATGGTCCCCAGGGATACCATGCGGAACTTCAGCTTTATCATGAACTTGTTGAGTTCCTGCAGGTCTAGGATAGGTCTGAGACCTCCCTTCGCCTTGGGAATTAGGAAATAGCGGGAGTAGAACCCCTTGCCCCTTTCGTCCTTTGGTACCTCCTCTATAGCTCCGATGGCGAGGAGCATCCGCACCTCTTGCAAGAGGAATTGCTCGTGAGAGGGGTCCCTGAAGAGGGACGAGGATGGAGGGTGGGAGGCGAAATAAACTCGAGGCGGTACCCAAGTTCCACCATGCGTAGGACCCAATGATCTGAGGTTAGATGGGACCACGCAGGGAGGAGAAAGGAGAGGCGGTTGTAAAAGGGAGGGAACGGATCCTGGGTAATAACTGGTACGCCGTCCTCGGGCGTGCCTTCAAACGTTTGGCTTTGGCTCCGCTGGTGGTTTAGAGGGACCCTGATTTTGGCCCCCTTGGGGCCCTGACTGACGCCTACGACCGCCTCGGCCACGCCTCCTGCCAAAGTCCTGTCTTTGTCTAGGCGCAGGGTAAGGGCGGTGAGGCTGGGGACGGAAAGGCCGGCGCTGAGTCACCGGCGTGTGCATGCCAAGAGAGCGCATAGTGACCCTGCTGTCCTTTAGGCTTTGCAGCCTAGGGTCAGTTTTTTCAGAGAACAGGCCTTTGCCATTGAAGGGCAAGTCCTGTATAGTATGCTGCAGCTCCGGGGGAAGGCCCGACACCTGGAGCCATGAAATGCGCCTCATGGCAACACCCGAGGCCAGAGTCCTGGCAGCGGAGTCAGCTGCATCCAACGAGGCCTGGAGGGAAGTTCTTCCCTTCTTCCAGGAGGACAGCAAACTCTTGACAGAAGTCCTGAGGAATCAACTCCGTAAATTTGCCCACCGCCGCCCAGGTGTTGTAGCAGCTAAACAGGGCTTGCTGGTTTGCTATGCAGAGTTGCAGGGCCCCTGCTGAGTACACTTTACGGCCCAGTAAGTCCATTCGCCTAGCCTCCTTCGATTTAGGGGCTGGTGCCTGCTGGCCATGGCGTTCCCTCTCACTGACGGACTGGACGACAAAGGAGCACGGGGGAGGATGTACATATAGGTACTCGTACCCCCTGGAGGGTACCATGTACTTGCGTTCGACTCCCCTGCCCACGGGATAAAGGCTGGAGACTGCCAGATGGTATCCGCATTGGCTTGGATCGTCCGAATGAACGGTAGGGCCACTCTAGTGGGGGCGTCAGCCAACAGAATGTCTACGACCGGATCCCCTATCTCCGAGACTTCCTCCACTTGGAGGTTCATATTGAGTGCCACCCGTCTCAGGAGGTCCTGATGGGCCCTCAAGTCGATTGGAGGAGGACGTTCCTGCCACTGCCTCATCTGGGGAAGAGGAAGAAAAAAGGCCGGGGACAAGCGGGTCCTGCGTGGGCTCGTGCTCCTGGACGACCTCCTGTTCCAGTGGGATCTGGGAGTCCGGTGGCTGAACCGGGGCTTCCTCCGTACCGGTCGGAGGGGGACGACTAACTGTCGCCTCTGGCACCCAGTGCTCTGACGGGACAGAGCGGGATGGGATCACAGGTACGCCTTGGGCCTGGTGGTACGCCCAAGGTGTCCAGAATGACCACTGATGTGGTCCAGGGTCCTGGGCCTGGGGCTCCTGGAAGACTCTGGTGGGCACATCTGAATCACGGTCCTGCGCGTATGAACTGCCCGCGTGGGACGACACTGATGCATGTCTGGATGGCCATGGAGGAGCTGAAAAGCCCTGGGCAGAATCTCCCTCTCTAGCTGGCGTTGCTCGACGCAGCACCGGGGATCGGTACCGGGAGGCATACCGGTACCGGGAGCAAGATTGGGACCTGCGACCGGAGTGGTGCCAGGAGGTCGACTGAGATCTCGAGGCTCGACAACGGGAGTGGCTACGAGAGTCATGGTGCCTGGAGCAGTGCCGGGAGCTGGATCGGTGCCGAGTGTACTGGGCTGGCAAACAGGACGCTGACCGGTGCCGCGAGTACGACCGGTACCAAAATGGAGAACGGTGCCGGGACTGCGAGCGGCGTCGGGACCTGGATTGGCAACGGGACCGAGAGCATCTGCGGGACCGCGATCGTGAACGGTGCTGCTCTGCGGTGCCGATGGAGGGTGGCATGATCAAGGCAGGCTTGCCGATCGACTGTATAACCCGCACCGGCGGTGCCGGGGGTTGAGGCAGCGCAGACTCCGTCATTGCAATCAACTCCCTCGCCGTGCAAAATGTTTCCAGCGTGGAGAGAATAGTGAGCTCAACCACGGCTCACACCGGGGAGCGTTCAGGCACCGGACTCGACGGCTCTTGCGTGGCCGGAATCAACAGTGCCGATATTGTCAGTGCCACGGCAGGTATCGGTGCCGGGCGGTCCGACTTAGTATAGCGCTCGGGCTGCGGAGCAGGCGGCTCGGACGCAGCAGGAGTCTTGAGCCTCTTCACCCTCGGGGAGAGGGATCGGTGCTGAGCGGACATCGGTGCCGGTGCCGGCCGGTGCCGAGAGGCCTTGGCGGTACCGGCGTGATCCGGTGCCGAGGGAGCGCTTCTTGAAGACTGTCCAGCGCTCGGTGCAGAGGGCGGAGGAGTAAGAGCTGCCTCCATCAGGAGCTGCTTGAGACGAAAGTCCCGCTCCTTTTTTGTTCTCGGCTTAAAGGCCTTACAAATGCGGCACTTATTCCCCGAGGCACTTCAGACAGGAGTCGTGGGGATCTCCTGTCAGCATCGGCTTGTGGCAGGCCGAGCACGGTTTGAAACCCGGTGAACCGGGCATGGGCCCCGGCACCGGGTGCGGGGAAGGGGATAATCCCCGAACCCCTCTGAACTATACACACTAACTATACTATAAACGAATAAAGTTAACTACAACTATATAAATCTGAACTATATATACACAAGAATTAAATGAGAGAACTACAAGTAGCTAGGGAAGTGGAGGTCAGCTAAGCCGCACTCCACTGTTCCAACGACCGACATGGGCGGTAAGAAGGAACTGAGGGGCGGATGGGGCAGCAGGGGTATATATCCGGTGCCATAGCGGCACCACTCCAGGGGGCGCCCAGCCGACCCACCGAGTGTTGCTAGGGTAAAAATCTTCCGACGAACGTGCACGCGGCGCGCACACACTTATTTGGAATTGATATGAGCAAGCACTCGAAGAACAACCCTGTGTTGTACAACTATGGAAAAGTTTAATTTCCACTAGGAAAGTTTCTTGCGAAGCCCAAGCAATTAAATTTTATGCTTCAGGGTGGGAACTAAGTGTTGTCTTTTATCACTGGCCTCTCAGTGTCACAGTATGCCCAGGCTGAAGAAACATTACATTAGGTGGCAAAATTGCTCCTCCCTTGAAGGAAGGATTAGATATCTTAAAATAGAGGTTTTCTTTGAGTCTTGGTAACCTTATTCTGGGCACTAAACTTAGCTTCCTTGTTTAAGATTTGTGTATTTTTAAGGCCAGTAGAGACCATTCAATTATCTAGTCTGACCTCCTGTAGAATACAGACATTAAATTCCATCCAGTTATCCCTGTATTAAGCCCAATAACTGGTGTCCCACTTCATCCCAGGAGGTGTTTGGGATTCAGATGGAGCCAGTAGAGGTGGCAATGTTATCTAGATCCCTCTCTCTGGCCCGGTCTGGTCAGGACATCCCTCAGGATTAGGAAGATGATGATCTGGGGTCGCAGGAAATGGTGGGTGTGGCAACCAGGATGGTGAAGCTCGCTCCAGTAGCCTCTATCTATTCTTCCATATCTGCCCGCCCACCGCCCTGAAATGTCTTTCTTTTAAGACCCAAAAAGGGAGTGATGGGTGGAATAGCCCATCCTTGCATTATATTTTGTCCACCCATTAGGCCTAATATCCAACACATCAATTCTGGTTCATTAATTTCTGGTTCCACAGTTTTTGTTTTTAACAAACATGATTGCAACATCGTCCTTGAGGTATATTAACATGGCCTTTTTTGCTTCTCTGTATGGTTTTCTTTCACCTGTTTATAACATTTATTACTGAAAACTTTTCCCCATCAACATTTGTTATAGGTTACTGTAATATCTTATGAAACTTTTATATACTTTTTACAATTGAGCGAACAATTAGGGTAAATCTGTAGGCCCAATTATCACAACAAACACACACTCCTTAGTATAGCTATGTTGAAATGAAGTTATGCCCTCTATAGCTCATTAGAACCACTGGCCACAGAACTGTATTTTCTGGAATGAACTGAGTCCCATGGCCTTTAATATAACAAAATTGATATACACAACCCCTTTGCTGAAGATCCAGACTATACCTCTCAAAATGATTCAACAGCAGATAAAAAATAGCTGGCAAAAAAAATCAGCCATTGCATTTACACTGAAACTAGTTACTATAGTTCTTCCACAAACTGGTTTGTTTCGATTCACTTTTGCTGACCCATTTCTTTCTAAGAATATGTAAGGCACATGTTTCAACACATCAACGCTTGAGACAACACTGTACATGAAACAACAAGTCTGGGACTAAGTCTGGAAGAACTTTTATGAAAGGAACAGAATCCAGATATGGCACAGTGCATTCAGTGTCTAGAATGCAATCACACATGGTAGGATGAGAAAAGAATATTGTAAAATACGGGTGCATAACATGGGAGTGAAGAAAGAAAAGGAAGGAGGGGAAAATGATGTGTTGCATATGAACAGCAAATGGAACCAAAAACTTTATTTAAAAAGAGACAGATGAAAAGCTGTCTTTCAAAAATAACTCTTACCTCTGTTACTAACACCTCCTTTCTTATTTAAAATTGCATTTTTTTAAGAAAAAAATCTTATTGGTTATTTTTGTGCATTTCACTTAGCTTGGACAAAGAAAACTGAGAGGCAGCATTATTTGGGGAAATAGCACAGACTCAAGAGTAACACATGGTCCACACGATTAAGTAGGACCAGCTTGCCTGAACAGACTAGGCAGGTGGGGAGCTGTGATCAGAATGCTGATTGCCTGAGAACTGCACACAAAGTTCTTCTGAGCTAAAAAATTCTATTTTTTTCTTACCCCGTCCTACCCTTCCATCCTCCCACCTCACATTTTTAGATGCAGACTCTTTGGGGCATAGAGTATCATTTACCAAATGCTTGTACTGGAGCTTCAACCTGGATGAGAGCTCTAGACACTACCACAATATCCAGTCTCTGCTGCTTATGATTCCATGACATGGCATATTTCAGTACACACTAGGAGCTGCAATGGCTCCATGAAGTGGAGAAAATATCAGGTTTAGGAGAAAACAGATGGTGAAACATGATATTTCCTCCACTTACCTTCATTGAGCCATTGTAGCTGCTCTTGACAGTGGAAACAGGAATTGCTTGTGATGTCACCAGCAGCACTGGACTCCAATGATTTCTCAGACTTTGCTGGGAGAGAAAATGACAGTCAAGGGACAATTAAGTTTTCTTTAATTTGTGTGTAATTACTGATGAGGTACATAAATCAATATTCAACAAAACATTGCACACATCATAAATTAGGCAATGTCCAAGGTTTAAATAGGGTCCAGTATCATGGGACTTGGAAAGACAGAAAAACACTGCACATAGGTGCTGGAACGAAGGGTGCGGGGGGTGCTGCTGAAGAGGATTCCATCGTAATACAGGGTTTATAGTTTAGTTCAATGGCTCTCAGCACCCCTAACACTGCAGCAGGACCAGTCCAAATGCTTTTTGGACTGGTAAGCAGGACAATTTTCAGCCCCAGATTTTCAGCACCAGCACCACCACTACTCACCGGCATTACCACCGCTCACCAGCAGCTGGAATTCCCCCGTCTCAACCAGTGAGGCCAGAATTTAAAGGCATTGTCTTCCTGCATGCACAGGTTGGGGAGGAAGGTTGGTGTCTGCTTGCACTGGGGAGAATGTGTATCTGCTATGGTCTGGGCTTGTAACAGAACATACTAGCCTGTGACTCAGACGGAGTTCCCAAACACAAACTGCTACATGCAGATGCCTTTCCAGGAAATGCTATCGTGAGCATGGTGCAACATGAAGGAAACATTCCTTCAGCTGGTGAGCTCAGACATGAACAAGATAGGGGAAAGCATGCTTTTCATGTACTTTTTCTTTAGCAAGCAACGGGTGATCTGTAACAGTCTCAGTGCTTTTTACAGACACTTTTAGGCCTAGCACATGGCAAAGTCACTTCTGAAGGGGCAAATTACCTTTCCTTTTCCATCTGCTTTTCTTCCTTTCTTTGTTACTGCCACCATCACTGCTACTGCTGCTGCTGCTGCTGTTCTGTGAGCTTTGAGAGTCTGACTGTGCGTCACTGCTCTCTTCTGAGCCATCAGACAGCTCTTTTAATCCGTCTGGAACATCCTTCTGCAAATGAAAGAAAAATAGGCGGAGTCAATGTGAGCTGCGCCAATTCCATATACAATTCATGGGAAACCAAAAGAACCTCAAAGGAAAAGAGTTTCAGTATTATTTACTAAGCACTGACAATGGTTTCTTCTATGCAGCAGAGTGACATCAGAGACCATCCTCTTCTCTGGCTTCTCGCACACCCACACTGCCCTATAACAGCTCATACAAAATGCTGCCACTAAACTCCTCTGTCTTGCCTGTCATTTTCATCATGTAATCCCTCATGTACATGTCATCCTGTACAACTCTGTTCTTCCTCTCACACTGCCCTTCCTGAGCTCATGTGCACAGCCCCTCCCTTCTCCAGATGTAAGCCCCTCTTGAACAAGTTCTTTGTGTGTTGTACTCCTGCTCCCTGACCACTATATCTGGCCTTAGATTGTGAACTTCCCCGGGAAAGGCACCATTCCTTGTCTGTTTGAAAGCACCTAGCGCAGGTTAATAAATCTTCCTCCACCACCCAAGCACAACAGACTGAAACCACACAATATCATCACTTTGTTATTATTTATATATCAAAAGCGTGCAAAGCACTTTCCAAACAACTAGGAAGACGACATGATCCCTTCCCCGATGAGCTTAGAATCCAAAGCGATTACTTAAAAGAGGAGGATAGTGGATGAGCCATAAAAAGTAATTGATTAAGATGGGGGATTTAGCACAATTCTTTCACTTTTTCAGGGGGCGAGGGGGCCATGTTGCATGGGACTATTTTTTAAAATCTCTATTCCTACCTATCCAGATGTCAACTCCCACCTCCAATCAAACACTGATGCCAGCCTTCATTGCCCACTTTGATTTTGAAACAACCACCTTTCATGTAGTCTGCCAGGCTGCCTCCTACACTTGGCAGAAGCGCCTCAAATATCCACAAAGCCACCTCATTGTCGTCCTCTAAATCCCTCCTCCACACTCTCTTTTGCAGTGATGCCTGTTAAAAAACAACTTTACAATGGTTTGGGCAGCTGGTGTGCTAAGACCACTGCTTAGCAGACTGCCCAGTATTGGCTCCTTGTTTCCATCGGTCTGTATCTATTTGTTGTCTCTTGCCTTATACTGAGATTGAAAGTTCTTAGGAGCCGGGACTGTCTCTCTTTTCTGTGTTTGCTTCAGCACCTGGTCCATGATTGGAGCTCCGAGGGGCTAATGAAATACAGATACAAATAAAACAACAAACAGCAACAACAACAACATTAACTATGTGAAGGGCAAACTAGGGTTTCTAAGCTTCATGGCAGGAGTGTGTTAAGTTGAAAGCCAACTGCCTGGGTAAGGGAGAAAGTTCCTTTATTGAAGAGGACATAGGGCCTGATCCAAAGCCCACTGAAGTCAATGGAAAGAGTCCAACTGACTTCAGTGGGATTTGGATCAAGTCCATAATGACCAGTAATATATTGACATAGTTTGACGCAGAAGTGGAACTGGCAGCTCTCTAAGTCCCTTGTAAAAACAAATGTCAAATTCACTGAATTATCACAGTGTGCGCGTGGTGTGGGCGCATCTGTTTTCGTGCTGAAAGCTACCAGAATGACAGCCTTGCAGACCAAAATCCAGCCTACCCACACGACTGTTACAGCACAGGCAGTAAAAGTTCCTCTCCACCACCCTCTAGTGATGACCTCTTTTTTTTTGGTGGGGGGGGGGGCTGGATTACACAAGGATGCTAGTTGGTTCCAACAAGTTTCGTAATTCTTCTGGTGTGGATTTTTATTATTATTGTTAACATCTTTTTGCAACATTTTTCCTGTAATTGTCAAATGATGAAAATTGTGCCAGTAGTGCTCCCCTGAGCATGAAAGCCTCACTGTGACTGACAGATTGCTGATGACTCAGGTCAGGAGTCAGTTCAGGAGGATCCATGCAAGAATCTTGCCAGCCATGGAGAGCAAAGAGATGATATGGTAATTACCACAGTCACTCTTTGAGCCTTTATGCTTATAGCTAGTGACTATGCTGGACTCTTTCAGATCTTGTGATATGATTTCTTGAAAACAGACATGAAAGAAAAATTCAGAAAGCCTACCAATGAAAAGATTTCTTTCATGTTTGAAAACTGAAAAGGCATCGGGACCTGGAGTTTTGGTACTTTTCATTATTTGAACAGCCTTTAACACCTCAGCTCATGTGGGTGGATTGGCAAGTGCAACAGATGTGGACAATATCTAGCAACTCATCAGAAACAGTAAAACTATTACGTAGTTTTCTAAAATGTTCACGCCACCACTGGTGGATGGCAGTGTAATATGTGATTAGCGATTCACCATCAGCACTCATTAGTGCTGTCAAGGCAGATATACACAGCTTTGACTACATGACAGGAACCTTTGGGGCCATGTTTATCAGCAAGGACCTGTAATTCATCTGATTTATGGTCAAGCCACGTATTTTGCATTTTGCAGAGTTTGCACCGGAACATGCTGCAAGCTGCTCTATATCTGGCCTTTTTCGACTCGGAGCGGGTCAGCACTTGTCACCTGACATCAAGGTGATTCACTATTTCAGGATCATTATCAAACCAGTCTGCATAATATTTCACATACCCAGTACAATCCACAATGGTGTCATAAATTGTGTCATGCACGGATACTTATTTGGCAAATGTCATCACAGACTTATCAGAAATTAGCTGTGTTGAAAATTATTCGGAGATTGACAGATCTTTCAGCTGGGCAATATTTACCTGTTTAAGTGACTATTTTTTTTTTTTTTTTTTACATTTGCAGCTGGAGAGAGAAAGCTTTGACTGAACAATACAGTGATCAGTCCAACAAGCAGCTCTACATAATACTTAAGTTATGCACACATCTCAGATCGCACTGTCGGACCAACACAGATGCCAATGATATGAGCGAGGGTGCATCCAGGTTGTTTTGCATTTGTTGAGGAGTCAGAAGACAGTGTTTGACCCTTGTGGTCCCTTCTAACCCTATGATTCTATAAGATGGTGCTTGACCTACGTCATCAGCAGAAGTAGGCCACTGCTGTTCATGTTGCTAATGCCATGTTTTCCAAGTACACCACGCCATGCAGAATCATCAGAGCCAACACAAGCATTAAAGTCACCTAAAGTAATGAGGTAGTCTTCATAGGGAGTCAACTGTATCAGATCATTTTTGTTCAGAATAAAATTGCTCTGTACCCTCAGAGTTGGTCATTGTCAGTGCATGCATCCACCTCTCAGGGGCAGTTGGAATTTCACCCGTCTGTCGTTTACACTGATAGACAGAATTGCCAAACAAGAGACACAAAATTCTTTCCGATTGCAAAGCTAACTCCTGTGCCATGCGGCTGCTTTGGTGGGCATCACTTTCAGCACAGAACGTGTACCCAGCACTCTCCGCAGTCAGTTGACCCTCTTCAGCAAGTTGCATTTCACTCAGTACCAAAATGCTGGTACAATATCTTTTAAGCTCTTCAGCAACAGTCTGCCGGGGAGGATGATCAGTTTGGATGATCAAGGCATATACAAATATTCCATGTTGCAACACTGAGTCAAAAAAGGAAACCGAGGCTTGTTTCAATTCCAACCACCTAATGAAACAACCTCCAGCCGCAGCACGCTAGTCAGGTCTGTTCGGGGTGAGCACCTTTTCTAGCTCTCTCCTTGCATTGTGGTCAGCTGTGTTGTCTCTGAATAGAGCAGCCAAGTCGATCAAGATGCTGTCAGACTATGGTGTCTATTAAAGCTTCATTATATCAGTAACGTTAGGATAGATAATTTACAGTCACGCAAGACAAGACAAACTATTACAAGTTACCTATTTTCAAAATCTCTCTTTTTAAGTCTTCTGTTCTGGGAAAAAAACATTTGTGTGTGGGGCACAAAATGACAACCACAGAATAATCTGGAACACGCTATACAACCGGTGGAAAATCTGGATGCTCTTTGCTTCTTAAGATAGCAGTCCCCATGAGGCAGAAGAAGCCCACATGCAATTTAACAGCAATGAGCATGTCCTTCCAACTGTGCCTCCTCTTGTTCCCCTTTGCTTTATTCTTGGTGAAAGTTCTTCACCATACTCTCCTGATGGGCTGCCCAATCTGTGTTGTGGGCCCATCATACTCTAGAAACTCCCATGCACCAAGTCAGTTTATAATTTCCTGTAATATACACACAGTGAGACTCTTTCAGCCATCTATTATATTTTCCTTCTCCAAAGCACTCTATTCAGGGCAGGCATGCACTCCGAACTACAGAACAACCTTTTCCACATCACTTCAGCCTCCCATCACCATCACTTCAGCCTCACTTCAGTCCCCAGCAAAATCATGTAGCAGGTCCTCAAGGAATCCATTCTGAAGCACTTAGAGGAGTGGAAGGTGATCAGGAACAGTCAACATGGATTCACCAAGGGCAAGTCATGTTTGACTAACCTGATTGCCTTCTATGAGAAGATAACTGGCTCTGTGGATATGGGGAAAACGGTGGATGTGATATAGCTTGACTTTAGCAAGGGGGGTTCCAAAGAGGATGGAGCTCGGCTGTTCTCAGTGGTGGCAGATGACAGAACAAGAAGCAATGGTCTCAAGTTGCAGTGAGGGAGGTCTAGCTAGGATATTAAGAAACACTATTTCACTAGGAGGGTGGTGAAGCACTGGAATGGGTTGCCTCGGGAGGTGGTGGAATCTCCATCCTTAGGGGGTTTTAAGGCCTGGCTTGACAAAGCCCTGACTGGGATGATTTAGTTGGGGTTGGTCCTGCTTTGAGCAGGGGATTGGACTAGATGACCTCCTGAGGTCTCTTCCAACCCTAATATTCTATGATCACACACTTTTCTTCCTCATAACCAATTGAGCAAACAACGTGTTATTTACTGTAAAAGGTAATGAAAAATGGCATCCCATATTTATTTTGTCTCAGTGACTCCAAATGACTTGCACTTAGTTTACAAGAAAAAGCTGGTTTGATAGCTACCAGTCCTGAAAACTTAGGCTGGGATCTCGAAATTTAAAAGCATTATTTTGCACATTTTGTGGTGACAAGACAATGAAATCAGACAGATGTCTCAGAATAAATAGGTCAACAAAGAAACATTTGTTTAGATAAGTGTCTGTAATATGGCCTGTGAAGTGGTAATAACGGATGTCAACTGTCTAAATACTGACTGGGAAAACTAAAGATGGATGCCTAAATGAAGGACTGCATCATGATTAGTCAGTAAGACTGGACACTATTCTGGACCGAATCAGAGGCAATGAACTTTGGATAAATAAAAGTGGAGATGGAGACCACCTACAGATCTAGAGATCTTTTAAAATCCTGTTGAGGGTCTATATAAAGAGCAGACACAAAAATATTGGCCTTCCGAATACTCAATTCTGCAGGAACATAAGTGTGGTAGGTAATAGTATTAGCACTTTGTATACTGCAATGATACAGAAAAACCTAAGAGATGGGTATTAAATACAGAGGAATTAAATCTCTAATAGGGAAGAGGGGCAGGTCTGAGTTGCATCTCTTGTGCCACACATCCAGGCTATGTACAGATCTTGATGCTTCTACCTCCATAACATTTCTAAGATGGAGAGCTTATGCACCTTGTGCAGGAACTGGAGTTGTTTGAGATGTGTCCCCCTATGGGTGCTCCATTTCAGGTGTGCTTGAGCCTTATGCATCTTTGATCAGAGATTTTTGGCAGTTAGTACCCATTCAGCCCACGCATGCACCAGCACTGCCCTCAGATCCCTCTTCACTGCCAAGTCCCACAGAAAAAATTCCAAAGCAGAGGGGAAGGACGGTGGATAGTGGGGCAACCATACAGACACACATCTCAAAGAACTCCAGTTACCGTGCAAGATGAGTAGTGTCCAAGGGGAGCTGTAGTGAGTCTGCAATACATTTCAACAAGTCCTGGAATTGTCTGAAATCAGCCACAGAAGGTGGAAGAAGCATAACTGCCTGAACTGGAGAACAGTATGAAATATTCATTTGTGGAGTAGCCTCCTTATCTGCTCTGGCATCCTGCTCTAGATCCACACAGGCTGTGTACCAGAGCATTTTTTATACCCAGGAGATGAATCACCATGAGAAATACCTGGTGATGGCTGAACCAGTTCACAGTTTAAATGCTTCCTGACATAACAGGGATTCGTAGATTCCATGGGCCAGAAGGGACCATTGTAATCAGTTAGTCCAGGAGTGGGCAAAATACGGCCCACGGGCTGGATCCAGTCCATCTAACATTTCTGTCCAGACCGCCAGGCTCTTCGGCTGCCCCCCTCGCAATCTCTGGGCTGCTAAAAGTCCCGCAGCACAGCAAGGCACTGAGGCAGGCTGCCTGCCTGCCATGGCCCCACACCGCTTCCAGAAGCAGCTGCCTGATGCTAGCACGTCTCTGTGCACCCCTGGCGTGGGGGGAGGGGGAGGAGGGCTCCAAGTGCTGCCCCCAGCATCATCTTCACTGCGGGGACAGGGCTTGCGGTCATGGGCAGCGCACGGAGACCTGCTGCCCTCCTCCCACACTGTGCCACCGGCCGGGAGCCACCTGTGGTAAGCACCTCCCGGACAGAGCCTGTACCTCGCTCTCCTTCCCGCACCCCAACCCCCTGCCCCAAGTCAGAACCCCCTCCTGCACCCCAATCCCCTGCCCCAGCCCAAAGCCCCCTCCTGCACCAAACTCCCTCCCAGACCCTGCAGCGCCTCCATTAATAGAGTAGAAATGTGCGGCCCATGATGACTTACCAAAATATGTGGAGTGGCCCCCCTGTGAAAATTATTGCACACCCCGATCTAGTCTGACGTTCTGTATTGCACAGGCCAGAGAACTTCTCCAAAATAATTTCTAGAGCAGATTCTAGAACGGGTGGGCAAACTTTTTAGCCTGAGGGCCACATCTGGGTGGGGAAATTGCATGCAGGACCATGAATGTAGGGCTGGGGCAGAGGGTTGGGGTGCAGGAGGGAGTGTGAGGTGTGGGGGGGGCTGCAGTGTGCAGAAAGGGGCTCAGGGCAAGGGGTTGGGGTGCAGGAGGGGTGCAGGGTGTACAAGGAGGCTCAGATTAGGGGGTTGGGGTGCAGGAAGAGGTGTGGAGTACGGGAGGGGGCTCAGGGCAGGAGGTTGGGGTGCAGGAGGGATGCGGGGTGTGGTGGGGGCTCAGGGCAAGGGATTGGGGCAGAGGAGGAGTGCGGGGTGTATGAGAAGGCTCAGGGCAGGGGGCTGGGATTCAGGAGGAGTGCGGGGTGCAGCAGGGGGCTCGGGGCAGGGCATTGGTGTGCGGGGTGCAAGAGGGGTTCAGGGTGCGAGCTCTGGCCCGGCGCCGCTTACCTTGAGCAGCTCCGGGATGGCAGCAGCGCGCAGTGGGGCTAAGGCAGGCTCCCTGCCTGCCTCCCCTGCCCCTGCGCTGCTCCTGGAAGCGGCTGGCACCACGTCCCTGCGGCCCCTGGGGGAGGGAGTGGCAGAGGGCTCCACACGCAGCCCTCACTTGCGGGTAACCTCCCCCGAAGCTCCCATTGGCTGTGGTTCCCCAAGGGGGGTGGCAATCCCACGGGCTGGATTCAAAGCCCTGACGGGCCAGATCCGGCCCGCGGGGTGTAGTTTGCCTACTCCTGTTTTAGAAAAACATCCACTCTTGATTTAAAAGTTATCAGTGATGGAGAATCCACCACCACCCTTGGTAAACCGTTTCAGTAATTACTTTCACCTTTAAAAATTGACACCTTATTTCCAGTCTGAATTTGTCAAGCTCCAACTTCCAGCCATTGGATCATGTTAGACCTCTCTCTGCTACACTGAAGAGCCCATTATTAAATACTTGTTCCCCAATTAGTTACTTATAGACTAATCAAATCACCCCTTAACCATCTCTTTAAGTGACAGATTGAAGGACGTCAATCTCTCACTGTAAAGCATGTTTCTAATCCTTTAATCATTCTCATGGCTCCTCTCTGAACCCTCTACAATTTATCAACATCTTTTTTGAATTGTGGGCATCAGACTGGACACAGTATTCCAGCAGCAATTGCACCAGTGCCAAACAGAGAGGTAATACAACTTCTATGCCTACTCAAGAGTCTCCTGTTTATGCACCCCAGGTTCACATTAGCTCTTTTGTACCTCTTAAGTATGGCCTACGTTCTTTGTCCCCAGACATACACATTTAACTGTATTAAAATGCACATTGTTTGCTTGCACTCAGTATACCAAGCCATCCAGATCACTCTTAATCAGTGACCTGTCTTCTTCATTTACTACTCCCCCAATTTTTGTCTCATCTGCAAACTTTATCAGCTGTCATTAATAAAGCTATTAAATAGCATAGGGCCGAGAAACAATCTCTGCGGGACGCCACTGGAAACACACCTGCTCGGTGATAAATTTACAGTTAAATGTTGTGACCTAACAGCTAGTTTTTAACCCATGTAATGTACCATGTTACTTTAATATCACTCTAGTTTTTCAACCCATATGTTGCACAGCATCAAGTCAAGTCTAGATGTATGACAACTCTATTACTTTATCAACCAAATTCATAATCTCAAAAAAAAACCAAATCAGAATTTATTTCCCATAAACCGATGATGATTTTCATTCATTATATTACCTTACTTTAGTTCATTGCCAATCAAGTCCCATATCAGCTGCTCCAATACCTTGCTCAGGATCGTTGTCAGGCTGACAGGGCTTTAATTACCAGGCTCATCCCATTTACCCTTTTAAAAAGTTGACACAACATCAACTTTCTTCCAGTCTTCCAGAAATTCCCCAGTGCTCCAATTACTGAAAAATCAACTTTAATGGTCCAGCAAGTTCCTCAGCTGGCTCTTTTAAAACTCTTGGAGGCAAGTTATCTTGACCTGCTGATTTTAAAAAGTCTCCCTTTAATAGTAAGGCAAGGTGGGTGAGGTAGTATCTTTTATTAGACCAACTTCTGTTCATGAAAGAGGCAAGCTTTTGAGCTTACAAAGAATTCTTCTTCAGGTCTGGGGAAAAAACCCAGAGTGTATTAACCCTGCTTTGTCTTAAGATTGTAGAGGTATTAACTACCCATTTTACCTTGAATGGCCTCTTGCAACATGCCTTAACTGCTTATCTGTTTCATCCTTGTATTTAGCTGTGACACTGAGTATCTTTCCCAGACCTGAAGAAGAGCTCTGTGTACGCTCAAATGCTTGTCTCCATCACCAACAAAATTTGGTCCATTAAAAGATACACTGCTACCTCGATATAACGCCACCCAATATAACACGAATTTGGATAGAACACGGTAAAGCAGTGCTCCGGGGGGCGGGGCTGCATACTCTGGTGGATCAAAGCAAGTTCAATATAACATGGTTTCACCTATAATGCAGTAAGATTTTTTGGCTCCCAAGGACAGCGTTATATCGAGGTACAGGTGTATTACCTCACCCACCTTGTCTCTCTAATATCCTGGGACCAACACTGCAAATATCTTTAGTAGCTTCTGTTTAACATCCTCCAGAAATACTAATGGAATGGAAAGAGTGTTATCAACGTATGATGAGACTGCATCTTATGTTTTCCCCAAATGCAGAACAAATATTTACTGAACACCTCTGCCTTTTATGCATTATGATTGATAATCCTACACCATTTCCATCTAGTAGTGGACCAATACCCTTGTCAGGATTCGTTTTTTCCTAATATATTTTAAAAACTTTCCTACGATTGTGCTCCGCCCTGCTTGCTCATACACAATCCTTGAACAACCTGCCCTCAATGAATGGTAGGAACATAGCACAGCACAGTCTTTATAAACCCGAGATAAAATATATTTATGTGAAGTCTTCTCTCTTCTCAAGTTCATTGGGCTGTGCTTGGTGATGGTCCAAGTGTGCTCCCCATCCCAGAAGAGAGACATGCCTCACTATGGTCTTGGTTGAGAGAACTGGTGGGAAGAATACACCCGTACAAAATTGTTTGGATCTTTCCACCAATCCAGTGACACCAGGACATCTTGTAGACCTAGAAAAGGCATGTCAAAACAAAGTCTGCTTGGAACATATACTGATCTGAGCCAATCTTGCATGTAACTTAGGTATAATCAGGAATGCTGCATGAGGAACATATAGGAAGCCACATTCTTGACAACAATAGCGTGAGCATTTGATTGTATCTAAGTAATAAGGCTGACCATATAGTGTCAAATCTGTACTGGTACAGATAGTCTCTGGTTGTTGTATAGTCTGTTACTTCCCCTATGGACTCTACTTGCGGTACCAGTATTTGTGAAGGGAATCCCTGGGGTACAACCTGGAACTGTGGGACCGCTGCGTCCCCTTAACTCTCCAGCCTCAGGTGTCTCTCAAAAAGCCATGCAGTGACAGGCAGCAAATCCCTCCAGGTGCTGTGATGACTCAGCCATCAGCATGTGGAGCCCCACACCCAGCTAAATTGCATGAATGCTCCAGAGCCATCCAGCTAGCTATCATACAGAGAGAGGCACCAGCCAATCATCCCAGAAATACACTGGCTTACACTGCTCAAGATTCCCTTGGACAGTGCAAGCTCATTAATTAGTTTGTGACTCTGACAAGGGGGGTAGTGCACGTACAACAGCCCTTGTTAACCTGAGCTGAGATTTTCCCAAGCACTTCAACCAAAAGCACACTGTTTTGGTAAAATATAAAACAGATTTACTAACTACAAAAAATAGATTTTAAGTGATTATAAGTAGCAAGCTTAGAGATCAAAATTGGCTACCTAAGAAATAAATATAGAAAAGCAGTCTAAATTCTAATTGTATCTGTCTCTCACTCTAATAGATGTTACAGGCTGTTATAGTTCTCAATATTCAGACTGAACTCCCTTCCAGCCTGGGACCAATCTCCCTAGTTTCAAGTCTGTCTTCCAGGCGATCTTCCAGGTGTTGAAATGGGGGGGTGGGTAGAGAGGCCAAGGGATGATGCCGCCGTCCCTCTTTTATGCTTCCTTCCAACTGCAGGAAAGATCCTTGCTGTGATGTGGGGATCAGGCTTCCCCACTGCATATGTGCCTTCTCTGAGAAGCCTCTGGGATAGCGGATTCTTCTTGATGGACCATTAACGCCTGTCTGGCCAGTAATAACTGCTCCTTTGTTGCTACTGAAAGGCCAGCTGTGGGCATCTACCACACATAGCAATACCTCATAACTTCACATACAACAATACATCCAATCCAACAGGATATCAAGGGAGATGGAGAACTGGGGAGTACACCAACCTAGTCACCCTTGCAGCTTGCTGAGATGAAGCCTTGCATGCTGAGCCACATAAGTGCATGAGGCCTTATGCCCCAGAAGCCTGAGGCAAGCTCACACTTTCATGGTAGGATAGGCTTTCAGGTCTAAAACAATGGCCAATATTGTCTGGAATCTTGTTTGTAGGTGGAAGGCCCTGACTTCTGAAGAGTCTAAGACCAGCCCCTATAAAATCTATCCTTTGAAGCAGTGACAGGATTGGACTTCTCCCTATGTGACCCAGTGTGCCTAGGGCAGCACTCTCTGGAAATGCAAGCTGCAAAAGGGAGAGCAGGTACTTCCCAGACTGGTGGGTATCACTGAAGTTAAACTCCCCAACCAGTCACAAACTGTGCTTCTGATCCCCCACACTAGTTACAAGAAGCAAAAAAGAAATCACACAGCCCCCTTTATTGCAGGAGTAGATTATTGCCTTGGGAGTGCCTGGGCCTTGGGTGCACTCCATCTTTTTCAGCATGCTTGCTGGACTTACGTGCCTGGGAACTTGATCGCCCAGATACTGAGTCCTTTGAAGCTATGTTCTGGTGTCTCTTCCTCATTCTCAGGGAGGGTGACTTGCATTGGGATTCCACCAAAACAAGAGGAACCTCCCTGCACCTGCTCCAAGCAGAAAAGCTCCAAGGGTGGGAGCAGGGATGACCATCAGAAGAAATTTAAGTCTGGTCTCCTTGTCTTTTTTTATTCTTTGTTTGAAGACCCTGAAGATTTTGAAGCAGCAACTGGACTGAGGTTGCTCACTCATATCAGTTTCTTGCAGAACTCGCAGGTCTTGAACCTGGTGAATGAGGCATGCCGCAGCACCAAAACCAGAGCCAAAGGGAATCGAAGAGCATAGAAAAACCTCATTTTATTAAAGAAAACTTCATACTATTGCTTACTTAACACATACTATGACTAAACTCAAGCACCAACTATATACAGATAGACAGAAGGGAAACTTGCAGTAGTTAGACAACATGCTCCAACAACTGTCACGATCAGTAAGAAGGAGTGGGGTCGGGGTGGCTCTTCCCTTTATACCATATGCAGTGGCATGAGACAGCAGAGGGCACATGTGCCAGCCTGATGGGTACTGCTAAGGAAAAAATTTCCAACAACAGTGCATTGGGTTTGCACACACTGAAATGGAATGGACATGTGCAATCACATGAATAAGAACTAACTATTCCTAAACTAACATTAATATTTACCAAAAAACAGACCAGTTAAAAGAGATGCATCAAGATGCGGACACTGGGCAGCCCTGTCTCACAGTTATAACAGGAAGGCACTGAGCAGCAGTTGGGCTGCTCTGCCCTTTATGCCCTTGGTACCGGAGCACAAGGACATGTGCGGCTGCCAAAAGAGTCTGATCTTAAGGGCATGAGTGCCAAGAGTAGCGTATATTATATAAATATCTAGCTATAGACAAGCACCAGAAGAACTTTTAGTTTACATAGATTGATATCTACTTCCCCTTTTTCAATTTGTTATATATTGCTGTTTTATTTCTAATTGCTGCCTTCACTTTCCCTGCTAATATGATGGGCTCTTAGCTAAAGTTGTCCTTTTTCTTGAACGTGTAATTGTGACTTTTGGGCCATCTAATAAACTTTTCGTTAATTCCTCCCAGTTCTCAATTACATTTTTCTGTTTATGAACAAAATTGATCAGGAGGAGAAAGTTAATTTTCCTCAGCTGTAGGAAACTTGCCGTTTTAAAGCACCAAATATATACATACGTGTGTGTGTGCGCGCGCGCACACACGCGCACACACCTTTAAAATGGCAAGTTTATATATATTATATAATTATATATATATTCCTGGGTGGGCCTCTCCTGTGTTTGCCTATACTGAATGTAAATCAGGTCATGATCACTGGTCCCTAGGCAACGACAAGCTTCCAGTCTAATGATCAGTTCATCTTTACCTACCATAATGATGTCCAAAATAGAGTTACTTCATGTAGGATGCAATATATTCTGTGTTTAGAAAATTATCTGTACTTTTAAAAAACGCTAATGATGATTTACTAATGGATGCATGAGATCTCCAGTATATTTCCCCCAAACTGAAGTCCCCCATAACACCGCAAATTTTCTTTCCGTACATTATACACAGGTGCCATTCTCTGGTTATATATAGGTGATTAAACACAGTGAGTGAGTTTTCACATTTAATCTATGGAAAATCTATAGTGCCAGAAGCTAGTAATTCAGTAGTTTTATTGGAGAATAAGATTTCAAATAAAGATTTTAATAGTTTACAAATAAACTAACTAACTAAATAAAATAAATAATAATAATAATAGGAGATATACCAATCTCCTAGAACTGGAAGGGACCTTAAAAGGTCATTGAGTCCAGCCCCCTGCCTTCACTAGCAGGACCAATTTTTGCCCCAGATTCCTAAGTGGCCTCCTCAAGGATTGAACTCACAACCCTGGGTTTAGCAGGCCAATGCTCAAACCACTGAGCTATCCCGACCACTGGATCCTAGGCTTCCCTTTTTAATAAGTTCCCCAGCTGGGGGACTGGACTGTTTGAGTCAATTGGTAATGGAAGAAGGAATTCTTCAGCTCTAGGTACAAATCCAGATTAATGGTGACAAAGTTACCACTTGATAGCTAATCAACGGGCTACATTCAGTGAATGTGTCAGTCCAGTTCCTAGGGGACAGGCAGGGGCGGCTCCAGGCACCAACACACCAAGCGCATGCCGGGGGCGGCAGTCAGGCTGCCTTCGGTGGCATGCCTGCGGGAGGTCCGCTGGTCCCGCGGCTTCCGTAGCGGGTATGCTGAAGGTGCAGGACCGGCAGACCTCTCGCAGGCAAGCCGCCGAATCCACGTTACCAGCAGACCTCCCGCAGGCATGCCGCCGAATCCACATTACCAGCGGACCTCCCGCAGGCATACCACCAAAAGCCACCTGATTGCCGTGCTTGGGGCGGCAAAATATATAGAGCCGCCCCTGGGGACAGGAATAGATATCAGCAAATTAACATCACCATTAGCAAGAGCTGGCACCCCTTATTTGCAGTCTCAGCAGAGAAGCAAAGAACTGCTGAGGCATGAAGACTAAACATCCTTCTCATTTGGAGATGGTCCCTAAACATCAGGTTTGAGGCACATTGGGGCAGCTTCTATTGCAATTGCTTATGCTGTTAAGGATCATTGGATGAGAAGCATTTCACTCTTCAGGGCTATCAATCCAACACTTATTAAAATGGCTAAAAGTTGACTTAAGTTTTTAAAGAAAGTTCCCCCAGCTGAGACACTTACCTTCAGTGTGTAAACTCCCATTCTCCCTGGGACCTTATAGAAAATGCCCTCTTCCCCTCGGGAGTTTGTATGCAGCATAGCATTCAGACATGCAAGAGGAGAAGTCCCACTGAAAACAAAAGCACAGGATTAGCCCTTAATGTTGAAGGAACACTACTAGAGATGATGTTTACTTGGTCAATATTAGTCATTTGCTGAGAAACAGGCATGAGACACTAATGGCCTCTCATGGCCTTTAATATGTAAAGCATGCAGAGGTGGAGTGAATCCAGCCCCAGAGGGGAGAGGAGCTGAAGTTGCTATATTCAAGCAAGGTTAGGACCGATTCAATATGCACTTGTCACTGTCCAGGAGGGAAAATTCCAGCTAAATTTAATACCTCAGACCCTCTCTTCAAATCCTGAGCTAAAAAAGTAAACATACCCATGGACAGCTTTGCTTTTAAACACCCTAATTTATTAAAATCCTTCATCTTCTAACAGTGAAATTAGAAAATCTGTATGAGAAAGTAGTACAAAGTCTAGTTAGATGCAGAGAGCAAGAGAGAAAGAACTTAATCTGCTCCTGTTCAATTTTCCTTGAGTTGGGCGCAGAGGAGAGACACAGGCTTGCTATATTGTAGTGGAGCCAAAATAAGAGCCAAACAGCTACAATAACCTCAACTGGGGCTTTTTGGGGGGTAACAGGGGAGAGAAGGTTGGCAGAAGGCTGAAACTCGGGGGGGAAGCTAGCTTCAGAGCAGTCAAACTTACTTTCAAAAACAGATAAATATTCAGATCGCTATTAGGAATTTATTCCTGGATTTGCTGTGAGCTGTATGCTATGTGGAAAAATGCCAGGTGGAGAGATACCAAAAGCTGTGTGTGTAATTATGCACTGTAATGAAATAAGAGATGAGGGATAAGGAAAGGAGAGGAACTATGAAATGTTGCCCACTGAGAAAACTAGTATAAAGTGTTTGGATCCTTAATTCTGGGCCACTAGAACTGAAACAGGGAGACCCACCTGAGTGTTTTTCCCCTACGCAATTTACATTTCATACTGCTGAATTTGCAGGCAGAAAAGTTGGGTGGATAGGGCATGAGACAAGGAGTCACGTGGCCTGGCTTCTATTCCCAAAGCTACCACAGATTAGGCCTGTGAGCTCAGGTAGGTCACTTATCTTTTCTGTAAAACAGAGAATGATACTTACCCTTGATGGTAAACAATTTTGAGATCTACATATGAAAAACACTATGCAAGAATTAAGTACTGGTAAGAAGCTTCTATCTTCCAGTCCCTCACCGCTCCTATACTGGAGCTACTTACTACTGAGAAACTGTAAACTGATTCAATATTCCAGATAAGACACATTTTTCATCTTTTAATTTGTAGTGAATAAATTTTACTATACAAGTAACAAAATTAGCCTTGTAGAAGTAAAGTCACCTTGTACCTTCCCCTCCCTCCCCCCGGCCCCATTTGGGATAGGGGTGAGAGGGGAAATCTGGGGCAGAAGACAGTACATCGGTGGTTCTGCCAGCACATATGCACTCCAGAATTATACATAGTTATAGAGATAAGACAGTTTAGTAGTTCATTATCATTGATTTCTATTATAGTAGCATGCAGAGTCCCCAGACAGATCTGGGTTCCATTGTGCTGGGTGTTGTACAAACACACAGGAAGAGACAGACTCCCCAAAAACTTGCAGTATAGGTTAGGAGTAGACAACACACAAATGGTACACAAAATGGAGAGTCAGTGAGGATTTATTATTATTGAACTTTTAAACTGCTGTAGTGCCTACAGGCCCCAATTGAAACGGGGGCCCCATTCTGCTAGGTCCTGTGCTAACAGTGACAGACCGTCCCTGCCCTAGAGAACTTACAGTCTGTATAGATAAGACAATGGCTGGGAGGGGAAACAGATGCACAGATACATGAAGTGACTTGCCCCACTCACATAGCAGGCCAGTAATAGAGCCAGAAATTTAATCCAGGCCTCCTTACTCCAAGTCCAAAACCCTATATTTTAAGGACAGAAAGGACCACTAGATTATCTAGTCTGACTTTCTATATAACACAGGCTATAGAATTTCATCCAGTTACTCCTGCACTGAGCCCAATGATCTGAGTTCTGTCACAAATATAGCCACGGATTCTGCAGTCTGCTAATTCGGCTTATGAAATTGGTTTTCTGGAGAGCTTTTGGAAACAGATGTGTGTAAAATGCCTATCACACCTTACATTTCTAACTACACTTTTGGCTTTACTAATGCTGTGAGAGCATATGCAATAGTTCTCGTAAGTTTCACTTCTCAAAGCTCAAAAGGGATGGTAACTTTGTTACCTGCTAAACTATTAGCCCCAAAGGTCTACTCCAGTCTTTCAATATATAATTCTTTACAGGATTAGTCAGCCTGATCCACATATTCAGTATGCTCAGGCATTGTGTCTAGATCCAGAAAGATCTTCAGTACAGAATAAAAAGCTTCACAACATTTCTGTGTCTGTCATCTTAACTGTCTAAGGAAGTGTTAACCTAGATCAGAGATCGGCAACCTTTCAGAAGTGGTGTGCTGGGTCTTCATTTATTCACTCTAATTTAAGGTTTCGCGTGTCAGTCATACATTTTAACCTTTTTAGAAGGTCTCTTTCTATAAGTCTGTAATATATAACTAAACTATTGTTGTATGTAAAGTAAATAAGGTTTTTTAAATGTTTAAGAAGCTTCCTTTAAAATTAAATTAAAATGCAGAGCCCCCCAGACCAGTGGCCAGGACCCAGGCAGTGTGAGTGCCACTGAAAAATCAGCTTGCGTGCCGCCTTCGGCATGCGTGCCATAGGTTGCCTACCCCTGACCTAGATGAACTTTCCAGCTATCCCATTATTGTCCTTCATTGTAGCACCTGTAGGCTTCCTTGGTGCGACACTGCAGAGTGAGGCAAACACACAGAGCCAATCCTGAACTACCTTTATTAACAAGCAGGAAGAGAAACAGTATCCAAGTACATCTGATTACTTGTCCAAAGTTTATAGGACACAATAACAATTGAAGCGCCTAAGCAGCATCTATAAAGTATCATAACATCCTGAGGAAATTGAGACCAACACAGCACATCAACCCTTATCTAGCAACTGTACCAAGTGCAATGCCCAGCAGTCAGTAACAGAAATAAGAAAAAAGAGAACTCAGGAGTTCTGGGCTCTCAGCCCTCTGCTCATTCCTCTACATAACTTGACTGTTCAGGTGAGTTATGGACATCCTGATATTTTGTGAGAGTGGCCAAATTTAAATCTTGTTAGTTTAGATTAAGGTATACTAAACATTCTAAAAAATTTAAATCAAACAGAGAGACCTAACAAATTCCTGTTGTGCACACATGCCTCAATGATCTCAATGAGATTAAAGAAAACCAAGTTTCAACAAAAGTGGTTCATCAGAGTTATATGTGAACACGGTTTCTGGTTGAAACATGCCCAAAAATGGATTTTGTTTCTAAATGTGTATATGTTTGCAACGCTAACATAGCTCCATGGAAAATTTCAATCCAGGGGGGATTTGTTTATTGGAGTAATAGTCCACACTTTATATTTAGAAATGGTTTATAACAGAATAGATGTTATAAACATCTTACAGACATGAGAAGTATATATTACAGATTGGCAGAAAGTGTTGTAGATGGCTGTAAGCAATCTGTTCACCTGTTGAACTAAATTAACTATGACATCTATTAAACATTAACTCTAGTTATAAATGGAAACTTAATATGAAATGTCGGAGTAATGAATATGTATACATTCATTACACGTAATCACTGCAAATTGGGATTTTTTTTTCAGTTTATGCTTTTGAATACTGCTAGCTTTGTTTATGTTTTTAATTAATTTCCCCTCCTTTACTCTGTGTTTTTGCATCTGAGTTACGTAGATATGAAGAGTGTTTTCAGTTTCCCTCCAAACAATTTTTTGCATTCACAACTGGAGCACACAGAAAACTTTAGTTTAAATGCAGTTTAATTTGTCTATTTACTGGAATATCTAAGCATGGCGGCATCTTAAGAATTGATACTGTTTGTACTAACTTCCAAACTCTAGAATGTACAGTTACAATTCAGAAAAAGCTGTGAATGTTAAAAAAATCAAAGTTATAAAGCATGCGTTAAACTTATTTCACTCAGAACAAGACAACCCTCCTTCAAAATCACCAAAACAAAGTGCACATAAATACACTATCATGCAAATCAAGCTTTTGCTCACACATTTCAAGTTCACAAACAGTTCTAATGTTAATTTGTAAGACACTAAGCATTCCCATGCTGTTAACTTAATTGACATCCTCCACGAACTTCACAAGCAGATTACATTTCAAATTTGCATTGCACTCTACTGCTAATGCAAACAGCATGCACAAAAAGGAAGATTCAACTAGTGAAAGCTTTAATGCTAATTATACAGCTACTACTCTGCTTATAGACCTGTGCAAGAAGCAAGCAGGTTGGTTTCTTAATTAAGGCTTAATTATGCAGCTGTGAATTAAGTTCAATTAAGCTTACATATAATAGTAGCTTTAGAACATTAGCAGTGAGTCTTACCTTCTGGAGTTGGATTGCAACCCAAAAAAAGGAGAGAGAGACCCCTTTAAAAACGTAAGCAAAGCAATGATCTAATAATTAATATAAACCCTCATCCCCATCCATAAAAGACCTTCAGAGGAAGTTCATCACTGCACCAATACACATTTTTGGAACAGACTTCAGTAGTACCCAAGCTTGTGGAGACTGAATGTATAAAAGGAGCAGGTGTGGGGAGAGGGTGCACCTGTCCTCATATTATTTTCAGCTCATTTTCAGAGAAGCTCTGACACCGCTGTCAACTCTGGACATAGCTACCTGGCTGCTCTTTGATCTAGAAGCTAAGTGAAACCATGCAGACTGCTAACAGACTAATGGGGCCAATGGCACTTTCCCTCGGTCCCTGCTTATTTCTATGCAGGTGGTGTACTACCAGCTGAGTAACTCATATGGGAACATACTGGCATAGCACAGAGTTCAACCATGGCTGAAGGTGAAAGTGTAGTAACGAAGGAACTATGGGAGTTTTTCCATAGAGTTGCCTCAAGGTAGCAATTTGTGTTCTAGTAAGCCTCCTGTTGCATTGGCTGGACAGACAAACCACATCTTAAGTTCAGGAGAAATGGGTGAAAGTAAATATACGTTTCTTAAATAGAAGATGTGGGTCAGTCAACCTTGATAGTGTCTCCAGTAATGAGTTGCCATTTACATTTGGTAGCACCTTTCATCTAAATGTATCCCAGAACACTTCACTGAATGTTCATTGACTCCTCTCTCAGCCCAGAACCCTGCAAGAGAGGCACCATGCAAGAAGATGGCAAGCCTAGGGTACAGTATATCTAGCAAGGAGACCTAAGAAGCTCACTAATCAAAGGACGGCTAACTAAGAGGAGGGAGGCATGGCGAGCAAGTCTCCTCCACTTGCAAGGAAAGGAAGATCTTCAAAGAAATGGATCAGAGGGGACTCATTTTGGCCTAGGAGGGAAGGAAGTATAGCTTCTGTTAGGGTGAAGTCTAGTTTATTTGGTTTCCATTTCATGGGAAACCAAAGACGACTACATTTCTCGTTAGGGACACACATAAGGTTCAAAAAGAACATTCCACAGGTGTCCTTTTGCCTTTCTGCCCCAGACAACTTGCTAGCTCAAAATTAGACACCAAGTTCTACAGAAAAGAGAATGATTGAGGAGTCATCTGATAATTTCCTATAGTGCTTATCATGACAGGATCTCTAAACGCTATTTGTAATGATGAACTATCCCATCTGCCTAAAGAAAACCTCAATACAATAGGTATAAAAGGAGCGGGTGTGGGGAGAGGGTGCACCTAGCCTCAGATATTATTTTCAGCTCATTTTCAGAGAACCTCTGACACCACTTATTGGCGACAACCCCTCAGTTGCCAGCAAAAAGTTGTCATTATCCAGCAGTTGCTAATAAGCAGAAGGCAGGTTTGCATCCTGCAACCAGGGAAGGAAGTGCTGTGACATGCCTTCCCTGGGTGCAGCCCTGCAAATCTGCCTACAGGCCAGGCAGTACAGAAGCAGGGAGTGAGGGAGTGGTAAGTGGGAGAATAGGGGCTTGTGGAGTTGTGTCATACCTCACTTGCCCTGTGCTCTCTGGGGGTCAGGGCTCAGATTGTCCCAGCACTTCCGTCCCTAGGTGCAGCCTTCTGGCATGGCACAGCCTGGAGAGCACAAGGAAATGTACCATGTCCCTGTGCGCAGGCAGGTTTGCAACCAGGGAAGGCACATCCTGACACATCATTCCCTGCCTCCAGCTGGGACGTTTCTTCCAAAACATGTTAATAAGCAGCACGCCATTGCCAATATCCAAATCCTATTAATGTTAAAGTCAGTGGGGCAGGATTGGTTCCTGACAAAATGCTGCTACTGACCAGAAATTGCCTATATCTGAATTGCTATTAAGCAGAATCTATTGTATCTAGGATTTCTCTTCCTACCAAGGAGACAGCATACTCTGTTTTGTACAATAAATGACGACTCTACATGAGCGGATAGCAAAAACTTATTACAGAGTTGGATGCAGTGTTGTAGCCGTGCTGGTCCCAGGATATTAGAGACACAAGGTGGATGAGGTAATGTCTTCTACTGGACCAACTTCTGTTTGGTGAGCAAGATAAGTTTCCAAATTTACACAGAGCTCTTCTTCAGGTCTGCTTGAACCTTAGAGTTCTCAACTAAGACAACAGTGCTGGGAAAAGTTTCACAAATTACTGTGCCAAATACTTCTATGTATTTAACAGCAAAGAGTCCTGTGGCACCTTATGGACTAACAGACGTATTGGAGCATGAGCTTTCGTGGGTGAATACCCACTTCGTCGGATGCATGACATGCATCCGACGAAGTGGGTATTCACCCACGAAAGCTCATGCTCCAATACGTCTGTTAGTCCATATTCACCCACAAAAGCTCATGCTCCAGTACGTCTGTTAGTCCATAAGGTGCCACAGGACTCTTAGCTGCTTTTACAGATCCAGACTAACACGGCTACCCCTCTGATATTTGACTCTATGTATTTAGTTCACGCTGCACTGATTCCAAGTCCCTCTGAATAGGGAAGTCTTCTCTGACCCAAGAAAGAATTTTGATATGGAAACGACCCAGTCACCTGGCCTACATACTTTGTGGGTAACAGTAAATGTCCATTACATAAGAACAGCCATACTGGGTCAGACCAAAGGTCCATCTAGCCCAGTATCTATCTACTGACAGTGGCCAATGCCAGGTGCCCCAGAGGGAGTGAACCTAACAGGTAATGATCAAGTACATTAGGTACACCACCACAATCTTTATGATTCTATGAGAAGGACAAGTATATAGAAGATTAGGGTTGGAAGGGACCTCAGGTGGTCATCTAGTCCAACCCCCTGCTCAAAGCAGGACCAACCCCAACTAAATTATCCCAGCCAGGGCTTTGTCAAGCCGGTCCTTAAAAACCTCTAAGGATGGATATTTCATCACCTCCCTAGGTAGCCCATTCCAGTGCTGCACCACCCTCCTAGTGAAATAGTGTTTCCTAATATCTAACCTAGACCTCCCCCACTGCAACTTGAGATCATTGCTTCTTGTTCTGTCATCTGCTACCACTGAGAACAGCTGAGCTCCATCCTCTTTGGAACCTCCCTTCAGGTAGTTGAAGGCTACTGTCAAATCCCTCCTCACTCTTCTTCTGCAGACTGAATAAGCCTGGTTCCCTCAGCCTCTCATAAGTCTTGTGCTCCAGCCCCCTAATCATTTTCGCTGCCCTCCTCTGGACTCTTTAATTTGTCCACATCCTTCTTGTAGTGTGGGGCTCAAACTGGGCGCAGCACTCCAGATGAGGCCTCACCAGTGCTGAATCGAGGGGAATAAGCACTTCCCTCAATCTGCTGGCAATGTTTCTACTAATGCAGCCAATATGCCGTTAGCCTTCTTGGCAATAAGGGCACACTGTTGGCTCATATCCAGCTTCTCATCCACTGTAATCATTCAGCAAGCATTCATTTTTCACTCCTCTGTACTTATGTGGCGCTGATATAAATATTTTAAAGTTTTAGATCTACATACACATATACACTCACCCCCCAAATACTTTAGCAGCTTTTACTATGAATTTACCAAAAAGTCAAAATAAAACCAGCAGCTAACCCACAAGCCGCACCCAACTACAGTTTTCTCCCCATAAACATAAGCCCTCGTGAAGCTTCTTCTTAGCCAACAGCTTAGGTGAATAAATAGGCTTAGTGATTTGCCCTGAAGATCAACAAGCCTGAGCTATTGCAGACCAACTGAGGGAGTGGAAGGAAGAGCAGCTTTCAAAGCCAAGTACCACTGCATCTTAAATTGCTGGACCCATCTTTCAAAGAAAGGGAATTTAATACTGTTTGCTTATTGAGGATCACCACAAAATAAAAACTGCATGTGGTAATTAAAGCCCTGCTGAGCCCAGACTTTGGAATTTCCACTGAATAAAGGGGGTGAAATGCCAGGCAGAGCTGCCAAGGGGTATAGTGAGAATCTGGTGATGTGTCTCCCTTGTTCAGTTAAGTTTTCACCTTATTATATGAGCCAGACTATTTTTATCCTGATTGGTATAAGTACTAAAAATGCTTAAGGAACAGAAGATAATAGCAGCAAAGAGTCCTGTAGCACCTTATAGACTAACAGACGTTTTGGAGCATGCATCCGACGAAGTGGGTATTCACCCACGAAAGCTCATGCTCCAATATGTCTGTTAGTCTATAAGGTGCCACAGGACTCTTTGCTGCTTTTACAGATCCAGACTAACACGGCTACCCCTCTGATACAGAACATAATAGATGATACAAGATCATACTTTGCTAGCACTGTTATGATGTGTTTGCCTTTTTACTAACAAAAAGGTACAAAAAATTCCAGTTTATGGAATAGCTGTGAACAGCCCAAATAAAATTGAAGTGCCGTCCAAAAACCTAAGGTATGCCAGAGCTTTTCACTCTGTGATCTAGGAGATAAACAAAGCATAGAAATGGATCTCCTGCAGCAAGTAAAACTTGGATCCTATTTCCAATTAAAAACAAATCTCTTAAAAGAGCCAAGGAAAACTTTTGTCCTTGTGAAAAAGCAGCAATAGGGAGCAAGAAAGAACAACTCCCACACTGCTATTGGTGCCAATTTTCACTAGAAAGATAATCTTAAAGGCAGGTAACAGACAGAGCAGTGGATCAATCAATAGGACACATGCTCATTAGAAGATTCAAACTCCACAAAGAAGCTAACCTAAATTTAATGTTAGAGTGGCTGCCCAAAGGAAAGATTACAGGGAGGGGATAGGAACCCACCAGACATGCTTCTATAACACCGACTCCTCTATAAGCAGATGAATGCACTTAGTGTACAAATAAGTCACATTTGAGGCCACTTCAAGTTGCAGGCATTAGTGCTAGGAAGAGAATGCCTCGTTCTGATGTACGTAAAAGCTGATACAAATCACTGTTCTATACCACTAGTGGGGCTAGAGTGACCAGTTTCTTCAATTTTCATAAACATTAGATAGCAGCAAGCATAGAAGGCAAAATTTAAAAAAGCATGCGCTAGTGCGCAACAGACAAAACCAAATATTTTAATAATCATATTGCTCCAAGAGTGTGCAGATAATCTTCAAACACAGAGAATGTATTTTCTATCCTTATTTCCAGCAATCAGGCTCAATAAGGAAAACTCAACTAACATGAATGAACTGGACAACAAATAGTTAAAAAAAGAACTGGACTCAGATGAGTGACAAGAGAAAAAATGTCATGGAAGCACATAAAGGAAGCATATGCTTCAGCTGAGGAACAGAAAAAAATTCACCTTGTCATATACTATTGGTCAGACAAAGAAAGAATCTTCAATTAGGCAGAATATGGCTTTGATCTGAAAGACTCAGGTTCAAAACTAGAGTCTGAATCCCAAAGCCCTGGGGTGGTGCAAAAAAATTCTGAAACATCAAATAAGGAGTAGGGATAGTGGCTACATTTCTTTTGGACAACTAAACCCTACATCCCCATGCGCTTAACCACGAGGCAACTTTGTAAATGCAGCCAAAAGTCTCAACTCCATATACATGAGCATTTACCTTTTGGATGGCATCTGTATAGTTAGAATATGCTACAAGCTATCTGTCTTCAAGAGATTCCAGTTTTAATAATGGATATTTTATACCAAAAGTCACAAGAGTTAGACATGCCTACATGTAAAGAAGTCAAAATGAACGTCTTTCACTGAGCTGAATAGGAACATATTACAACTCTTAGTTACAATGTACATTGGGAAGTGATTCCAATTTCAACAGGAGCTGTTTAAGATTTATCCACCTCAGAGATCATCTATCACGAAGACCAAAAGTCTACTGACTGTGATTAAGGGCTTGTCTACATTCCACTTTTAGCACTGAAACTTTCCTCACTCAGGGGGTGTGAAAAAACACACCCCTGAGCAATGCAAGTTTCAGCGCTGTAAAGTGGCAGTGTAGCTAGCGCTGGAAGCTATTCCCCTTGCGGAGGTGGTTTTTCACAGCACTGGGAGAGCTCTCTCCCAGCCCTGGAGCCACGACTACACAGCTACATTAAAGTGCTGCCATCGGCTGAGTAGACATTCTACGAAAGCAAGTGGGATTACACTTGCATTTATTTAATTAGCCTCTACTTTTTCCAGTTTCTTCTCTCTGAATACCTACAAAAAATTACAGGTGATGGGAGATGCTCTAGATCCAGGTTTCTTCCTTCATCTTGGATGATGCATCCATGAAAGTTTGTCTTTACACTGCTTCCATCCTTCCTTTTCCCTGAAGGCATTACTGGCACTGATGGTGACGGTTCTGTTGCAGCCACAGACTAGTGAAACATCTGCACAGGATCTCAGTACTGCATCTATGATTTGAAAATGCTTGTCCCTAAGAGCTATTAGAGGTGAACAGCAAATTGCCCTACGTTGTTGCAATAGTTTGTGGCCAGGTATTTTATACTTTTGCACTCCTAGCAGTCTCTGCCAGAGGATGTACATAGCCTGAAAAGGCAGAGAATGAGAAGTAAACTCAGCATGGCTTGTCTTGCTTATGGAAGAGGTAGCACTGGAAAGCCTCACCGTTGTCTGTATTACCAGACTGGTGTAAAATGAAACCCCATTTCCTGTTTTGTTGCTAACAAACACGCACATTTCAATTTTAGAACTAACAAACATTTATCAGAGGACTGGAATATAGGGCCTCTCGTTATTCTCAGTCTAGGGATGAATAAGCATGAAAACTACCAAAATACTATCTCACACCTAACTTTGGCCTGCCAGCTTACAATGAGGCACCAGTGGGAAAAACATTATACCGATGCCCATGCTGTGATGTGGTTAAGTACCAGGCGTCAGTCACCACTGCTGTCAATTAAGCACCAAACTCAGTTTTGATACTCTGTGGGTAAAAAGTGTCAATTAAACATTTCTTTAATATTCCATTTTGTGTTTGCCTTGCAGCACTAATCATCCAACACTAACTCCACAATTCTGCCAATATCCTCACTACCACAAATAAATATATGCAGGCTTTTTATGTGACCTCTATTACAACAGTAACCAAGTACTTCGCAAACATTAATTTATCTTCCTCAGGGTGTGGTGAAGAATCATTCCATTTTATAAATGGATACCAAGCAGAGAGACCAAGCCCTTGACCAAGGCCATTCAGGAAGTTTCTGTCAATGCTGGGAACTGAACTGAGTTCTTCTGAATCACAAATCCAGTGCTTGAACCAGAAGATTAATGTATAAATTATTTTCTTAAACAATATGATTCTTTAGCTATTGGTTGCCTGCCCTCCTCTGGATGGGCAGGCAACCAATGTTTAAGAGGATGTTGGCAATTCATGTCTTCATCCAACTTTGATTCCTTCCAAGCCTGTACATTTAATTCGCAGAATTGCAAATTAAAAGGTAAAAAAGTCATACTGATTTTCTGGTAATATAAACAAAGGAGTATGAGCATTCCAGGATCATCTGCTTTATCTCCTTGAGCACGTAAAATATTTGATATTTCAAAACAGCCAAATTTCTTCACTTACACACAATATTCCCTTTTCTTCTGTTTTGCTTTCAGAAAAACCAAGAGCAAGAGCTATGTTACATCAACTACTGGATGTTTAATATATTATGTCAGACACTGAAGCAAGACTGAAGCCAATAGAATTAATGGTTTTAACACAGGTCTTGGTGCAGTTGGATGACTCAGGGTCTAAAAAAAGGAGGGGCTCCTGCACACTCCAAGCTATTTTCGCAGAAAACCACCACACACACACAGAAAATTCATTGTGTGTCTTATGATCTAGAAAAGCAAAATACATGCTTTCAAAACTGAGCAGCATTTTTTAAATGTAGTAGCGTTTTGGGTGGTGTGTCAATCCATAATCCCAACTAGGGCTGTCAATTAATCGCAGTTAAATCACAATTAACTCAAAAAAATTAATCATGATTAAAAAATTAATTGCGATTAATCACAGTTTTAATTGCACTGTTAAACAATAGAATATCAATTGAAATTTATAAAATATTTTAGATTTTTTTTCTACATTTTCATATAGTATTCTGTGTTGTAATTGAAATCAAAGTGTATATTTTTATTACAAATATTTGCACTGTAAAAATGATAAACAAAAGAAATAGTATTTTTCAATTCACTTCACACAAGTACTGCAGTGCAATCTTTGTTGTGACAGTGCAACTTACAAATGTATATTTTTGTTACATAACTGCACTCAAAAAACAAAACGTAAAACTTTAGAGCCTACAAGTCCACTCAGTCCTATTTCTTGTTCAGCCAATCGCTCGGACAAATAAGTTTGTTTACATTTATGGGAGATAATGCTGCCCACTTCTCAGTTACAATTCACCAGAAAGTGAGAACAGGCATTTGCATGGCACTTTTGTAGCCGGCATTACAAGGCATTTGTGTGCCGGATACGCTAAACATTCATGTGCCCCTTCGTGCTTCGGCCACCGTTCTAGAGAATATGCTTCCATGCTGATGACTCTCATTAAAAAATTAATGTGTTATTTAAATTTGTGACTGAACTCTTTGAGGGAGAATTGTATGTCCCCTGTTCTGTTTTACCTGCATTCTGCCATATATTTCATGTTATAGCAGTCGCGGATGATGACTCAGCACATTAGTTTTAAGAACACTTTCACTGCAGATTTGACAAAGCGCAAAGAAGGTACCAATGGGGGATTTCTAAAAATAGCTACAGCACTTGACCCAAGGTTTAAGGAGCTGAAGTGCCTTCCAAAATCTGAGAGGGAGGAGGTGTGGCGCATGCTTTCAGAAGTCTTAAAAGAGCAACACTCTGACGTGGAAACTACAAAACCCAAACCACCAAAAAAGAAAATAAACCTTCTGCTGGTGGCATCTGACTCAGATAATGAAAATGAACATGCGTAACGGGATTGCACTATAGTACTTGTATTAGGTGAATTGAATTGAAAAATATTATTTATTTTGTTTTTATACAGTGCAAGTACTTATAATCAAAAATAAATATCAAGTGAGCATGGTACACTTTATATTCTGTGTTATAATAGAAATCAATATATTTGAAAATGTAGAAAACATGCTAAAATATTTAAATAAATGGTATTCTATTATTGTTCAACACTGAATAATCGCACTTAATTTTTTTCCATCGCTTGACAGCCCTAATCCCAACTATACATATAAAATGATGGGGTCTAAATTAACTGTTTCCACTCAAGAAAGATCTTGGAGTCATTGTGGACAGTTCTCTGAAAACATCCACTCAATGTGCAGCCGCAGTCAAAAAAGCAAACAGAACATTTAGAATCATTAAGGGATAAATAAAGACAGAAAATATATTGCCTCTATATAAATCCATGGTACGGCCACATCTTGAATACTGCGTGCAGATGTGATCACCCCATCTCAAAAAAGATATGATGGAATTCGAAAAGGTTCAATTTTTTTGCCTTTTTCTGATTAGGGGTATGGAATAGCTGCCATATGAGGCCAAATTAATAAGACTGGGACTTTTCAGCTTGGAAAAGAGATGACTAACGGGAGCTATGATAGAGGTTTATACAATCATGACTGGTGTGGAGAAAGTAAATAAGGAAGTGTTATTTACTCCCTCTCATAACACAAGAACTAGGGGTCACCAAATGAAATTAATAGGCAACAGATTGAAAAGAAACAAAAAGGAAGTGTTTTTTTCCACACACACACACAGTCAATCTGTGGAACTCCTTGCCAGAGGATGTTGTGAAGGCCAAGACTAGAATAGGGTTAAAAAAAAGAACTAGATAAATTCATGGAGGGTAGGTCCATCAATGGCTATTAGCCAGGATTGACAGAGATGGTGTCCCTAGCCTCTGTTTGCGAGACACTGAGAATGGGTGACAGGGGATGGATCACTTGATTCATTCCCTCTGGGCACCTGGCATTGGCCACTGTCAGAAGACAGGATATTGGGTTAGTACCTTTGGTCTGACCCAGTATGGCCATTCTTATGTTCATTCCAAGGTGAAATTAGCTAGTTTCTAAAAAATCTTTAGCTGTTTGCTATATTTATCAAGGTAAATCAAGTCCTAGAATAAGGACTTCTCATGACAATTCTGTTTCCTAATGCACAGAATGAAATCCATGCTCTGTACTCCCCTTCCATCAGCCAGGGTCTTGAATGCCAGTCCTTCTCCCCAAATGTGCGCCTTGCAAATTAGTATGCTACCGTGTCATCAGATGTATTTCTACTGGGGGAGGGAGAGAATGAAAGCTGTATTAAGACCAATGTTCCCTCTAATTTTTTCCATCCATGTGCAGAATAAATTTTGTTATGTGCACTGAGATAATGTGCAGATGTGCGCCACCAGTAGAAACAAAAAAACCTAGATATAATATACATTTTAAAAGGTATCAGCCAGGACAGGTTAGGCATTAACTCACTACTCAAAGATTTAAATTTAAATGTAAGAGAAAAAAAATATGAAATGCACAGACCAGTCAAAACACTAAAACAACACTTTGAAAGAATAAAATTACAGAGAATATATGGGCTTTGCAGGAAGCACCAAGTAGTAAGAACAAAGAACAGTAACACAGTGTGTTCCTGAGCAAGGCTGTTCCATCTCCCTGGTGGAGTACAAGGGCGGGGGGAGGGGGACACCCTGACATCAGCACCCCCCTCCCGCCCTCGCTCTGCACAGCCAGCAGAAGGGTCCCAGCAGCAGCAGGGGCTCCAAGGCAGAGGCACCTGCCGGCTGGATGTGTGAGCCGCTCTGCTAATCAACTGTGCGGCACTTCAGTCATTCCTGGATGGCCGCCCCAGCACGCAGTTTACAGGGAACACAGATTAAGACCCCAAAACTCAGAACTTTACTACTTCAGCTTGCTATTTAAAGAATATATTAAGTCCAGTTAGCTGCGTCATGTTGCTAAGCAGGATCAGCAATTTTCTTGGAGTGAAGGATCTCATTAAGAGAAGACTAACCACCCACCCACAGAGACTATAGCAGGGTCACAAATTTAAATTCAACAGATTAAGCAAAACTGAAAGAATTCTCAAGCCAGGAGCCCTGGCACTACTAAATGGCCCTAATGCAGGGAATGAAAATCTGATAGGTATTCACAGGCGAGGCTAAAAATGCAGATTCACTTTAAAAAAAAAAAGGGGGGGGGAAGCAATCACAGCAGGTTGCAGGTAGTAAGTAGAAAAACAGCCCTGTCCATTGCTGCTCTGCCCTGGGTTTTGATATTTTTCATTATAAAAATTAGCTCTCTACATTTTTCCCCATCTGTTGGTTCCCTGTGTTGCAAGTATTGCCCATTAACTAAAATAGTCTGCCATGCGATGAGACAGCACACACAGCTCAAGGAACAGGGAAGAAGCAACAGTTATGGCCTCTTACGGAGCAGAAAACTAAACTGCCAGAGATGCAGTGTGCCCCATTTCAAGAGGGAACCCACTGTGTCCACCCCATGAACGAATCCATGTTGCCAGCTGTTCCACAATACTGTAGTCACTAGCTCCCTTTCTTCCTCTGCAGGATGGAAGCGATAATGGTGCTGGCAACGCACAGTGTGGGCAGAAAGGAAGCAAGTAGGAGTAATTCTTGTCTATGGCAGTAATCAACCCCAGGACTACCAAGGTCTACAGTTCAAACTTATTCAGAACCATCATTATAGATACCCCTTAGGAGTAGAAAGTTTGGTCAGCAGAACCATATTTCACTCGAGCTACCCTGCTTTCCTCACTGTTTTTGTCCATGATGCAGAATTCTAACTTTATCTTCCAGAGTTGAAGACATTAATTTTGTATAATTTGCAATGCAAAAAATAAAAACTAATTAAAAATCAGAACCATTTTATGGTGTTTTTAAAGGCAGGAAAAAGCCTCTTAAAAACTCAATTCATACAAATTAGAGATGGAAAATATCTAGTCCATCACCCTGGCCAACACACAGTCCCACATACATTCCAAAGCGCTCTGTCCAATCATTAAGTAACTGGGTTCTCATTTCCCTCTCAAGACTATTCTAAAAATCTACATTTAAGCAGCAGTCAGTGGGAAGCATGCTCTTGCAACTCAAGCATTCTTCAAAGCACAGTATGTTCAGTAGCACTCATAACCAGTGTTTTGCTTAAAGTGGAAAAGACATTCAGTTTAGATGAGCATATCAGGGCTGGTCTACACTAAGGGGAAAAATCGATATAAGATACGCAACTTCAGCTACGTGAATAACGTAGCTGAAGTCGAAGTATCTTATATTGATAACTTACCCGTCCTCACGGCGCGGGATCGATCTCCGGGGCTCTCCATATCGACACCGCCACCGCCGTTCGCGGTGGTGGAGTTCCAGAATCGATATAAGCGCGTTCGGGGATCGATATATCGCGTCTAGATGAGACGCGATATATCGATCCCTGAAAAATCGATCGCTACCCGCCGATACGGCGGGTAGTGTAGACGTAGCCTCACAAACCCCTTTTATTGAATGGGAAGGGCAGAAGCTCATTGCTATCAATGGCTGAAAGCTAAAGCAATCAGGTGGCTGACTATGTTGAAAGGCAAAAAACCTTCCCCTTTGACTACAAATCAAATAAAAAGGTGAAAGCTTAGTATAGGACTTCTTGAGGTCCCTTCCAGTCCCTATGATTCTATGACTCTATAACAGGGGTGGGCAAACTACGGCCCACGGGCCAGAACTGGCCCATCAGGACTTTGGATCTGGCCCGTGGGATTGCCACCCCTGTGGCACCGCAGGTCCCATGCCGCTCCTGGAAGTGGGCGGCACCATGTCCCTGCGGCTGCTGGGGGGGAGGGGGAGGGGAGAGAGAGAGGGCTCTGCGCGCTGCCCTTGCCTACAGGCACCGCCCCCCACAGCTCCCATTGGCTGGGAACAGGGAACCACGGCCAATGGGAGCTTCGGGGTAGGTACCTACAACAGGCAAGGGCAGCACATGGAGCCCTCTGCTCCCCCTCCCCCAGGGGTCGCATGGACATGGTGCCGGCCGCTTCTGGGACAGGGACCCTGCCCCGGTCCCAGTGCACGCCGCTGCCACCTTGGAGCTGCTCCAGGTAAGCAATGCCAGGCCGGAGCCCGCACCCTGAACTCTTCCTGCACCCTGCACCCCAACTCCCTGCCCTGAGCCCCCTGCCACACCTCACACCCGTCCTGCACCTTAACCCCCTTCCCTGGGCTCCCTCGTACACCCTGCACCCCTCCTCTGCCCCAACCCCTTGCCCTGAGCCCCTTCCTGCACACTGCACCCTCTCCCACATCCCACACTCCCTCCTGCACCCCAACCCCCTGCCCCAGCCCTACATTCATGGCCCTGCACACAATTTCCTCACCCAGATGTGGCCCTCGGGCCAAAAAGTTTGCACACCCTTGCTCTGTAAGCATGAAAGGCCTTCCAAAGCCCTGCAAATCTCAAGCTGAGGCAGCTTCTATCTTAGCTCAAGAATTGGAGATATTTTTTGGTAGAGAGCCCTAACAGAGATGGAGAGCACACACCACTTTACAGGAGTCTATAATTCCAGAATTTGTAGTGACTCCTCTGGCTCTCAAACATATTGAAGAAACACTAGGAGACTCTTGAAAGAACATCTTGACAGAAGGGTTATGGGACACACAACTGGGGCCCAGAGGAAAAGAAAAGGATAGGGCTTGTCAACACAAGATCAGCTAGCCAGAGTCTGAATCTGCTGTTGGCACTTACGGCAATTCACAGAGTCATAGATCCCAGACATGCTGCTACCATATGTCACAGTTTCAAGACAACTGGACCTGTATTTCCCCTTCTGGTCCCTCTAGAAGACTGGGTCCCAGCCATAACCTCTCTTGGGTGCACAGTGCCCTGCCTACACCGTAATATTCCAAGCAAGCTTAAACAAGCCTTGCTTTCTCTTCAAAGGTTATGAACAGAGAAAGTGCTATCAGGTCCAAGTTATCACACAGATCTTTCTAAGCAAGCACATTGATCTTTATAGGTGAACATGACTTGTTGGGGAAGAGTCAACGGGGCTTTTGTAAAGGGAAATCCTGCCTCACCAATCTATTAGAACTCTTTGAGAGAGTCAACAAGCATGTGGACAAGAGTGATCCAGTGGACACAATGTACTTAGGTTTTCAGAAAGCCTTTGATAAGGTCCCTCACCAAAGGCTCTTAAGCAAAGTAAGCTGTCATGGGATAAGAGAGAAGGTTCTCTCATGGATTAGTAACTGGTTAAAAAAAAGATAGGAAACAAAGGGTAAATAAATGTTCAGTTTTCAGAATGGAGAGAGACAAATAGTGATGCCCCCTAGGGGTCTGTACTGGGACCAGTCCTATTCAACATATTCATAAATGATCTGGAAAAAGGGATGAACAGTGAAGTGACAAAATTTGCAGATGAACCAACATTATTCAAAACAGTTAAGTCCAAAGCAGACTGTGAAGAGCTACAAAAGTATCTCACAAAACTAGGTGACTGGGCAAGAAAATGGCAGATGAAATTCAATGTTGATAAATTAAAAGTAATGCACATTGGAAAACATAATCCCAACTAGACATATAAAATGATGGGGTCTAAATTAGCTGTTACAACTCAAGAAAGATCTTGGAATCACTGTGGATAGTTCTCTCAAAACATCCACTCAATGTGCAGCGGCAGTCAAAAAAGCGAACAGAATGTTGGGAATCAATATTAAAGAAATACATAGTAAGACAGAAAATATCATAATGCCTCTGTATAAAAATCCATTGTACGCCCACAGCTTGAATACTGTGTGCAGATGTGGTCGCCCCATCTCAAATAAAAGATATACTGGAGTTGGAAAAGGTTCAGAAAAGGGCAACAAAAATGGTTAAGGATATGGAACAGCTTTCAGATGAGAGATTAATAAAACTAGAACTTTTCATCTTGGAAAAGACCACTAAGGGGATGTAGCAGGGCCGTTACCCCGCTTCTGGGACAGAAGGAGTGAGAGCAGCTGAGGGAGAGAGGCTAGGTAGCTGGCCACAGGTATGGCCAGCTCAATCAGGGCACAGTTGGCCCTAATAAGAGGGTTGTGAGTAAGGAGCCATGAGAGTCTCACTCCAGCCTTGGAGTGAGAAGGACCTAGCTGCCTGGGAGAGACCGGGTACTTTCGGCAGACAGTGCTGGGGAAGGGGCACGCTGAGCTGGGGAGCTCAGGCCTGGCTACCTCCCAGGCTGAAGCCTGGCAGGAAGGTCAAAGGAGGTACTGGGGCTGCAGGGAGACAGCTGGGCTAGAAAGGCAGCAGGTCCAATCCCCTTGCCAATGTTGAGTGGCCATTACAGACTGCAGTTTGCCCCAGAGAAAGGGGGCTAGATGACAACTGGTGGTAGCCACTGAGGCAAGGTAGGCATAGGAGGAGGGGGTTCCCGTGGGAGGGAGACCCAGAGTGTGGGAGCACTGCTGTGGGGCAGCACCCCAAGGTAAGGGGCACCAGAATCCAGGAGGGACACAGAGCCAGAAGTGGTGGAGACAAGGAAGCAGGTACTGGTAGGGAGATACCAGCCAGCAGCAGGTGCTCTGAGGTTGGACTGAGCTAATTCCCGGACTGACCAGCAGGAGGCGCCACGGCAGTGAGTGCATGCTGTGTTACAGGGGTGATATAATAGAGGTCTATAAAATCATGACTGGTGTGGAGAAAGTAAATAAGGAAGTGTTATTTACTTCTTCTCATAACACAAGAACTAGGGGGTCACTAAATGAAATTAATAGGCAGTGGGTTTAAAACAAACAAAAGGAAGTGTTTCTTCACACAACGCACAGTCAATCTGTAGAACTCTTTGCCAGAGAATGTTGTGAAGGCCAAGACTATAACAGGGTTCAAAAAAGAACTAGATAAATTAATGGAGGATAGGTCCATAGATGGCTATTAGCCAGGATGGTCAGGGATGCAACCCCATGCTCTGAAGTGTCCCTAGCCTCTGTTTGCCGGAAGCTGGGAGTGGGTGACACAGGATGGATCACTTGATGTTTGTTCATTTCCTCTGAAGCACCTGGTACTGGCTTCTGTTGGAAGACAGGATACTGGGCTAGATGGACCATTGATCTGACCCGGTATGGCTGTTCTTATGTTCTTAAGGTGAGAACATTAAAAACAATAAAAGAACCTACACACATGCTAAAAAGCTTACTAGAGGTCACTCTGGCTCCAACCTCTGGCTCTGGCAGGTGTCAGTCCTTCAAAACGCACAAATGGGTTTTCACTATGGTTACAAATTCACAACTGCCTCTGATCCAGAACCAGAACCCTGGCTGGGCAGCTCAGCCCTTTCTTTATACAGCTTGGGCCTTTCCTCTCCAGGAACCGGTACTCAGCAGACAAAGGCAAGGCTTTTGCATAACCAGATGTTGAAAAGCAGCATTAATCTCCCCTTAGGCAGTCTCCAGGAAATCCCCAAAATTTATTATTGTCCAGGACATTTTCAACATCATCCTTTGAGCTCACAGGTCTGACATCACATCTCCCCCCGAGAGAAGCGACATACAATCCCAGCTCACAATAATACATAAGCTTTGCATTTAATACAATAGACTCCAAAGATACTTAAGGTTTTTCAAGGAAATTGCTGTATCTGTCACAGAGTATCAAGACCAATTTGGAATTATGAGAAGCAGATCTGCTTCATCTTCTCTAATCTGTGAAGAAACCTGGGGATAGAGGGTATAGTAAAAAAGATATAGAGAAGTCCAAAAGAGCAGAGGCTCAAGAGGATCACAGCTTCTGCTCCACTTTCTCTGACCATGCTTGCAAACATACAAAACAGCAGTCTGCCAATGACAGCGAGTTTGAAATAATACTTTGTTAGATCTATTTGGCAATGTAGTCTGCTATCATGTTTAAGACACCTGCTAGATTTATTGCTGAGAGGACTTTCATCCCACCTTCAACATTAAAGCCTCTAGAAGAAAATAACTCAGAAACCCAGAGAAGTAAATCCTGATCAAATCTGCTCTAGATTGAGGAATTTGTCTAGAATCTAGAACGAAAGAGCCAATCCTCTAAAAAGGTCTTGGTACAATTAGGATTCACGAGGACCTTGTACTTCATCAGATTCTGTACAAGTGTTCATTTACATGACTTGCACTACTACGACCACCATCAAGAGTTTGTTTTCAAGATCCCAGACCTGCTTATGTTCCCTTTAAGATCAATGACAAAACTTGATTTACTTCATTAGGAGAAAGCTCACTGTCACTAAAAGACTAACGAGGCATAATCTTGGTGGCACATTCCTGAGACCAGGAAGGACCATTAGAATATTAATATTAGGAAAAAGAAGGCTTAATTAATAGATCATTATATGAAAAGATTCTTGTTTGAGGCAGAAGCTGGCTTCCTAGCAGGCTATAATTCCCAAGCTGCACAATATACCCAAGACTGATAGTAGGGGTAAGGGGCCAGAAGGGCCAATACCATGCTTTCTTTGGAACCCCTAGATGTAGGGAAATAATAAAGTGCTCTAGATTCCCTGTCAAAGCTATACAGATCAAATTACTGGGACCTTGACGAGTGGCTGGAGTGATAGCCTCTGGGCATAACAGGGGGAGGTGAGGAGAAGGAGTATTCCTCCTCTAGAGGTAGAGCTACCTTAACTGGGGTCCCAAGCAAAACCACAGCATCCACTCTGGCTGGCACTGAAGAAGAACTTGATACCATAATGGTACAAATGGTTGGTAGCATGAGTGGTGTTCTCACCACAGAGGAGAGCAGTGGCGATTCAGCGTGAGCTGACACTGAGGTCACCCAGTACTGTGGAAGCTTTTGCTACTGGGAAAGATGGTACAGAGGGCAAACAGATGAAAGCCATCAGTACCAGAGTCTGGGATACTGATGATGTCAGTTCCAGGAGCTTCAGTGCCAAGGATTCTGCCAGGTGAGACATGCACAAAAGGCATGTACCAAAAGCACAGTGACTGGTACCCAAGGGGATGCCAACAGGACTCATCTTCAGCCTTGAGCTGTTCTTTAAAAAGGCAGCATGAGGAGACCTCTGCTTTTTTCTTATGAGGACTGGGTGAGAGTGACCTAGTTTTATGCTCCTTCCTCCCTTAAACACAGCCTTTTTACCAGTCTGAGGACACCACCTTAGACACAAGTCCTAGAGCACTGAGGCTGAGCTCACAGGAGCACTTTGAGAAGAGGCTTGTTCTGGTCGGTCATGCTCACTCTCATAGATCTGTTGTAAGGGCAGAACCTAGTACTAGCAAAGTCTCACAGCCAGCCAGGAGGGGATTCTTTTAAAAGGTGGGGGGGGAGAGTCAGTTTCATGTTTGTTTTAGTTAATTTCTAGTTAATTTTTCTTTACAGTTCTGCACTTGTACAATGTGGCAATATCTGAGCTAAAAACACTCCAGAAAAACGTTGAATTCCAGATTTTAAAGAGTGAATACAAGTTAATAAAAGCTAGTATAGTAATTTTCAGTTTTGCATTAAAAAGATTATCCCAATAAGATTGGAGCCTAAAATACCAGAGCACGTCCCTTTTTATGACCAATTACAAGGGCTGCAAAACAAAGACAGATAGAGCTTCCTTAGAAACAAATTATGAACTGCATGAATCACTTGGAGTAAAATTCACAACCTTAAGTCACTTGGGAATCATTTAATAAAATAGAATTTAAGGGCCTAAGTCCTTTATGCACTTGAAAAAATTACAATTTTATATTTAGTAACCAAACAAATGCACAAGATAGGACTGAATGGTAGAGCAACTCACCTGATTTCTTTCAATCCTTCTTTCTGGATAACTTGAAGAATCTCTTTATGGCTCATAGGAGTATTGGGGTATTTCTCCAGGACCTGGCATGCATAAACAGATGAAGAGGGCAAAATGACTTATCTTCAAATTTTTCAAAAAACAAAATCTCTTATCCTAAATAAATCCACACTTAACCGTTTTCATGTCTCCAGGGAGCACTAGGAGACAGGAATCTCTTCCCTACACCTTTCACCTGAGACTATAATTGAAAGCCATGGTGATAAATACATAAATACTGTATCATATCTTCAAATTTCTTTTGACCATTTAAAACTGAAAGTAATTGGGATTTTTAGTTCTCACTTAAGTGGATGGACAAATGTGATTGGTCTATATAGGCTACACCATTAGAAAAAAAACCTTACAAGTGCAAAATAGTGCTGTATCCCGAAAAACAGCAGGATGCCTGTTTTAGCACGTACATAAAAGTGAAGGGGAAGGGGGGAAATGTCACAGAGCTAGATGAACATCTTCTATTGGACACTCAGACTGCTGTGACGGAACTGACCACTGGATCCTGTGCTCTGTAAGCCTAGATAATACTTAGTCCTGCCATGAGTGCAAGGGACTGGACTAGATGACCTCTCGAGGTCCCTTCCAATCACAGAATCATAGAAAATCAGGGTTGGAAGGGACCTCAGGAGATCATCTAGTCCAACCCCCTGCTCAAAGCAGGACCAACCCCAACTAAATCATCCCAGCCAGGGCTTTGTCAAGCCTGACCTTAAAAACCTCTAAGGAAGGAGATTCCACCACCTCCCTAGGGAACCCATTCCAGTGCTTCACCACCCTCCTAGTGAAAAAGTTTTTCCTAATATCCAACCTAAACCTCCCCCACTGCAACTTGAGACCATTGCTCTTTGTTCTGTCATCTACTACCACTGAGAACAGTCTAGATCCATCCTCTTTGGAACCCCCTTTCAGGTAGTTGAAAGCAGCTATCAAATCCCCCCTCACTCTTCTCTTCTGTAGACTAAACAATCCCAGTTCCCTCAGCCTCTCCTCGTAGGTCATGTGCTCCAGCCCCCTAATCATTTTTGTTGCCCTCCGCTGGACTCTTTCCAGTTTTTCCACATCCTTCTTGTAGTGTGGGGCCCAAAACTGGACACAGTACTCCAAATGAGGCCTCACCAATGTCGAATAGAGGGGAATGATCACGTCCCTAGATCTGCAGTGATTCTATCTAAACAGAGTCCAGGCACGATCCCTGTCTTGTAGACTTTAGGCACACTCTTAGGGTGCATATCCTCTAGCACCTCCGCCTGAGAGGTAAGACCTCACAGTCCAACCGCCTTATCCCTTAGGGCCTGCCACCATAGCTTAAGACAGTGGTCCCCAAACTCTAGGGCGTGCCCCACTAGTGGGCATGGAGGAACTTTCAGGGAGGTGCACCAGGGCCTGGGCCAGCCCCCATGGGGAGACGGGGAGGGAGAGTCACCCAGCCCCGCTCTGCCCCCAGCTCCACTCCAGCCCTGCAATCAGCCACAGGTCCAGCTGTGGCCACAGCCCCTAGGCCCACAGCCTCGGCCCCAGCTGCAGTGCCAGCATCGGTCCCGGCCCCAGCTCCTGACCATGGCTCCTGGGGAAACACGGACCAGGTAAGGGGGATATGGACAAAAAAGTTTGGGGACTTAAGCACACCTTCTCCCAGAACTCCACCCTAAGGTGCGAGCTTTCTGATTTACAGTTTACCTCTTCAAGGGGCACTGTTGTAAAACCAGACCGCAAACAAGACGTAAATTTGGTAAAGCAATTTACCAAAGGTCATGGAGTATCCACCATCACTTAAAATTTTTAAATCAAGATTGGATGTTTTTCTAAAAGATCTACTCTAGTGATTATTGAGGAAGTTGACAGGTTTTCATTAAGTTGGTTTTGCATAATCACTCAATTCCCGTTTCAATGTTTTTTGGTGAGTTTTAATTCTTTTCCTTTTATGTTTCAATCAATACATTTCTAACCTTTAACCTCTAACATGAATTTCCTAGCATGTTTGCCATGGTATTAAGCAAGCTGATGCCTATGCATTTGAACTTTCATTTATAACTGTTTAATGTTGAATTGTGACAGGGTCATATTAACACCTTGGACTCTTTGGGCCCACATTGTCCATCAACATTAAAACAGCAGCACATGATAGGTGTAACACAAAACACTTTGCACAGGGTTCTAAAACATCACTCTCTTTCTTTAGTAACACAAGAAATACACAGATCTATACAAAAATAATAATCCCTACATACACACTCCTTGTTTCACTTTCCTCAACACTCTGGAGTATACTTTGGGCAGGGGTCCAGGTCCTCTGCGGGTGTCCAAGACTCTTCTGCAGCTCATGGCTTGACTTCTGAACCCAGGTAGCTTTTCTTCCCCTCTAGCTCAGCTTGCGTTTTCTGACCTTGGTAGGTCACACAGTTAAACTGTGTATTTATACCTTCCTACTGTATTTTCCACTCCATGCATCTGATGAAGTGGATTTTAGCCCACAAAAGCTTATGCCCAAATCAATGTGTTAGTCTCTAAAGTGCCATAAGGACTCCTCGTTGTTTTTGCTGATACAGACTAACAGGGCTACCCGTCTGGACAGCTGAACTGAGCCCTCTCTGATATGAAAGCATACCCCCAACTTCTTTTCCTGCCCAAAGCTTCTTGTGTCTGAGTCCCTCAAGTTTATATGTGGCAAGACCAACACCTGGTTCCTTTGTTCTGCTGCTAGAGATTTTCCATTGCTCTAAATGCCAGTCACCTGTTGAGGGGTAGAAGAATACTGGTTCTCTGAGGCTTGGGCTAACCCGATTGTCCCAAGGTGTTTCCATCTGAATAGCCAACCATTTAGATTTAATGACAGTATTGTCCCTAGTCTAGCAGAGGTGTGACACAGCTCTGTCAGCCTATGACAGAATCCACATACCATAGTTATTCAGTAATACTATGAAAATTGCTATAACAGCTTCATAATACCAACCAGAATTCATAAGATGTACAGATTACCCAAATCATCACAGGGAGGTTGGGAAAAGGAGAAGGGTGAAAAAAGAAAAAAAAATCTACAGTTCAGAAGATACTACAAATATTCTTCCTTCCCCCAGAATGGTAAGTGTTCTATACTGATGCACATTTCTAGATGGAATAAGATTGTGTCCCATCTCATCAGAAGTAGATCGAGATCCAACAAGCCACATATTCAATTACTGCAATTCTTCTACAGAATGAAGTCTCATATCCTGAAAAAGCTCCAACTGGTACAAAATGCAGCAGCCATTTTGCTTAGTAACACAGGTCAGTGTTAACATCTTCCCAGTCAAGTCTCTCTTTGAAACCATGACATTATTTCAGTGGAATACAGCTAACTGCCTACCAAAAGAGAGAGGCCCATGAGCACTGGAAACAACTTTAAAAGGAGCAGGACATCAGCTGTGAAATTCGCTACTAGAAGAATTAAGAATAACTACTAAACTCATCCAATTCAGAACTAAATGCAAACCTTGTCTCTTCAACTTGGCTTTCCCACAATAATCTCTTTGACTAACTTTATAGGGTCTTTTGTGTGTGAAATAGTTTTTCCTACTGAGTGGGAAGGAAGAAATACATGGATATTTGTGTTTTTAAATGTGTGCAAGATGCTCAGAGAATACAATGACAGAATCAAATAAGAGTACCTAGACAGCACTGAGTCAAATGGATGTTCAAGTCCTTCACTGCCTCCAGAAAATGAGTATTTTCCAAGTATTGCCAACGTGAAGTATTATAAAATGTGTGTGAGAGAGAGAGAGAGAGAGAGAGAGAGAGAGAACGTTCCTGCTTCAAAAACAATCCTTATTAAGAGTCCTGGTTCAAGACTGAGACTTATTTGCATTATCAAAGATGAATGAATAAATGAATGGACAGTGATGGCACAACCGTTGGTAAGTTATTCCAATGAAAACTAAAAAACTAGGGTTAAACCAATTAATTTAATAGGTAGGTTTAAAACAAACACAAGAAAGTATTTTTTCATGCAACACACTGTCAACCTGTGAAACTCCTTGCCAGAGGATGTTGTGAAGGCCACGACTATAATGAGGTTCAAAAAAGAACAAGATAAATTCATGGAGAATAGGTCCATCTATGGCTATTAGCCAAGATGAGCAGGGATGGTGTCCCTAGCCTCTGTTTGCCAGAAGCTGGGAATGGGCGACAGGAGATGGATCACTTGATAACCTGTTCTGTTCATTCCTTCAGGGCACCTGGCATTGGCCACTGTCAGAGGACAGAATACTGGGCTAGATGGACCTTTGGTCTGACCCAGTATGGCTGTTCTTATGTAATAAACCTTAGTTAATAACAACTGGCTGTAAGTGTGTATTTGGGTAAGATCTGAGATATTCGTTAACTTGGTGTGGGTAAAGTGTCCAATTCTTTGGGATTGGTAGAATTTTGTATATGAACAAGATTTTCTGTAATCCTCATCATATTTGACTTCGCTGTCTGGGTGGGAGCTCAAATCTCGGTTGTTTTAAGGGAACTGTGTTTTTGGTTTCTGGGTAACCAGTAAGGTGTTGTGGAAGCGGTTTCGTTGCTAGTTTGAAGGATTGTCTATCCCATTCTGTGGGGTTTGCCTAACTGAGCAGTCACAGCAATCTCAGCATGGCCCCCTTGAGACTCCAGTCACAACAGGATACTGGGTTAGATAGACTATTGGTCTGAGCCAGTAGGGCCATTCTTATGCTTAAAGCACAAGAAGCAAGGATCCAAACCATGAAGGGCTTTATGCAATATAAATCAAAAGATGACAAAGGGGAAAATAAGTTAGTGTTCTGCTGTTTCTTGTGCAATGTGCAGCGGCAGTCGAAAAAGCTAACAGAATGTTGGGAATGCCTCGACAGAAATCCATGGTATAGCCACATCTTGAATACTATGTGCAGATGAGGTCACCCCATCTCAAAAAAAGATATACTGGAATTGGAAAAAGTTCAGAAAGGGGCAACAAAAATATTAGGTATGGAATCGCTTCCGTATGAGGAGAGATTAATAAGATTGGGACTTTTCAGCTTAGAAAAGAGACTACGAAAGGGGAATATGATAGAAGTCTATAAAATCATGACTGGTGTGGAGAAAGTAAATAAGGAAGTGTTCTTTATTTCCCCTCATAACACACAAACAAGAGGTCAACAAATGAAATTAATAGGCAGTGGGTTTGAAACAAAACAAAAGGAAGTATTTCTTCACACAACGCACAGTCAACCTGTGGAACTCTTTGCCAGAGGATGTCGTGAAGGCCAAGATTATAACAGGGTTCAAAAAAGAACTAGATAAATTCATGGAGGACAGGTCCATCAATGGCTATTAGCCAGGATGGGCAGGGATGGTGTCCCTAGCCTCCGTTTGCCAGAAGCTGGGAATGGGTGACAGGGGATGGATCACTTGATGATTCCCTGTTTTGTTCATTCCCTCTGGGCACCTGGCATTGGCCACTGTCGAATGACAGGATACTGGGCTAGATGGATCTTTGGTCTGACCCAGTATGGCCGTTCTTATGTTATGTTCTGATGTTTGTCTAAGACAAAAATAATTCTGCTTCACATCAGAAATTCATCTCTCATCTTCCCCTCTTTGGTTCACTTTCTTGATATTTGTGATATAGTCTCATTCCAACAGTCCTTTAGTCCATGCATAGAATTTTCCAGGAAATATAGGAAGTGGTTAAGATTCTGAGTAAGAGAATTTTTCTCCCAAACATTAAACACTTTCATCCCTTCAGTTCCTGATGAGAAAACTCTGACTTGTGCCATATGCAATTCCAAGGAAACATCAACCAAAGAGGAGGAAAACAAGTTTTGATATTCCTCATACTATTAAGATAAATGTACAGAATATAGGTTGTTTTTCTAAACCTTTTCAGGTCTTAGCACATAGCATAGTGCTGGGGCTAAAACAGTAATGCAATCCTTGGATGTATAAATACAAGAACATCAAATAGTACAGAGCACTGGCATAATCACTGCTGGAACACTGTATTCAATACTAGTGTCCACACTTTAAAAAGAACATTGAAAAATTGGATAGGGTTCAGAGATTAATCACAAGAATGATTTGAAGCCTGGAAAACATGCTATTGTACAGTGAGACATTTGAGCCCAGTCTATTTAGCTCATCAATCAAAAGTTTAAGAGGTGACTGGATCATAGTATACAAGTACCTATGATGGCAGAAAATAGCATGCACCTTCATCTAGCAGACAGATATCAGACAATCCAATACCTGGAAACTGAAGCTAGATACATTCTAACCGAAAATAAAAGATGCAAACTTGTAACAATAAGGGTAATTAACCCTTGAAACAATTTACCAAGGGATGTAGTGGCTTCATCGCTTTCAGTCTTCAAAATCAAGATTAGAAAATATGCTTTAATTCAACCACAGGTTACAGGTCTTCATGGAAGAGTTAATGGATGAAATTCTATGGCCTGTGTTATATAGGAACTCAGATGCATGCACACACGCACACATACACGGCATTACTGCAGTACAAAAGATAACAATGTATGACTGTCGGACCTGTACACTAAGCAGTAAGGAAGACAACTAAAGAGAAATGTGAAGTAGCAGAAGAACTGTTTGCACCTTTCATGTGTTATTTGCACCAGTTTTTACTGTAGATGATGAATGGTGAAATGGCCTGTTAACACCCTTCCAATCAGAGGGTGAAAGAAAAAAAATGGGGGGGGGGGGTGTTAAAGTGGGTTATAAATTGTTGTAAAAAGCCATAAATACGGTGTGACACGGGTTGGTGTGGTAATATCTTTTATTAGACCAACTTCTGTTGGGGGGGGGGGGGCGCTTGTCTACACTTACCGGAGGATCAATGCATCAGCGGTCGATTTAGTGGGTCTAGTGAGGACCCACTAAGTCAACCGCAGATCGCTCTCCCGTCGACACTTGTACTCTACCTGAATGAGAAGCACAAGGGGAATCGACAGGAAAGCGTCTCCCATCGACATAGCGTAGTGTGGACCCTGCGGTAAGTAGATCTAAGTAAGTCAACTTCAGCTATGTTATTCACGTACCTGAATTTGCATAACTTAGATCCAGCTCTGCCTGTAGTGTAGACAAGGCCAGAGAGAAATAATCTTTTGACTTCACAGAGCTCTTCCTGACCTGAAGAAGCTCAAAAGCGTCTCTTGTTCTCTCACCAACAAAAGTTGGTCCTACAAAAGATATTACCTTACCCGTCTTGTCTCCCTAATATGCTGGGACCACACACCTACAACCTCACTGCATACTATTATAAATAGTGACACCAGATAGCTCTAGACATAGAAGTACAGTGGTCACTACGATTCAGGATAAGGCTACTTTGGATATCACATATATCTCCTTCCATCTCCAAAGCATAATTAATTATCCACAGTGACTGGCAAAAACTGAGCACAATTACAAAACAAGTGAAAGCTTCTAAAATTCCCATTACTGTAGGTGTTAGAACTTGCTGCATATACTGCACATTCTACACCCACTTTAGTGAAATGGGGCCATTTTCTCTCTCGTTGGAGGGAAAAAAGGCAATCAGACAATATTTGCTATTTTCACTTAAAGACAATAGCTGCTGTGTCTCAGATTTACTCTGCCAGGAACAACTTCCTTCTCAGCCGGAAATTTATAGGGAAGAGGAAAAGGCTTATTATGAAGTTCTGCTACACAGGACTCTTCTGCTGGGGTATCAATGTGACCTGAGATAACAATTGAGTTTTTCACTGCCACCACCAATACAAACATGATAGCATGCAAGGAAGCACCAGCAAATGAGACCAGAAAGAAACAGGGGGAAAACAAGAGGAAATAAAGTACTACAACAGTAGAGAAGAGGGATAAGTCATCATTTACTGAACTTTAAACACATGCCAACATGACAGACATTAGTATGCGTTTAAATTCCATGTGGGGAGAGGATAGCTTCACCTAGATCTTAAGTTCATAGCTACCTTTAAGGAATACACTGTCCTCCTGCCACAGAAACCAGCTAAAGCACATCTGAATGTGAATCGTGAGCGACACCTTGTGGCCACAATTTATAGCCACATAGACAACACAATATACACAGTGCAGAATACTATATTGGCTGATAGGATGGAATCAGCTAGACTGGATGTGGTCCTTTCTATTTCTAAGACTATATTTCCTAAAGCAGGAGTAAAAGCTCTGCCTACTCAATACCAACCTGAAACATAATAAACAATACACGATGCAGAACTTTTATTAAAGGATCATCCCTCTTGTTTGTGTTTTTTGATCAATGGTGAAATAGTTAACACTGATATTTAAAACTAGTACATTTTTTAAATTAACAGCCTATCAAGATGAATGGAAGCAGTTCACACCTCTCAGAGAGCTCCTGCTTGCCAGCTCAAAAGAATAGCCTTGGATCCGCAATCCTGTCTAGTCTCTTCGGCAAAGGCAGCTTTATCCAAAAGGCTTTTCTTCTTATGCCTATCAGTGCTGTCGCAGTTTTAAAACTAAGCTGACCTTGTTTACCTCAGTGCACTGTTTAGAACGCTCACACCAAATGAACAGCACTCACTCATCCACCTGCAAACTGTACCAGCTTTGGAAAGGGAGTTCTAGATCAAAACTGGCATTTCTTAGCCACCTGCCTGTAGCGATGTTCTGGCAATAAGACTGATACCAGCACTGGTCAGGGACATCATCAGACTAAGCAATTTCTCTCCTGCTCCCAATGATGGTTTAAAGAGAATTTTATTACTTGAATAAAGTGTTTAATCATTTGAGGAGCTTCTACTGGTGGTTTAACCAGATACTGACTCTAAATGGAAGCAAGTATACAACCCTCTACAGGATTCCCACCACATTGTTGGTATTGCAGGTTTTTCCATCTTTTAGTGTTACAGAGAAGCCAACCAGAGGATCAGAAATAACAGCTTTAATCACCTTAAGAGAATTTTCAGTTTATACAGTACATGCCAATGGGTGTTTGTCAGCTTCCAGAAGATGCGCGGAGCAAAGCACTCACATATCTTGGTGGTAAAACATTTCATGTATCTGTACTTGTTATGAACAGGCAAATTATCTTATCCAAGACAAAGCTGTCTGTGAGGAGATTGGGGGACCTTTCATTATGTCCACTATAGCCAGGAACAGCTGAGTGGACCTCTGAAACAGTTTGGCCGTCTATGTAGAATGCTAGTGCTCATCTAATGTCCTATGTGTGTTGTCCTTCATTCCTATTTGCATGAGGTTTTGGGGAAAATGCAGGTAAGTAAGTAGCTTGATTGCTATGAAAATCTGAAACTACTTTAGGGAGGAAACTCAGATGAGGTTGTAAGTATACCTTATCTTTAAAGAATGTACATCATGGCTCGAATATCAGGGAACGCAGTTCAGAGACTCTTCTGGCAGAAGTGGTGGCAATTAGGAAAACCACTTTCCAAGAGAGGTATAGTAAGGAGCACATTGCTAACGGCTCAAATGGTGGTCCCATACATTTAGACAAGACCAGGTTCAAGCCACAAGGGGGAAAAGGGGCTCTCTTAATTGAGGGTACAACCTTTCCAGGCCTTTAAGGAATCTGACTGTCATGTAATCTGAAAAAAACAGAATGGCTATCCATGCAAGGAGGGAAAGCAAATACTGCTGCCAGATGAACCTTGATACAGGCAATTGCTAAACCTTGCTGTTTCAAGTGCAAAAAAAAAAGGTGAGTATATGTTGGATGGATGAATACATCAGTGAGACTCCAGTTTGGCAAGCCCAAATCAAGAACCACTTCCATTTTGATAGGTAGGCAGCCCTGGTGGAGGGCTTTCTACTAATTGGTAACACCTAGCAAACTTGCTCTGAGCACACCTTTTCTCTGGGATTTAGCCATGAAGTTTCCAGGATGTTGAATGAAGGGAATGCAGATTTGGGTGGAGCAGCCAAACATGGTCCTGAGAGATCAAATCCAGGTGCAACGGGAGTGAGACTGGAGTTGCCACAGAGATCCAGTCGAGAGGAGAACCAGTGTTGGCGGCACCACACTGAGGCCATTAATCTTGATCCCTGCTTGATCTGTAGTAGCACTCTATGTAGGAGTGTGATTGGGGAGAAAAGCTTACCAAGTGATCCACAACACTCTGTAGCAGTGACCTGTCCTCTATTATTTCCCACTCCCCAATTTTGTGTCATCTGCCAACTTTATCAGTCATGACTATGTTTTCTTCCATGTGACTGATAAAATGTTAAACAACATAGGACCATGGAGCTATGCGAGGAGCTTGTTCCAATCCTCCAGCAGCAGGACATGCAAACAAGGGAGGCCATACCAGTACAGAAACAGGTTACTACAGTGACCAGGAAGATTGCTACGGGTCCATGGTTAACTCATTTAGTATTGGGAAGTCAAGTGTCACTGATGTGGCAGTGGGAGTTTGGGTGGCAGACATAGCTAACATGCATGAAATAACAGCTGGTTTTAGGAGAATAGGCTTCCCAAGTTCTCCTAGGTACATCAATGGCACTCATGTGCCTACAGTTTGCCCACCATTAGAAGCCCTTGAATATGTCACCAGCAAATACCACTACATCATTCTGCAGGCATTGGCTGACAATAAAGACAGGTTCATGATCATCAACATGGGATGTGCAAGGAAGGTGCATGCCAAATCTCATCAGCACACCAGTATCAGTTACCTGTTTGGACAAGTAGGGATCTTATTCATTCCGAACTAGAGTTATCAACATGGTGACTGTGCCTCCTGCTATTTTACACTCTACTGCCCTAGTTCATAAAATTGTACCCTGACCACAGAGCACCCGGCAGAAGGTTTAATTACACACTTAGCTGTTGCAGATGACACTAGAATACACATTTGGCATGTTGAAGCCAAGATGGCGTTGCCTACAAAACCATTTGAATGCCAGTGTGGTACGTGTCATCCATATTGTGCGCAGGGCACAGCACGTCACAATATCTGTGAGGGTAAAGGCAAGAATTTCCACCTGGAGCAGTTTCAAGGACACTGATGGTTTGTATAGGCAACCAGAAAGTGCACCCGTCATCACTGGGGTTGAGTCCAGGCAAGCAAGGGAACTAAAAGATGCCTTGTGCACATACAGGAACTCCTCACTTAATGTTATAGTTCTGTTCCTGAAAAATGTGACTTTAAATGAAACGATGTTAAGCGAATCCAATTTCCCCATAAGAATGAATGTAAATGGGGGGGGGAGGGGTAGGCTTCAGGGCAGCTTCCCCTACTCTGCAAGCACCAGGGGCAGGGGGCTCAATCCTCAGCCTGCCCGCTCCACTCCTTCCCCCAAGCCTCCACCCTTAACCCGCCTCTTCTCCCCCCCACCTTCTCCCCCTTTACTTTGCTCACTGCATCCAAGCTCCTCCCCCTCCCTCCCCTCCCTTCTAAACACTGCAAGCCAGCTGATTGCGGCGTTCGGGAGGCAGGGGAGGGAGGGAGAGCCTGTGTGCCGAGTCCTTGCTCCTCCCCCCTCTCTCCTGCCTCCAAAACGCCGCAAGCCAGCTGATTGCCACGGACAGGAGATGGGGGGGGGGGAGGCACTGATCCACACGGTCTGACGGCGGCAGGCGCTGTGGGGCGAGGGGGCATAGAGAGGCTGCCAGCTGTGGAGAAAGCAGGCAGCCAAACAATGTAAGAGTGGAGCATTGCAACTTTAAACAACTATGTTCCCTAATTGATCAGCAATGTAACAACGAAACAACGTTAAGCAGGAGGACTAAGTGAGGAGTTATTGTATGCACATATGTGCACTTCTTCATTCACTTCATCTTATGATGCATGTGGAGGAATGCAATGCTGTGTTCTGTGGTAGTCAAATAGCAAATAATTTGACATTTACTATTATTTGCAATTGATTTTGTGTGTTTGTAAAAACAAGTGTGACTTTATTAAAAGCTTTGGATACAATTTCCCGACCATTCCTTTTTCCAAGAACTTACTCGCCAACATAGTGGTCAACCAAGACCAACGTGTTCACCAAAAAATGTATTAAAATAATCAGAAGTATTCTGAAAACCATTTCAAACATCACTGCTGCCTGTCTACAAATAACTATTTAAAAAGGTAAAAAAGTGCAAGCATATGCAAAACTGCGCCATTATCTGATATGCAAGCTGTACAGTCTAACTGGCAGTGGAACTGAAAGTCAGGAGTGTCTCCTTCCCCCTGGTTGAACAGGCCGTATGTGGTTGAACGGGGTGGTGTGAACAGGGTACATTTGCTCATTCCAGTTCACTGAGCTGTTCATAGCCCATCCAAACCAAGAGTTCTCCAAGGGCTGCACTGGATGCAAAATGTGATACAGGGCAGCGCGGTCTAGAGGCTAGAGTCAATATAACTGCTCTCAGGCGCAGAGCAATATGTCCTGGAGGCCAAGGTACATATAACAGCCCTCTGGTACAAAGTAATACGACCCAATGGCTGAAGTCAATGTCACAGCCCCTAGGTATGGGGCAGTGAGGCCCAATGGCCAGTATCTGGGGAAGAGGAAGGGGCCGCCACCAGGGGAGCGGCGGCCTGGGTAGGGAGGCCTGGGCCCACCCAACTCCACCATTTTAACTTTTCAATTAACAAAAAAACAAAAAAAATTACCTACTAGAATGTTCTCTCAAGAAACCTCATTTGCCAAGTGATACATTTCAATATTACCAAATTATCAGCATTTCCAACAGCTCATACAGAAAATTAGAACAATTCTATAACTATCTAGCTATCTAGGTCACTTGAATCCATATTGAAACTGCGCTACCTCCCTGGTCCAGTGTTTGGTACCAATACCTCATTCTCAAGTCATAAAAAAAGGTCTGGCATAGGTAGTGTTATTTTGCTTGATTACTCCCTACACACTCCCTTCCAAAGCGTCTGGAATGTCCTTCATCTAGGCCTGATGCATCAACCACCTTCATTTCCCAATAATCTGCTCTTTTTTAAGATCATGAAACCTTGAAGTTATTATCAGTAGGACAATGTATCCTAGGGATCTGACCTTCAGCTACCTGCATGAATACCAAGAAAGAAAAAGCAATTCCAGCACTGAGCCATCTCCATCTCATCTGTCAATAAGTTTTCATTGCTGTTCTTTAATACCCTTAGCCTTGGCTGGCTGCTCACACTACTTGGACATTTGAAGAATGATTTTTACTAACCTTCTTTTCATCATTCTTCCGCATGGCTATAATTCCTCCAGAGTCCTTGCGACCCTCTCTATCATGTTTCTACTTCCTGGGCGATATTGATGCAATTTTTAGTTATGTTGCCAATATTAATTTCTTACACAATCTTTGAGTGTGCACATCCATTTTTCACAGGATACACTTCACTCTCAGTTCCCCAGCCCATGCCTCACAAGGCAATCTTGTTTACTGCATTCTTGCCATCTTTCTAAAAACATTTTAGTCAGAAGTTAAAGGGAAGCTAAACGCAAAACTCAAGTTAAACTCCAATACAGAGTCTTAGCCTGGCAAATAACTAGTTGGAATAGTGCAAACATATAGACAGATGCTAGTGCTTGTTTTCTCCAGTAGTTTACAACAAGCTTATATAGTGAGCTCCTTCTGGGTATCGGACTCCTCTATAACCCTAATGACAGAATTCAAGAGCTGCAGAATAAAACTGTTCTGCAATCTGAACCAGAGATCATTAGCCTTGTATCATTCCCAGACATTACATTCTGGCATTAGACAATGAATGAACTAACACATTTAAATTCACTGGAGAACCTTTGCACATTAGCCCACTCACTTCAATCAGGGAGACTGCTGTATTACACTCACTCTCCAGACTGAACTAACCTCGTTATCTCTAGCCTGATTCTTGCTTGCATATATATATTGTGGCAAATTGCCGGTACTGTTATGCTGGGTCTCACGCTTTCTCTTCTTTGGGGAAGGTTCAGGGCGCCATTGCTTGCCTCTGAACCGGTATTTTTAATTACCCCACTAGTGTCCTTGAGGAGTGGAGTGGAGAGGGAGGGACCTGGGCCCGCCCTCTTCTCCAGGTCCCAACCCAGGGGCCCTGAGGTGAACCACTTGTACTGGTGGTTCCTTCCCCTGGGTTACTTCCCTCTCCTGCCCTTCAGCTTGTGGAGGGGCTTCTTGCCGCCTTCCTTCTACACAAGCCAAGTGCCCCTTACCTAGGGTTCTTGGACTTCTCAGCCCACCGCAGCACTCTTCCAAACTTTCCTTTTGTCTCTCTTCAAAACTGTTCTCTGCTTCAGCTCCTTCAAACCGCTCTCTGCTCCAACCAAACCTTCCTGCTCCAACAACCCACACTGTCTGACCTGAAGCAGGGGTTTATATCATGTGACTCACTGCTGGTACTCTAATTGGCTTCAGGTGCTCTAGTTAATCTATAGCAAACCTTCCACCCCTTGCAGGGAATAAGGCTCCCTGCTAACACTCTCCTGCTGCCCTCTGGCCATGCTGTATCACAATATATTATATATATATATATACATACATACACACACACACACACACACACACACACACACACCTGCCCCTGGAAATTTCCACTACATGCATCCGACGAAGTGGGTATTCACCCAACAAAAGCTCATGCTCCAAAACGTCTGTTAGTCTATAAGGTGCCACAGGACTCTTTGCTGCTTTCCCTACAAGGAAGTTAAAGGAGGATTTGAATGCCTGATATCTGAATGCTACCATCTAATGTATGCCCCATTAAGAGGGGCACACCACAGGAAAACCGTGATGATTTTTCCATGATTTCAGGAAGAGAAAGATGGAGAGGGTATGAAGTAGCTCCTTGCATATTTTGTACAGTGTGGAAGGAGCAGGTCAGGATGACTGACAGGCTTGTCTACTGCTAGGTGACATACCATTATGGAAAAATATTTTCTCTGGTGAGTTTATTTCTTGGAAGGAGGGAAGAAAGGAGTGACAACAGTTATGACTGTGTAGTTATAAATGACCGTGCTTGAGTACACAGGTGTAACATCCATGCAGAGTGCCTACCTACTCAGGAATCCTGCAAGTGCAAATGTAAACAGGACTATATAGGCAGAGGATTTGAATGCTCTGGTAAATAACTGTTGATCCCAGAAGGTGTATCACCTTTACTCTTCTTGAGGGGTGGTTGGAACCCAATCCTGGATTCATTAGCCAGACAAAACTCCCATGGAAGTCATACATATATTATACGAGTGACCTCTTATTGCATATATGATCAGAGTATTCTTTTGGCCACGTTCCATTACACCATGACAACTCCTCTAATACCACTGGGGATCACGCAGCAATGCAGTGTTCAAGCCTGGAGGTTTGTTAGAATACATATTGAGGAGTCTCCTGGCAAGAGTTGGATTAAAGATTTGTTTGTTTACAGTAATCTAGTTTACCTGCTCTCTATGTATTTCCTTAAGACATGTTTTCTTTACCAATATCAGGAGGGAGAAAGAACTTTGACCTGTTAATGTATTTTCAATGAGCCTTCTGAGTCTGGCATTGGTGTCAATGCAGGGTTGCTATTTATTAGTCTCCCATGTAAACGAGAGGTTAAATTTACCAGTTCCAACTGAAGCTTCTTCAGCTGTTTGTCATATCTTGCCACATGCAGGAAACCCTGGAATTTGCTTTATTTATGTCTAAACAAACCAAGAGAGTGTCATGGAATCCATGCCAGCTGACAGATGTTGAGCCTCACAGAGCACTGAAGAAAACATCTGTAATGTACTTCTGTTTGTTTCACCACCTTGTGCATTACTAGCCCTGTATTTTAACATTTTGTCTCAGTGCAGTTTGTTCTAGAAAGCAAACAAGGGATTTAGTCGTCCAGTGAGACAGGCCACTAAATCCCAGTCCTTCCTCTCTGCAGTCAAAATTCCATCTTCAACAACTAAAAGACTAGGTAATGGTGCTGGGTGTCATTTCCAGGTGCTCATTATGTCCCTTTGAGGAGAGAGGGAACAGTAAATTGTCTCTGCACCACAAACAGTGAAAGAATGAGAAACAGGCAGTGATAACACCATGTGTCTCCCGTGAAATTCCTCTTCACTCATTCCCTCGGCAAGACAGTTAGAGTCGGCATATTAAATACTGTAATTTTGTCCTGGCAATAATTAGAGAGGTGAGGGGGAAAGGAGGAGGGAGAACAGCTCTGAGAGGACTTGACCCAATTTCAAGTATCTTTTCTACTCATGCAATTATCCAAGTGCTATTCAAGGTTTTAATCAGAAATCAGGTCAAGAAGGAAGGGGCAGCACTGATGTAATTAGAGAGGCAGAGAGCCATAAAAGATCTCTACACATGTTGCTGTTTTCCCCAGTGTTTTAACTTCTAAAATTTACACCGTCTCAAAGTATGCTTCTGGCTGGCTGTTCTAGTTGAGGGAGATAAAAGCAGTTCTGAGGGATCACACCCCTATTTTGGCTCAAAAATGTAGCTGATCAATGAAGATGCTGCAGCTTCTCTCAAATTGAAAAGAAGGGGCTTCCAAAAAAGGCAGCAAGCCATGTTAAAGCAGCACTGCCAATGAGGTCCACATTTTCTTTTTTAAACTATGGCAGATCAGTCTTAGGTATAAGGAAACAGGTACTAAGCTGGGACAGGAAACTAGCTCTCAAGATCTGTGTCATTGGGAGCAGCTGAAACAATCAAAACAAACTGAAAACAAACACTGCTTTGGAACATCTGCATTTCTGTTGCAGAAAAATGCCCCCTCCCCCCGGAAGAAGTGCACTGCCCCTTTCCCCATTCCCTAGCCTCCACAGCATCAGAAGTGTGTTAAGCACTTGCCACAGACAGCTTTAGGCCAAAAAGGCATCCTACAGATCCAGAATACAGACCACTGGATGCAGGCCTCAGAAAGGCTGCAGTTTGCAACATTTCTTTGAAAGACACCTGGAAGAAGTGTATTCTAAAGGAGAGACTTCAAAGAGTCTGGAGGCCCGGGGGACCATCAAGGGAGGGGTTCCAAGCATAGGAGTCTCACCTGGAATACACAGAGGCAAGGATAAAAGAAGAGTAGGAAGGGAAAGTTCGTTCTGAAGCTCGGACAAAGCCAGTAGGGAAAGGAGTACAGGAGAGACAACTCTGCTCTGTCTTGGCAACACACGGCAATAGCATTAATACTTCACACTGAAACACGAACAGTGAGAGGAACAACAGAAAAGCCTTCAATAGAGCTTTTCACATTCAAACAAATGCACTGAATCTAAAACAGGGGTTCTCAAAGTTCATTGCACCGCAACCCCTTTCTGACAACAAAAATTACTATACGACCCCAGAGGCCAAAGCCTGAGCCCTGCCTCCCGGGCAGGGCGGCCAAAGCCAAAAGCCTGAGTCCCATCATCCAGGGCTAAAGCCCTTGGGCTTCGGCTTTGGCCCCAGGCAGTGGGGCTCAGGCTTTGGGGGTGGGGCTTGAGCTTCGGCCCTGGGCCCCAGCAAGTCTAACACCAGCCCTGGTGACCCCATTACAATGGGGTCCTGACCCCCAGTTTGAGAACCACTGATCTAAAATATTGTGAACTCCCCAGCACAAGGACAGGACTGCCTAATCTAGACAAGGACAGCAAGGATGAATAAAAGGAAAAGTTGGATGAGAAAGTCAGGTGTTAGAACTAGGGCTGTCGATTAATTGCAGTTAACTCACACAATTAACTCAAATTAATCATGATTAAAAAAAAAAATTGCAATTCATCGCACTGTTAAACAATAGAATACCAATTGAAATGTGTTAAATATTTTTGGATTTTTTTTCTACGTTTTCAAATATATCAATGTCAATTAGAACCCAGAATAGAAAGAGTACAGTGCTCACTTTATATTATTTTTTATTACAAATATTTGCACTGTAAAAATGATAAGCAAAATAAACAGTATCAGAGGGGTAGCCATGTTAGTCTGGATCTGTAAAAAGTGACAGAGTCCTGTGGCACCTTATAGATTAACAGACGTATTGGACCATAAGCTTTCGTGGGTGAATACCCACTTCGTCAGACGCATGTGGTAGAAATTTCCAGAGGCAGGTATAAATATGCAGGCAAGAATGAGTCTAGAGATAACGAGGTTAGTATAATCAGTATTTTTCAATTCGTCTCATACAAGTACCGTAGTGAAATCTCTTTATCGTGAAAGTGTAGATTTACAAATGTTTTGTTTTTCAGTGCAGTTGTGTTAAAAAAAAAAATCTACAATGTAAAACTTTAGAGCCTACAAGTCCACTCAGGCCTACTTCTTGTTCAGCCAATTGCTAAAAGAAACAAGTTTGTTTACATTTATGGGAGATACTGCTGCCCATCTCCTAATTATAATGTCACCTGAAAGTGAGAACAGGCATTCGCATGGCACTGTTGTAGCTGGCGTGACAAGATATTTACGTGCCAGATGCACTAGATTCATATGTCCCTTCATGCTTCAGCCATCATTCCAGAGGACATGCATCCATGCTGATGATGCTTGTTTAAAAAATAATGCATTAATTAAATGTGACTGAACTCCTTGGGGGAAGAATTGTATGTCTCCTACTCTGCATTCTGCCGTATATTTCATGTTATAGCAGTCTCTGATGTTGACCAGCACATGTTGTTCATTTTAAGAACACTTTCACTGCAAATTTGACAAAATGCAAAGAAGGTACCAATGTGAGATTTCTAAAGATAGCTACAGCACTCGTCCCAAGATTTATGCATCTGAAATGCCTTCCAAAATCTGAGAGGGATGAGGTGTGGCGCATACTTTCAGAAGTATTAAAAGAGCAACACTGATGTGGAAACTACAGAACCCAAACCACGAAAAAAGAAAATCAACCTTCTCTTGGTGGCATCTGAGTCAGATGATGAAAATGAACATGCGTTGGTCCACACTGCTTTGGATTGTTATCTAGCAGAACCCATCAGTATGGACGCATGTCCTCTGGAATGGTGGTTGAACCATGAAGGGACATATGAATCTTTAGCGCATCTGGCACGTAAATATTTTGCGACACTGGCTACAACAGTGCCATGCAAACGCCTGTGCTCGCTTTCAGGTGACATTTCAGGTGAATGTAAACAATCTTGTTTGTCTGAGTGATTGGCTGAACAAGAAGTAGGACTGAGTGGATTTGTAAGCTCTAAAGTTTTACATTGTTTTATTTTTTAATACTTTTTTGGTACATAATTCTACATTTTTGAGTTCAACTTTCATGACAGATTGCACTATAGTACTTGTATTGGGTGAACTGAAAAATACTACTTGTTTTGTTTTTACAGTGCAAATATTTGTAATAAAAAATAAATACAAAAGTGAGCATTGTACCCTTTGTATTCTGTGTTGTAATTAAAATCAATATTTGAAAATGTAGAAAACATCCAAAAATATTTAAATAAATGGTATTCTGTTACTGTTTAATTTTTTATTCACTTGACAGCCCCAGTTTGAACCCTACAAGGTCATGGGATATGATTTGTTAGTTCCTTTTAGTTGTGTATGAACAGGTTATAGATTTTAATTGTAAGTGAACAAACATACATTTTGGGCAATTCTACACTACAGCCTAAGTCGATATAACTTATGTTGCTCAGGCATGTGAAAACGCACGTGAAGATGCTCTCCTGCCAATACAGTTTTTGCTTCTCAACAAGGTGGAGTAATTATACCAATGGGAGAGCACTCTTCCATCTGCATAGCACGTCTTCACCAGATGTGCTACAGCGGCTCAGCTGCATTGGTGCAGCTGTGGTGATGCAGCACTGATGCTTGCCCTTTAAGTGACGAAAAATCTTACAGAAGTGGAGATTAGCAAAGTAAGACAAACTGGAAGAACCAAGTCTTGAGGAGGCATTTGAAAGAAGACAGGTTGCATGACAGACAGCAAAGAGATTTCTGGCATCTGAGGTGGTGCAAGAAAGCTGTTTCCGTAGACTTGGAACATATCTTATTCAGTACAATTTTATAACTTTACGTACAATGTTGCGCCACATTTGCCCAGGATAATAATGATCAGCAAATTATGAGTTTTCAAATGATACCTCACAAGGCATACTTTGTACAAAACTTATCATAGTCTTTAAAATGGTGAACATAGGGGTACAGACTGTCACACATGGGTTACCTAACATTTGCTAAATATACCTCATTTTCCCAGTGTAGACAAGGCTGAGAAAGTCAGTTATCACAGTCAGTAACATTCAATGAAGATTACATTTGATGTTAAAGACCACTTTGGGGCTTTGGAGGCATCCCACATCTTGCATGTCAGAGAGGTGTCTCTACTGCAGTTGCTGTTGGTTGGGGATTAAGGAGTGTTAGCATGTCCATTCTACTCCATGCCCCATCTAAATCTGCTGCAGCAGGCCTGACCAGCTTTAATTTGTCCATCTCTAGGGTCAGTGCATTAGAAGAATGAAGTACAAATTGGAACTAAAAGTAAAACCTAGATCAATCATTTTAGGCATATTATTAGTAACACCACAGATTATTATATCTGAAAGCTGACCAAGTTATGTTTCATCCTTTATGCTCTCCATTTTAAACTGTACTGAACTCTTTCCATTCCACTTGTATCACAGAAGGGTGTTAAACAGAAGCTACTAAAAAAAATAGACATTTTTAAATCAGCAGGGCCAAATAACTTGCATACAAGAATGTTAGAAGAGCTAGCTGAGGAGCTCACTGCACCATTAATGATGAATTTCAATAAGTCTTTGAAAACTGGGGAAGAAGTTCCAGACAACTGGAAGAAAGCTAATGTTGTACCAATATTTTAAAAGGATAAATGGGATACCCAGATAATTATAGGCCTGTCAGTCTGACATAGATCCTGGGCAAGATAATGGAGCAGCTGATACTGAACTCAATTAATACAGAAATGTAATATAATTAATGCCAATCAAAATGGATTTATGGAAAAACTGGTCCTGTCAAACTAGCCGGATATCTTTTTCGATGAGATTACAAGTTTGGTGGATAAAGGTAATTGTACTGATGTAACAGACTTCTGTAAGGCGTTTGACTTAGTACAGCATGACATTCTGATTAAAAAAAACTAGAATATAAAACTAACTTAGCCATCTTTTAATCCATTTACTGTGTGCCAACTGACAGGTCTCAAAAAGTAAATTGTAAGTGGGGAATTATCACTGAATAGAGGTGTTTCTAATAGGGTCCCACAGGGATTAGTCCTTTGTCTGACATTAGTTAACATTTTTATTAATAACTTGGAAGAAAACAAAATCATTGATAAAGTTTGCAGATGACACAAAAATTGGGAGACTAGTAAATAGTGAACAGAATAGGTCAGTGACACAAAGCAATTTGGATCACTTGGTAAACTGGGCGCTAGCAAACAATATGCATTTTTATACCATTAAATGCAAATGTATCTGTCATAAACAGATAGTTAGGTGTTAATGCCTCTTTTACTTGTAAAGGGTTAAGAAGTTCACCTAGCCTAGCTGACACCTGACCAGAGGAACCAATGGGGGAACAAGATGTTCCAAAAGGAAGGAGGAAGGAGGGAAGTTTCCTTTGTTTAAAGTCAGTTTCAGTTTTGGCGCGGGGGGGGGGAGAGGGAGGGGGGGGAGAATCAAGAAACCAGCCTCTTATCAGAGTAGTAAGTTTTAGAAAAGAATAAATAGGTTTATGGGGGTTTTTTTGTGACTTTGTCTTTGTGCAATTAGAGAAATAATCAAATTGGAAATTCTTTTGTGTACTAAGTTTGTCTGTGAGAGTAGCTGGTATGCTAATCTCTCCCAGAGGTTTTTCTTCGTTTACCTTTCTTTTCTTTAATTAAAAGTCTTATTTTTAAGAACCTGATTGATTTTTCCTTGTGTTAAGATCCAAGGGGATTGGATCTGGACTCACCAGGAATTGGTGGGGGAAAGGAAGCAGGATGGTTAAATTCTCCTTGTGTTACGATCCAAGGGGATTGGATCTGGACTCACCAGGAATTGGTGGGGGAAAGGAAGCAGGATGGTTAAATTCTCCTTGTGTTAAGATCCAAGGGGTTGGATCAGTGTTCACCAGGAAACTGGTGAAGAAGTCTCTCAAGACTACTCAGGGAAGGGAGTTAGTACTTCCTAGGTGGCTGCAAAACCAGATCTAAGCTGGTAATTCAGCTTAGGCGTTCACATGCAGGTCCTCATATCTGTACTCTAAAGTCCAGAGTGGGGGTGAAACCTATGACAGTATCTAGCTAGGAACAAAGAATCTAGGTCATACTTATAGGATGGTCTACCCCGGGAAACAGTGACTCTGAAAAAGCTTTGGAGGTCATGGTGGATAATCAGCTGAACATGAGCTCCCACTGTGATGCTGTGGTCAAAAACCTAATGCGTTCCTAGGATGCATATACAAGGGAATCACAAGTAGGAGTAACAAGGTTATTATACCTCTGAATTTGACCCTGGTTTGACTGCTCCAGGAATAGTGTGTGCAGTTCTGGTGACCAGGATTCAATAAGGATGTTGATAAATTAGAGAGGTCTCAGAGAAGAGCCATGAGAATGATTAAGGGACTAGAAAATATGCTTTATAGTGATAGACTCAAGGAGTTCAATCTATTTAGCTTAACAAGAGAAGGTTACGGGGTGTCGATTTCTATAAAGTAGCTACATGGGGAATAAGTATTTGATAACAGACTTTTCAATCTAGCAGAGAAAGACAGACAGACAGAAAGACCATCGCTGACAATTTTTAAATCAAAATTGGGTAACAAAATTGGGTATTTTTCTAAACCATCTGCTCTAGGAATTCTGTTGGGGAAGGTCTATGGCTTCAGCTACACAGTAGATCAGACTAGATGATCACAATGGGTCCTTTCTGACTTTGAAATCTATAAAGCTAGGACAATGAAAATAGACTCCAACTCATTGAATTATAGTTTGTTGCACTTCCTGCGTGTCCTGCACTGCACAAGACTGAAGAGATCAGGATGTAAATACTGTAACAAAATGTTTAAATGTAAATAAAACATCCCAGGAAATTGAAAAAGAATTCATTAAATGCTTCCGTTAGGTATTTGTACATGTTTGTAAGTAGTACACAATCTGCAGTTTTAGCTTTAACTACCTTGTAGTGTCTGAACTGGTAAATGACAGGAGACTACTTTAACTGCAGTCAGCAAGACTTTTTACTTAGAGTTATTGTTTAGGAACAAGGAAGTAAACCACATCAGAAAGTAAACAAAACTGAATTCAACAGAGTCCTGGGATCCTGGGTGTGGAGCTTCGCCTTCAAGACATTCTCTGCACTTTTCTAACCCTCCTCCCAAGCACGAGAGCCAGGCAGGGAGTTGAACTGGAGCTAAACCCTCGATCAACAGATCACGCAGTACCCATGCCTCTGTTACGCAGAGTCTTTAGCATACAAATTACTGCATGCCAGTACCAACAGGCCAAACTACGCCGTGGATCAGTCTGACCAAACACCAAACTCAAACAAGCTCTTCTTTTGCAAAGAGCTTGCAAAGTTTCCTTTTAATAAAGTTTAAGTGTTTCCTATTTCTCCACTCCCGAGAACAGCCTAGAAAGGAGCACAAAAAGAAAGTGACATAGGTCTGAGATACGGTTTTATAGTCTGCTATCTCAATCCATCCTGGAGAGAGCCCCCCCCCCCCCCCCAAACACTGCACACAGCACTGGAAAGCTGGGATTCCCTGTCTCTCTCACCATGAACTGAAGATATGTCTCTCTTCTACAACCTGAAGAAGAGCTCGGTAGAAGCTCGAAAGCTTGTCCCTCTCACCAACAGAAGTTCGTCCAGTAAAAGATTTAAAAGTTTATTAGAGAATATTTAAAAATAAACGATACAGAGAGTTTGAAGCGTCAGTTATTGTTCATCGGGGGTAACATACAGATTGTAGGGGAATGTTAGTATGTTGGTATTGGGCAGCATATACCATACACAGTCTGTCATGTCCCCAATGTGGGGTGCACGGTGGGTGAGATCAAGACAGTCAGGAGGCAGTGGGGGTACTCCACTCATACAAACAGGTTACAGATAGTCATGGGCATGAATAAGCGGGCTGAATAATGGGGCTAGGACGACCCTCACATGGTGGAGTTCGGTTTGGTGGGTTCAGGACTTAGAGGATAGAGTCCAACGGGGGGGTCCACAAGTCTCCTCCCCCCTGCGGGTGCACAGAGTCACACCCACTCACTCCTGGTATTGGCGGTGGACGGTGATGTGCTCCATGTAAATGTCTCTGGACCAGCGAATAGTGTCCGAGACCATTAGGCGTCTCATGAGCTGCGCGTAGCGACGGCCAACCCCACAGGTCCGAAGCACACGTTCATTGCAAGGGTCCCAGGCACCCAGGGCCCCAACAATCAGGGCGTCGGTGCAGACCTCGTAGCCCTTTGACCGCAGGGTGTCCGCCAAGGGGGCGTATTTTTCAAGCTTGCGGGCTCGGGCCTCGCGGAAGGCCGGGGTCCTATTTTCGAACGGGATCGTCACGTCGACGAGGATGATCTTTTTCCGATCCTCGTCCGTGACGATGATGTCCGGGCTCAGCAGGCTGTCGGTGTCGGGGATGGTGCGGTTGACGGCAATCTCTCCCAGGTGCGGGGCGATGGCCTTTACCAGACGGTCCTGGACAGCGTTGTGGCGTAGCTGCCAGGCCCTGGTGTGGGGCTTGCAGCTGCATAGGATGTGGGGCAGGGTCTCCAGGGCGTACCCGCACTTCCTGCAGCGCTTGTCTCGGTTCCCGTGGTGGACGGGTCCATTGAGAGGGACACAGTTCAGTTGGGCGTGGTGTATGAACTGCCAGTCGGCGAATCAGGTGAAGCTGCCTGCGGGGAGGAAGTGGTTTGCTGGAGTCCCACTTGCTGGTCACCTCGAAGGCCTTGCCCTGGTCAGGTTTTTTCCTCAGGGTGTCTACCTCCCCCACCTTGTCTCCAATATCCTGGTACCAAAACGGCTACAATGCTGCATACTACTTGTGTCAATGTAATTTAAAAGAAAAAAAAAAAAAAGGTTAATAACTTTGAGTCAACCTCAAATGGAGTGACAGGAAGCAAAGAAAGCTGAGTGACCTGATGGATTATAACTTGTTTTCGTCTCCATGGCTTCACTCTATCGACAGCATGAAGTTCCTGCTGTGTAATGATTTCAGAACAGAGGTCCTCAAAGTGTGGGGCACTCTCCCCCCAGGGGAGCATGGAGGGGCCAGGCCAGCCAGCCCCTTCCCGCCTCCAGCGCATGGGATTCTTCCATCCTAAGTACAGGACTCTGAACTTGCCCTGGTTGAACCCCATCAGATTTCTTTTGGCCCAATTCTCCAGTTTGTCTAGGCCACTCTGGACACTATCCCTACCCTCCATCATATCTACCTCTCCCCCCATCTTAGTGTCATCCGCAAACTTGCTGAGGGTGCAATCCATCCCATCATCCAGTTCGTTAATGAAGATGTTGAATAAAACCAACCACAGGACGGACCCATAGGGCACTCCACTTGATACCGGCTGCCAACTAGACATTGAGCTGTCGATCACTACCCATTGAGACCGATGATCTAGCCAGCTTTCTATCCACCTTACAGTCCATTCATTCAACCCATACTACTTTAACTTGCTGGCCAGAATACTGTGGGAGACCGTATCAAAAGCTTTGCTAAAGTCAAGATGTATCATATCCACTGCTTTCCCCATATCCACAGAGCCAGTTATCTCATCATAGAAGGCAATCAGGTTGGTCAGGCATGACTTGCCCTTGGTGAATCCATCTCAACTGTTCCTGATCACCTTCCTCTCCTCCAAGTGCTTCAAAATGGATTCCTTGATGACCTGCTGCTCCATGATTTTTCCAGGGACTGAGCTGAGGCTGACGGGTCTGTATTTCCCTGGATTCTCCTTCTTCCCTTTTTTAAAGATGGGCATTATATTTGCCATTTTCCAATCATCCAGGACCTCCCCCATTACCACGAATTTTACAAGCTAATGGCCATGGCTTGTGCCGAAATGATAGTGGCTGAGGGAGCTGACTGACAGGACCATGAATCTTGACTGCTCTGAAGAGAGTCCAGACTGAGCCCCAGTGAGCTTCTTTGGTACTGGGTGAGAACCGGTAGCACTCTTCTTGGTGCCTTGCTCAGTTGACAGTACAATGACCTCTGAGCCCTGGACTTTACAATCTTTACGTTTGGCTGTGTCCTCAGTACCTGAGGAGCCAGCAGCCTTGTAAGCACCAGATTGGAGAGCAGTGGGTGCTGAAGAGGCTGCAGCCTTTAGATACTAACTTTTCTGAGGTAGATTCTCTGCTTGAAGAACTTGAGGGACAGTCTTTGGGAGTCTTCTAAGAGGGACCGAAGACACCTCTCATATGCCCTCCAGAAGTGCAGTTCGGAGACAGTGAACTTACTAAAAAATGGCATATGGGGGCCTCAGGCCAGGGTCAAAGACCAGGCTCAAAGAGCTCTCCCATCAGGAGCATGAGACCTATCTTTTCCTGACCCTAGATTTTAATGCCAGACAGAAGCTGCACTACTGGGAAATATGAAATTCTCCAAGGCAACAGATGCACTGGGAGTATCTGGCACTAACCTGGATTACCTCCCAACGTGACAGGCAACTTTGAAACTAGAAAAACCAGGCATGCTCTTCCAGTTAAGTAAAAAATCCCAGAAGGGGAGAAACTGTCTAAAAGTGCACGCTCTCTCTCTCGCTCCTCCCCCACCCCCCACCCCAAAAAAAAGAAAACTATTTCAAAAAGTTTTTTTTTAAACTACTAATGCTAAAACTCCTATTAACTACTAAAAGAACTAAAGGAACACAGTTGAGGTAAAACTCAATGTGGACAACTGCTAAAGCTCAATCTCAGGTCAAGGTGGTTGAGAAGGAACAGAGGGTGGTTCACCCATGCAGTGCTCTATAACCACAGCATGGAGCATGAGACTGAGTAACACGCATGAGCGAGCCATACCGATGCTGCTATGAGAAATCTCCAATCAAAGGCACTGGGGGCACATGCGCACCTCAAGTGGCGCACCCATAAGGACACTACTCGAAGAAGATAAGTATGCTCTTACTAAGTGTTAGAAGGTCAAGGTGAAGACAATGGGGGTGCCTAGGGTTTACCTCAACCTCCTAACTAATGAAGATTAACTGCTTTGTCTTCACCAAAGACAATGCTAGTAGCCAGTCCTATAGTAAACTTAGGATTTATTAACTAGAACAGAGAAGTGAGTTATTTACAGGATAAAGCAGGTAACATATACCAGGGGTGGCCAAACTGCAGCTCGTGAGTTGCATGCGGCTCTTTTACCATTAGAGTGCAGCTCACGGAGCCCCCCGCACCACATTCATTCACTGCCTACCAGACCAGGGGAGGAGCTCAGGGCTTCTGCCCTGTGGCGGGGTGATGGGGCTAGGGACTTCTGCCAAAAACAACTGGTGCCTGCTTCGGGGGCATAATTTTAAAGGTTTGCCTCCTCCCCCGCAACAGTGCATCACACCCTCTCCTTACCCTCGGACATTGCAGCCAGGGCCGGCTCCAGAGCCCAGCGGGGCAAGCACCCGCCTGGGGTGGCCCTTTCCCGGGGGGGCGGCAGGCTGGGCCGGCGGACCTGCCGCAGTCATGCCTGCGGGAGGTCCACCGGAGCCCCGGGAGCAGCGGACCTGCTGCAGGCATGACTGCGGAGGGGACGCTCGGCCGGCGGCTCCAGTGGACCTCCCGCAGGCATGACTGCGGACGGTTCGCTGGTCCCGCGGCTCGGCTGGACCTCCCGCAGGCATGCCTGCGGCAGCTCAACCGGAGCCGCCGGACCAGCGAACCGCCCGCAGCTGCGGGAGGTCCAGCCGAGCCGCGCGACCAGCGGACCCTCCGCAGTCATGCCCACGGGAGGTCCGCTGCTCCCGCGGCTCGGGGGCGCCTCCCGGGCATGACTGCTTGGGGCGGCCAAATTTGTAGAGCCGCCCCTGATTGCAGCTCCCAAGTGTTAGCTCCACATGGAGAGGCAGCAGCCAACAGCTGAAAGCTGCAGGGAGGGTCCACTGCTTTAGCACCCGGGGGAGAGGCAACAGCAGCTGCTCTCCCTGCAGCTCCCAGCTTTTGCCACTGCCTCTCCCTACAGTCGCAGCTCCCAGCTTGCCAGCTCCAGTAGCTGCTGTGCAGGGAGGGGGCCCAGAGGCACCATGTGACTGAGCCGGACCAGCAAACCCTGGCAAACATCCGGGGGGCACGTGACCCCATGTGCCCACACACACACGCATCACCTCTGGCTTCTGCCCAGTGGGGCATGCCCAGCTCTCGAACTTCTGATTGTCCTATGTGGCTCGGAGGGTCAATAAGTTTGGTCACCCCTGGTATATATACTGATGAGTTACAGTCTATGGTTCCAAAAGGTGGCAGAGTTGTAGTAATATGTCAGCCCTAAAAGACATTCAGAGTTAACCCAGGTTGACGCTGGGGATCTCTGCTTCGGTTTCCTAGTCCAGCCCTGTGAGAGTCCAAACAGCAAAACAGAGATGAAAGAAGTTCATGTCAGCTATCTTTATTTCCTTCTTCCAGAACTCAAGCTAATGGGATGTGCTTTCTTGCATGTAGCTCCTTCATGGGTGTGAGAGGACCATTAACCAAGTTTTTATCGTGATGTTCCACAACGTCCCATTTAATTTTGATAGTCCTCGATGGGCAGTGGACCAGTCCTCCTGATTGGGTTCACAGGTTCAGAACAAGCATTTTTACAGATATAAAGCAAAACTTACATACCACTTTATAGCAACTGACGCAGACACTACAAGTGAAATTAATGCAGGCAACAACCTACAAGCATTCCATAGAGTCTAAACACGAAAACACATTCTTATAAGTCTAATACCCATCTCGAACAATATTAACATACAGGTGAGCTGGTCTGGTTTCCAGCTATGAATTTGTCAGTGCTCAGCTGACACCTACTCCCTTGGCAAGAGCTGGCACCTGGTCCACCAGCATCACAACAGGATTGACTGCAAACAAAACCCCATACAGGTAATCGCAAATCCCCTCCCAAGTATAAACGTTACTCTCTGATCATTCCTGTAGTTCTATGGCAAATTAATCAAGATGAACAACATATTTTTGTCCACAAGTCTCAAACAACAACAAGACGCACAAGAAAAAAACCCAAATATACCCATAAGAAAGGGCAATCATCAAAACGTGAGGGGCAAGGAGATTCTAGCAAGACAGAACACACAGAATTAGAAAGTACATAATTTACCTTCCTTTAAGATGCTCTCAGCTGTGAGAAGTGTGCACAGATGGAAGGAAGCCATCACAAAAAATGAAGACAAGGAAAACGAACAAAAGAGGACAAGTTGTGTTTTTTCTAACTGAGTGCAGGGAAAGATGTGAGAACACTAAGGCAGCTATAAAAACCCAATAATCACCATTGAGGCAGTGATGTACAATTGGACAGTTGAAAATAAGGAACATTCCAAAATAAACACTTTTCATACAAGAGACCAACTCTCCCTACCATTGGAAATTATTTTAGTAAAGCTATTAATAGAGTCTAAATGAGATTCTCAAGCAAACTAAGGCAATGCAGTCTAGATGAAATTACTATAAGGGGGGTGGCACAGCTGGTAAGAGTAGTTATCAATGGTTTACTGTCAATCTAGGAGGGTGCATCTGGAAGAGTCCTGCAGGGATCAGCCCTGAGTTCAGTACTATTCCACATTTTAATTAATGACTTGAATAATGGAGTGGAGAGTATGCGTTTAAAATCTGCAAATGATCCCAAGCTGGGAGGCGCTGCAAGCACTTTGGAGACAAATTAAAATTCAGAACGACCTTGACAAAATTGGAGAACTGGTCTGAATTCAACAAGGTGAAATTCAATAAAGACAAGTACAAAGTACTTCACTTAGGAAGGAAAATATCAAATGCACAACTAGAAAATGGGGAAAACTGGCTAGATGGTAGTGCTGCTGAAAAGGATTTGGGGGTTATAGTGGATCATAAACTGATGTCAACCATGTGATACAGTTGCAAAAAAGGCCAATCTTCTGGGAGTATATTAACAGAAGAATTGTACATAAGACAGAAAATAACTGTTCTGCTCTACTTGGCACTGGTCAGGCCGTTGCTGGAGGAAAGATGTGGGCCAATTAGAGAGTCCAGAGGAGAGCAAACAAACATGAGACAAGGTTTAGAAAACTTTATCTCTGAAGAAAGGTTACAAAAACTGGGCATGTTTCATCTTGAAAAACAAAGACTGAGGGGGACACGTTAACTGTCTTCAAATATGTTAAGGGCTGTTATAAAGAGGATGGTGATCAATCGTTCTCTATGTTCACTGAAGATAGGGCAAGAAGAAATGGGCTTAATCCGCAGCAAGGGAGATTTGGGTCAGGAAAAACTCTCTTCCTAAAGGGTAGTTAAGGTCTGGAACAGGCTTCCAAGGAAGGTTGTTGAATCCCCATCACTGGAGGTTTTCGAAAGATTAGACCAGCGGTCCCCAAACTTTTGAGGGTCACTCCCCTCTTACCCCATCCACAGCCCCCAGCCCCTCAGGACCTGGGCCAGGAGCAAGGCTGTGGCTCAGGTGAACGGGGGAGGAGAGAGAGAGGGAAAACTGAGACGCAGCCAGGGTAAGGGGGCCGTGACTGGGGTTGCAGCTGGGGATGGGGCCAAGATCAGGGCCACGGCCAAGGGCTGAGGCAGGGGCGGGGCTGGCAGCCAGGCCCATAGCCAGGCGCGGCTCCGCTCCCAGCCTCGCCCCGAGCCTGACCTCAGGCTAGGAACTGAGCCATGGCCAGCAGCCAAGACTGGCGCAGGGCCAGGAGCAGAGCTGCCAGCGGGCCATAGTGGGGGCCGGCAGCCAGGGCCCTGGCTGGGTGCAGAGCTGCGCCGAGGCTAAACGCAGGAGCCAGGGACATAGTTGGGGGTGGGACCGGAGCAGAGCTGGGAGCGGGGAGTGGCTGATTGGCACTTCCTCCTCACCCCTTCGTAGGGGCTGTCCCATGCCCCGCCCCCCCTGGACGTTCCTAAACGCACCCCAGGGGGGCACACTCCACAGTTTGGGGACCTCTGGATTAGACAAACACCTGTGAGCTATGGTCTAGGTCAGTAGTTTTCAAACTTTTTTCCTGGGGACCCAGTTGAAGAAAATTGTTAATGCCCACAACCCTACCGAGCTGGGGATGAGGGGCTTGGGGTGTGGGAGGGGCTCAGGGCTGGGACAGAGGGTTGGGGTGTGAAGGTGAGGGCTGCGGGGTAGGGTCAGGAATTAGGGATTCAGGGCATGGGAGAGGGCTTTGGGCTGGGGAAGAGGGTTGGGGTGCAGGAGGGGATCCAGGTTTTGGGGGGGCTCACGGTGCAGGAGGGGCTCAAGGCTGGGGCAGGGGGTTGGAGCAATGGCTCCCAGTCAGCAACACAGCTGGGGTGCAGAGGCAGGCGTCCCACCCCTCCCAGCAGGTCCAGCTCCTAGGCCAGAATGGGTTACTTAGGGAGGTGATGGAATCTCCCTCCTTAGAGGTTTTTAAGGTCAGGCTTGACAAAGCCCTGGCTGGGGTGATTTAGTTAGGGTTGGTCCTGCTCTGAACAGGGAGTTGGACTAGATACCTCCTAAGGTCCCTTCCAACCCTGATATTCTATGATTTTCCGTGCAGCTCTCGCCCGCAGGCACTGCCCCCACCCCAGCTCCCATTATCCGAGCGCAGAGCCGGTGCTTTGGGCGGGGGAGCACACGGAGCCCCGTGGTCCCCCTGCTGGCCACTTCCAGGACGCAGCACAGTGTCAGAGCAAGTAGGCACTACCCTGCCTTAGATGGACAGCACCACCAAGAGGACTTTTAACGTCCCAGTCGGTGGTGCTGACCAGAGCAACCCAATGCCTTACGTGCCATGAGCCCCGAACTTTGAAAAACACTGGTCTAGGTTTACTTGGTCCTGCCTCAGTGCATGGGGCTGGATTTAAGGACTTTGAGGTTCTTTCCAGCCCTGTGTGTCACAGAATCCCCAAGATGCAGCCTGGGACTGTGGGACTGCTGTGTCCCCTCAACCCTCCAGCCTGGGCTGTCTCTCACAATGCTTTGCTAGTGACAAGCAGCAAACCCCTCCAGGCACTGTTATCACTCAGCACGACCGCATGTGGAGCGCCACACCCAGCTAGAGTGCATGACTGCTCCCAGAGCCACTCCCGAATCACACAGAGAAAGGCACCCGCCAAATCCCCACTAGCTCCCAGCCTTGTACCTCAGGAATATACCATCTTGCACTGCTCAAAACAAGCAGTGCAAGTTTATTAAATGGTTCACCACTTCATCAGCAGAAAGTGGATATATACCAGCCTTTTAAACCTACGCAGATTTACCAAACACTTTAAGTAAATTCACTGGTAAATATAAACAGTAAAACACATTTATTGACTACAAAAAGATACAATCACTTAATCTAAGTGATAAGCAAAAAGTCTGAGTTAGTTACCAAAAGAAAGTAAAATATTAGCATACAATCTAAACTCTCAACCCTATTAGACTGGACAATATCAAGATTAAGCAGTTTTTTTCACTCCCACTGGATACTGCAGTTCACAGTACACTGGGCCAGTCTCCTCTCTTGGAATCTTCAGTCTTCTGAGTGTCCTTGTTGTTTGCAGCATAGGTGGGGGAGGGATAAAAGGCCAGTGGGGGATGGAGAAGAGGCCAAGCATGGGGCCACTCTGTTCTGTTTTATACCCTCAGTCCATGTGCTCGGGGAGCACAAGTCCAGGCATGTCTGGGGGGCATTGCTGAGTCACAGGCAAGGCTGAGCAATTCTCCTGGTGTGGCCTCATGCAGGTGAGTCATTGCATCGTAGCTCCCTTGCTGGGCAATGGCTGTTGGTTGTTCGACACCTGCCTGGGGAGCTAGTATCTAGGTGCTTCCCAAAGCCACAACATATTTTAGTGACAATCATACAACACAATTCTCATAACTTCATATGCATCAATGATATACATATTTAGTTGGAACAGTGGGTTTCAGCAGACCATAACCTTTCCCATGATATCTTACAAGCTGTGTTCCCTCTAAGCTGTGCAGTCGGGTGGCCGCCCAGGAGCGATTCAAGTGCCGCATGCCCTGCTGCTTTGCAGCCATGTTGCTCCTACAGCTGCTTCCGGGATCCTGCTGCTGGCTGTGCAGAGCCGGGAGGGGAAGGGGAGTGCTGATGTTAGGGTATCCCCCCTGCCCCACACACCATTCTCCACAGAGCAGGGAAGAGGGGACAGGGCTCAGGAGCAGGAGAGAGCTACTGCGATCTGAGGTCTGAAAGAGCCTTCTAGGCAGTGAGTGCTTGCCTTAAAGAGACAGTGCATGGTCTCTCAGAGACTTCCCCAGCAGCCAGTTCACACAATCCCTCACTCACTCTCTCTCTCACACACACACACACACACACACACACACACACACACACACACACACACACACACACTCACCAGCTTTCCCACGTACCTTACCTCTGCAGAGCAGGGGAGTGGGGACAGGGCTCAGGAGCAGAAGAGCTTTCAGTGAGTGCCTTAAAGAGACGGCACACAGCATCTCTCAAATTTCCCCAGCAGCTAGCACGCGCGTACACACACACACAGTCTTTCACACTCACCTCCCAACATATACTTGTATTATTCTTGTTGTTACTTCTTGGTACTTCCTGCAATGCACATATAGTCTCTGTAATTTTATTCTTTCAAAGTGTGTTATTTTAGTGTTTTGACTAGTTAATGCATTTCATAATTTTTATTTCTCTCTTACACTTAAATGTAATTCTTTGCATAGTGAGTTCTAAAATGCCTAACCTGTCCTGGCTAGAGTAATTATCCCTATGGTAACTTTTTTATCTATCTATCTATATATCTATATATATAATCTATCTAGGTTTTTTGTTTCTACTGGTGGCGAACATCTGCACATACCTTGGCGCACATAACAAAATGTATTCTGCACATGGATGAAAAAAAATGAGGGAACATTGCTTACAAGGCATGCGTTGTATGCAATATCATAATTATACACAAATGCTGAATATGGGGGTTACAGGGCGCTCCCCTGGGGTGTAGAGTGTCACACTACATTTCTATGATTCTATGAATTCCAGAGTATGGAGAATCCAGAACAGCGTTGCCTCTTGGCAGTAGAATCCAAACAATAATGCTTAGCAAGTGAGAGGAGATGCCCCTAAGGCTGCTTTGCTGCTGTCTATGGTGGAAACATCCATAGAGTTGGCCTCGTCAGTCTCTCTTCCAACTGAAGCACAGTGTGATTTTAGGAGCATGTCCAAATTAAGCAGGCAGAGCATGGATGAAGCTGCCGCCAGTGATTCAAGGGAAGATCCATGTGGCTCTGCTCCCTGCTGGGGACCTGCAGTTTGTTTTTTTTCTAGGAGGAAGAAAACCATAAAAAACCCTATCCCCTTCAATAGCCAAGGGAAAAATGAGTGGTAGAGTTGTATATCTGCTGTACCCTCAACCTAAAGACTACAGCAACTTATTCTAATTTCTGCAGCAAACTGGAAGTTGTGACGGCTTGAAATTAATTCTAACAGAAGCCTTTTACTGAACTGTAATAACTGCTCATTTTAACATGTTATAACATCAAATGTTAAAACAAATATTCAAAATGTACTTCACTAAAAAACCCTCTGCACTGAAATGTTCCTTCCATGCCACAAAATTTCCAGTTTGCTGCAGCATTCAGGACCAGGGTGCAACAAAGTATGTAAAGCTTTTATTACAGGTTCATTGACAAGTACTATGGTTGCTGGCTTTTTCATTTTTTAATTCATGCAAGGAAAAGCCCCTTACGATTTTGTTTTAGGACAGCATCTCTTAAGAACTAGATCAGTTTTACAGATATAAAAATGTGATTGCCTAAGTTATGATTTTTTTGTTCTGTACATTATCAGCAGCCTGAAAAGCATATGACAATATGAGCAACCAACCGTCCAGGAAACAGAAAGACTACTGGGCAGAGTCCAACATTTCCACGGAGGAATAAACCTCTTTATTTTGGAGATGTCATTTCCCAAACAGGTAAATTTACTTAGAGGATAGTCTTTGAAAAAAGATAAGCAACCTAAGATAAGTAGCAAGAGGTTGAATGCACAATCTGAAGAAAAATCCCTTTACCCAAATTACTAAATTTAGTTTCTGATATGAGCCAACTCCCTTTGAAATTCCCCCACGCATATTAGGAGGAATCTTTTAGGATCTCAGAGAATGGACAGAGATAGCCTCTCATAAGACCTACAGCTCCCAGTCTAACCTTTAGAACTGAAGAAGAGCATACGCTCTTCACAGAAGGGACTGTCTTACTGTGTGTTTATACAATGCCTAGCATAGGAGACTGATCTCTGTTGAGGTATGTGCACCATACCAGATATAGCACAATAATAAAGGTCACAACCTATATTAGGAATGCTTTTTGTAGTATCTCTCTACATGTTTCAATGCTTTTCTATGCATCTATTTCTTAGAAAAGATCTTTTTTAAAATGTCATTGTAATTTAGATATGACTTAATACCAGGGAACAAGTGCTGGCTCACTGACCATGCGAGCTCTAACTTCAGAAAAAACAGAGAAACAAATTGAATTAACTCCAGTCAAGGCACTCAGGTCACAGCAAACCCTCAGGTCCTGTAGATTGTTGCAGAAATGCTACAGACAGTAAGGGTTTTTTTGTTTTTTGTTTGGGGGGGAGGGGGGGGTTCATGCTAGCAGAAAGGGAGTCCTGACCTTTGGGATGCAAGTACATTTTATCTGGAAGACAGAATAAAGTTTGATTCACCCAATACAGACAATATCTCTACAAGCTCACTTTTGCAAATGCAGTTAGGAAGGAGACACTAAGTAAAAAATGTTCATACTGACTCAGATATTAACACTGCCATTTCTAAAATTGTCACCACACTCTTCCACACTATGAAACCAAGACTAGTCAGCATTTCAAACAGCACATTTAATCTTCAAATCAAAAATACATATTGTGAAGAAAGTGGGAGCTACATTATTTTTATGAATATTGTATGAGTGTCCAGTTGATTATCAAGGGGGTGACTGCCACATGGAACACATTAAGTCAGGGGTTGGCAACCTTTCCAAAGTGCTGTGCCGAGTCTTCATTTATTCACTCTAATTTAAGGTTTTGCGTGCCAATAATATATTTTAACCTTTTTAGAAGGTCTCTTTCTATAAGTCTATAATATATAACTAAACTATTGTTGTATGTAAAGTAAATAAGGTTTTTTAAATGTTTAAGGAGCTTTATTTAAAATTAAATTAAAATGCAGAGCCCCCCGGACCAGTGGCCAGGACGTGGGCAGTGTGAGTGCCACAGAAAATCAGCTCACGTGCCACCTTCAGCACACGTGCCATAGGTTGCCTATTCCTGCCCTAAGTATTAGCTGAGTCCCAGGGGGCTCTCTCCGATTGCAGGAAGGCAAGCAGTGTGTGTTGTTAACCCCAATCACAAATCCCTGACACAATACAGGTATGCAGTGTTGTGGTATAACCTGTTGGTCCCGGGATATTCGAGAGACAAGGTGGGTGAGGTAATACCTTTTATTGGACAAATTCTGTTGGCAAGAGACACACTTTTGAACGTATACAGAGCTCTTTAACGCACAAGAGCTTCTCTCTCACCCCAAAAGAAGTTGGTGCAGTAAAAGATATTACCTCACCCACCTTGTCTACATAATACAGATGTCAGCCCCTTAAAAGCTGTGCATTAGAAGAGACAAGAGGGTCTGCAGGAAAGCAGCTGCAACGCAGTCCCCAGGAGAATGGGATACCAAGGTTGACCTCGGCCTACCTACTTGGATGAGGCAAATGCTATGGTTAGCATTCCAAAGACAATGCATGTTTAGGTTTGTGTTATTTTTAACCCTGTGCGCTCTGGTGTTTCTATGGATAAATAAAACATTCTCTGGTTTTCATACTGGCCACCAGTTCCTGGAAAGAAGTTTACAGCATTTCCAAACCCAGTGAAGCCTCATGAGGTAATACAGCTGGTGGGCAGCAAGGGATGTATCCTCGTGTTTCAGTCTACAGTGAGGTGAACTGCAGTATTTCGCTCTGAGAAGTGCAGATGTAGGCATTTCACATGGAAAGTGCACGTATGGAGAAAGAAAGGCCAAAGACAGCTCACTCCTCAAACCGTAACACACATATATACCTTTAAAGAATGGTGCCACTTAGCTTCAGTAACCCTGAGCCGCCTTTCTGAAGCTCATCTCTGAAAGTCTCCTTAAAGGGCGGCTTTCTTTAGAATGCCTTCAAATTTACAAACACATGCATATTTAACTTTACAGGATGACCAGTACCACCCAACAGAAGTGTCTCCAAAACTGGACATGTGAAGTGTCCATTCCCTGTAGCTACACTGAAGTCAACACATTGAATACTGTGAAATGGATTTAAAAATCCTTTCAAGTTTGGTTTGTATGACAGTTACTCAGCTTGCATGAGCCATAACTGCCAAGAACACTAACCTACTGCAGTTTCCCAGCAGCCACAACACCCACAGACTGAAAGATTTTGGAAAATGTGCCAGAAACCATGGAAAGCGGGGAGGGGGCATGGAGACGCTGAACGGCTCTTTCCTTACTCTCAAGTGAAGACAGATTAGGCGAGACATTGCAGATGCAGTTCAGCAAAACTTTGCTTTTGAACAATAATTGTATAATCCATAAGAGGTAATGTTTACTCCTGTCTTTAGGCAGAGGCTTAAGAGCCAGTTCAGATTTCCCCAGACAGGAAGAGGAAGTGGGAAAACCAAAGAAATCACTCTGTCAGAGCAACTGTTAAACATTTAGTTATAGTAAAAAAATATAACACATTAAGTAGCACTTTTCTAATCAAGGTATCTTATTTATTCAGTTCGATCAACACATATTAGCAACAAAAATAAGGAAGTTCACTCCTTTTTACTATCAGTAGCCCTACAGAACTAGCACAGCTACCAGGGAGCAGGATAGAATCTAGGGTGGCTAATGCATTAGTAATGCACCCTCAATTCCCAATGCAGGGAACAACTCTGCCCTTTGTTATACTTGTGTAACCTCACTGAAGACAATATAGCTATGAAAAGGGTAGAATTTGGACACAATTTTATTAGTGATTATGCATTAATTACAAAGAGCACAGACAGATTTAAATCCCAGATTAAATTTGCAGGGCTAGAATTTAAATTTTCTCTAAAGTCCAAGTTTTATAGTGTCAGAGATACAAATATGCAACCCAACAATAAAAAAACCCTACTACTATTATAAAGTGTCAATGTTCAGAGCAGATCACCACTTTAGGGTCTTCGCACTAGCAAAAGAAAGTGAATTCTAAGCACAGACTCTAGAAAGTCTTTTTCTACCTACGTACTGAAAGCACAATGGAGCAGCAGCAGCATTTACTTTAAATTGGATGCTCTGTGCAGTCAAGTTAGATCTTAAATATTTAAGTTACAAAGTGTGTGTTTGTTAAACGTTGTTGTCTAGTATTGTTAAATATGGCATTAAGGATGTTCAATTTAAAAAAAAAATAGATGGAGGCTTCAACTCTCACTTTAGAGAAAGTTTACCTGATGTAAACAATTCTCTAGTGAGACATTATATTGAACACACAATTTCATGAGGAAGTCAGTAATGAAGAGCCTAGCTCTGCAGTTATTGAATTCTCTAGCAAGACTCTCATTGCCTTCAAAAGTCCAGGATTTCACCCCATATATTCTTAAGCCTGTCATTTTTTTTCTCTCATTAAGAATGTAAGTGCCAGCAGGCCCACATGAGACTCCTCCAGAAATGGACAGAGAGAGATTAAGGACAAAAACAAAAAAAAACACCACTAAGAAGCAAAACCTAGTCTGTTAAAGTTCTATTTGTATTTAAAAAGGAAGTCATGTCACTGAATGAAAAACTGCCAACACTAAGTTTTAGCCTACAAAAAAGTTATCCTGAACAATAGTCCCTCTCCCCCCACCCTATCCCCCAAAAAATAAATAAAAAGGAAATAATGCTGGCAGACAAAATATTTCACATTAAAATTATGACAGAAAAGTAAGGTATTAGCATTTTGGAGATCTGTAACCCGTACCAGATAAGCTTTGCTTGTATGTATTAAAAAGCCAACCACCACCATAACCAAGCCATACAAGAGATCATTGGACACCAAACTGCATTTCCCATAAGAATCAGGAAGGACTGGTATTCTCATCTATTAAAAATAAATTAAGTATCTTACGTTTGTAGATCAGTACAGAAGTAGTGAGCTAAGTGAGGAGAATGACGGTCCAGTGGTTTGGGCACTAACCTGGGACTCAAGGGGCCAGAGGTCAATTCCTTGCTCCACCATAGACTTCTTTTGGCAAGTCACTCTAGCCTCTGTACCTCAGCTCCTCATTTGTGAAATGGTGATAATAGCACTTCCCTACCTCACAAGGACATCAAGAGAAGAAATAAATTACAGACACTCAGATTCTACAGTAATGGGAGCCATACAAGTACTTGAGCTAGACAGATGCTACAACTCCATTAACTAGTACTCATGATCAGACCCAACATCTAGCATAATCCTTTGCAGATTTCTTGAGCATTACTAACAAATTTTAAAATGCATTTTAAAATGATAAGATAACATCAGTGAAATACACCATTGTCACAGGATAGTAGCCTCCTGCTACTATACTAATGTCAAGGCGGGTGAAGTAATATCTTTTATTGGACCAACTTCCGTTGGTGAAAGAGATGAGCTTAGGTCTGTGTAGCTTAAAAGTTTGTCTCTTTCACCAACAGAAGTTGGTCCAATAAAAGATGTTACCTCACCCATCTTGTCTCTCTAATATCCTGGGACCTATGTAGCTACAACATCATATCAATGCCAATGCATTTATGAATAGCAAAACATTTATTTCCAAGCCAAGAGATACTGACCCTGGAGAATATTCTATTGCAATTACTATATTTCTGTTTGTATCCAAGGTCTGTTGTAGAATTAGTTTTGTTTGGACATTTAGTGACTTGCTGCACTCCGACTGGCTTAAAGGGCACACCTTCTGGTCAGTGAAACACCCAGTATTGTAAGTGCTATTTCCGAAGGTAAGGCTTCTTTCCCTGCCAATCATGAGAACTCATCCCAATATCAGAGTGGTCCTCTCCTCCTGTGGATCACCATCAGTAGGTAGATTCTGTAGGCCAAACTATGCACTCAGTAATACTATTTTTGTATACACTATTGCTTGTGTGAAATGAAGTCAGCTTGCCAGCCAGCAGATCTCTGCTTTGGGATATCAGTGTTTCAAAGAGTTTATAGTTTTGTTCTCTCAGACTATATTAACTATTCGAGGATTTTAGAATAAAAATGTGTTGGGATAAAATTTAAGTAAGTCCCATCTTTTAACATAAGAACAGCCGTACCGGGTCAGACCAAAGGTCCATCTAGCCCAGTATCTGTCTACCGACAGTGGCCAATGCCAGGTGCCCCAGAGGGAGTGAACCTAACAGGCAATGATCAAGTGATCTCTCTCCTGCCATCCATCTCCATCCTCTGATGAACAGAGGCTAGGGACACCATTCTTACCCATCCTAGCTAATAGCCATTTATGGACTTAGCCACCATGAATTTATCCAGTCCCCTTTTAAACATTGTTATAGTCCTAGCCTTCACAACATCCTCAGGTAAGGAGTTCCACAAGTTGACTGTGCGCTGCGTGAAGAAGAACTTCCTTTTATTTGTTTTAAACCTGCTGCCTATTAATTTCATTTGGTGACCCCTAGTTCTGTATTATGGGAATAAGTAAATAACTTTTCCTTATCCACTTTCTCAACATCACTCATGATTTTATATACCTCTATCATATCCCCCTTAGTCTCCTCTTTTCCAAGCTGAAGAGTCCTAGCCTCTTTAATCTTTCCTCGTATGGGACCCTCTCCAAACCCAACCAATCCAACATTTCCCTCAGCAAAAGCAGAAGAATGCTGATTAATCATTTTACTTGTAAACCAGAACAATGGGACAAGGAAATAGTGGCAGATGTGGGCATTCAAAACGCCCTTGTAACAGGGTCACTTTTCAGTGTAGAAACATATTTCCTTACTGTAGTGATTTTTAAACAGTGCAGTTTTAACACTCCATTAATGGATTCTTTACATTTCGAGTACATTTTCCACTAAGAAAGAAATGTAAAGTTAGGCTTGCTGAAATTGTAAACTTTGAACCTGAGCTATGGGTTAGCAGCATTTGCAAGCTCCAACTTCACCAGCTAGACTTGTAAACTCCTTGAACAAACAGCTGCAGACACGCACAACACAGTTAATACAGTCTCAAAACACAGATGTTCTGCAGTAATCTCCAGGTAATAAGGGCCCCATTGTACTAGGTGGTCTGCACACATATGTGGAGACTGGATCCCACGAGGATACTGCAAACTAATTTGAAGAAAGGGGGAAAAAAGACAAAGTAAAAAATAATAGGAAAGAAAAGATTGCATGTGTGTTTGGGGATGAAAATAAGCGAACAGGTACTCAATCTAACCATGTTCAGAATTTGATGGTTCTGAAGTTAAAAAAAACCCTCTAAACACACGCTGTCACCAACCACCTAACCAACATTAGATGATTTCTCTTTAAAAAAAACCACAAAAACTATTTCTACTGTGAAGCCTACAAGGTGGTGGTAGACAGCCTTACGAATTAGTTCAAGGAGGACATTTCATGCATTGGGGCAGTGCAAAAGAAAGCAGAGACATCTGCTGAAGTTCAAGGCTGAACTAAATAGAGTAACTGGAGTATTCCAAGCTTAATGCTGAAGTATGGGCTTTGGTGGGATAAAGTTTGAGACTCAACCAATAATGGCTTGTTTGCTTCCTACTGTTGACTGTTAATCTGCATCTTTCTCTCTTTCTTTCCCTCTGACTTATGCAACTGATGCCCTGACTCAACACACACACACACACACACACACACACACAGTTAAGCACAAGCATAAATATTTGTAGGATTAGGACCTTAGCCTATAACCTACTCAAAAAAACTGCTATGCTGGATCAGACCAACAATCCATCTAGAATCATGTCACTTGATAGTCAGATACTTCAAAGAAAGGTACAAGAAATCCTGAAGTGGATATCTTACAATAAAAGAAGTTTCTTCTTAATCAACTCAGTCAGATGCTAGTTTATGCTGTACATAGAAAAGTTTGTATCCCTTCCTAAACCCTCACTAATGTAATGAAAAGCCAGAGTTATCCATGTAAGTGACCATTTCTTTTTTGAAATCCTGCTAAACGCTTGGCCTACAATGGCAAAGCCACTGAACAAGTTATGTTTTCAATACACCAGCCACTTCCCCGAAAATACAGAGATCATGTGATTTTTTAAAAAAAACAAATTCATCTTGAAAAAATGAATATACATGTTTAAGAAAGCAGACCAATCATTTAAGAAGTGATCAGTAGTGGAAAAATACCAGACACATAGGTCTAGTTCTTCCAAAAGGTGTGCCAGAAAGGCATGCAAGGTAGTATGACCCTCATATCTCAAACAAGAGGTTATATTCATGAAGGGAAAGGATTAATTAGGACCCAGTGTGTACTTTGTGGATAAACTGGGGCTAAGACCTTGAAGCCATAAAAACTGCAGAGACAAAAAAACAAACAATGAAGATAAAACTGGCCAAATGAGCATTTCTAGAGCAGTAGTTCTCAACCCGCGGCTCACTTGCAGATCAATCAGCACATGGGGCAACCATGGGCCACAGCTATCCCGAAAAAGGTATATTAGAATTGGAAAAGGTTCAGAAAAAGGCAATAAAAATTATTAGGGGTATGGAACGGCTTCCTATGAGGAGAGATTAATAAGACTGGGACTTCTCAGCTTGGAAAAGAGACTGCTAAGGGGAGATATGATTGAGGTCTATAAATTCATGACTGGTGTAGAGAAAGTAGATAACGAAGTGTTGTTTACTCCTTCTCATAACACAAGAACTACAGGTCACCACATAAAATTAATAGGCAGCAGGTTTAACACAAACAAAAGAAGTATTTCTGTACACAGTCAGCCTGTCCAACTCCTCGCCACAGGATGTTGTGAAGGCCAAGACTATAACAGGGTTCAAAAAATAAATTCATGGAGGACAGGTCCATCAATGGCTACTAGCCAGGATGAGCAGGAATGGTGTCTCTAGCTTCTGTTTGCCAGAAGCTGGGAATGAGCGACAGGGGATGGATCACTGGACGATTCCCTGTTCTGTTCATTCCCTCTGGGGCACCTGGCATTGGCCACTGTCTGAAGACAGGATACCAGGCTAGATGGACCTTTGGTCTGACCCAGTAGAGCCATTCTTATATGACATCCTTAGGGCCATACAGGGTCATATATGTATTCTATGGATGTGGCCCACATAACACAGAGTATCAGAGGGGTAGCCGTGTTAGTCTGGATCTGTAAAAGCAGCAAAGAATCCTGTGGCACCTTATAGACTAACAGACGTATTGGAGCATGAGCTTTCATGGGTGAATATTCACTTCGTCGGATGCATGCATGTATTCACCCACAAAAGCTCATGCTCCAATACGTCTGTTAGTCTATAAGGTGCCACAGGATTCTTTGCTGCTATAACACAGAGAGCTGCATATAGGGCCCATAATGGTAAATAGGTTGAGAATCACTGTTTTAGAATATTGATGTCTCTTCCTCTAGATTTTTCTCCTTCTGGAAATACAATGAAGCTGCTCTTTGACATAACACAGAATAGGAAAATGTAAAGAAACCTCAATCTGGACTTCACATGAATTGGTATAAGGCCCTTTCAGAGAAGAGTTGTTGGTACAGTACCGACATTTGTAAGGAAATACTGGGGGACCTCGCTGAAATTAAGTGGGACATATTCTACTTTCAAACATGGTGCTTGATCCCTCCACCAGGTTAATGGCATTACTTGCTTGAGTAAAGGGCCAGAAAACTGAGAATATGAAAAGATAAAGAGTTAACTTTATTAACATTTATTAAAACAACATGACCACATTACATTTAATATACTAGCAATACATGAATTTGCAGGACTAAGAAGGTTAGAAGTTACTATTTTAATATACAATTTCCCCAATATTTGCATATATAGGCAATAGCCTTCTGTAAACTGCAAAGCTGTATAGTGCCACTTACACCAACTGCACCATGCAATAAACAAAATTTGAGAGAATGTTTTCACACTTTTTGTTCTGCTGTGCGTAAATTACCTAACATTTTTGCTGCTGACAGTATGGAGTCAAAAAAATATCAAATTTCCTACAGAAGTTACATCACACATTACTAACCTCACTACGATTTAAGAACATGTTGGTTTTCTTACAGTATTTGTTTCTCTGGAAAGATATTGGCTGATGTGAGGACCAAAACTAGGACATTTAAAAAAACAAAAACATTTGCTGCAGACACACTGAAAAATAATTTTAAAAGGAGGGACACACACTGTGGGTTCTGTTCCAAAAAGTGTTCCGGTTAAGAAGCCCTTGTACTGAGAAAAGCATTCAAGAACTTGTATGTCCACACATCTCTTATAGCAGGATGGAAGAAAGGAGATCATTGTGTGTCACTGATGAAGTCTGCAAATGAAACAAAAATTGGGGGAGTGGTAAAGAATGAAGAGGACAAGTCACTGATACAGGAAAATCTGGATCACTTGGTAAATTGAGCACAAACAATATGCATTTTAATATGGCTAAATATAAATGTATCTATTTAAGAACAAAGAATGTAGGCCATACTTACATGACGAGGGACTCTATCCTTGGAAGCAGTTAATCTGAAAGAGATTTGGGGTCGTGGTGGATAATCATCTGAACATGAGCTCCCAATGTGACACTGTGCCCAAAAGAGCTAATACAATCCTGGAATGCATAAATAGGGGATTCTCATGTAGACGTAGGGAGGTTATTTTACCTATAATAAGTGGCACCGGTGCAAAAATTGCTGGAATACTGTGTCCAGTTCTGATGTCCACAATTCAAGAAAGATGTTGATGAACTGGAGAAGGTTCAGAGAAGAGCCACAAGAATGATTAAAAGAAGATTAGAAAACATGGTTTATAGTGAGATTCAAAGAGCAAAACTGATTTAGCTTGACAAAGAGAAGGTTAAGCGGTGACTTGATTGCAGTCTGTAACATCTACAAGGGGAACAAATATTTAATAATGGCCTCTTCAGTCTAGCAGAGAAAGGTATAGTATGATCCAGTGGCTGGAAGCTGAAGCTACACAAACTAAGGGCTTGGCTACACTTGCAAGTTGCAGCGCTGGTAGAGGCTTTCCAGCGCTGCAATTAGTAACTGTCCACACCTGCAAGGCACATCCAGCGCTGCAACTCCCTGGCTGCAGCGCTGGCTGTACACCTGGCCAGGTTGGGGTGTAGCGATTGCAGCGCTGGTGATCCAGCGCTGCTCATCAAGTGTGGACACACACCAGCGCTTTTATTGGCCTCCAGGGAATAAGGAGATATCCCAGAATGCTTTAAACTAAATTACTCCCTTTGTTTTGTTATGCAGCCTCTCTTTGTTTTGTTGTGAACCTCCGGAGGAGCTCCGTTTCGCTCCGTTTCTACCGGAGCTGCTTATCAGCTCCTGTTTGCTGTGATCAATCTGTGAACAATCAAATGAGATCCTCCTCCCTGTTGTGAACGAGCTCTGTGGAGCTCCTCCGTTGCTGCTGCTATCTAAAAAACAAACACAGCTCCTGTTTGCTGTGATCATCTGTACTTGGCTGTAAACAATCAAATGAGAGGCAGGCAGGGAAACAGCGGGGAGTCGTGTTGCCTACATGCTGTTTGCAATTAAGAGTTAAGACTAAGAGTTAAGGGGTCGGAAAAATGTTCTGATTTTTCAAGTCAGGAAGCTAACACACAGTGTTGGCTCCAAAAATCCACTCTCTCTTTCCCCCCGCTCCCTGTCACACTAGACCCCACTCCACCCCCCTCTTTTGAAAAGCACGTTGCGGCCACTTGAATGCTGGGATAGCTGCCCATAATGCATCACTCCCAACAGCGCTGGAAATGCTGCAAATGTGGCCACACACCAGCGCTGGTAGCTGTGAGTGTGGCCACACACCAGCGCTGCTCCTACACAGCTGGATGACCAGCGCTGCAAACTACCAGCGCTGCAAACTGTAAGTGTAGCCAAGCCATCAGACTGGAAATAAAGCATAAATCTGTAACAGTGAGAGTAATTAACCACTGAACAGTTTGCAAAGGGTTGTGATGGATTTCACATCACTGACAATTTTTAAATCAAGATTGGGAGTTTTTCTACAAGATCTACACTGGACATTATTTTGGGGAAGCTCTCTGGCCTGTTATACAGGAGGTCAGACTAGATGATCACAATGGTCCCTTCTGGCCTTGGAATCTAGGAGATGATAATCTTGGCAGGAGAAGAGCTGTTTTAACTTGTAGTCAGTTCAACTAAGGTAAATACACACAGTATCTTAAGATTCACTTTCCTTCTCTGCTTGCACAACTGGGTTGAAGGAGAGAGACCCTCTTCAGTACATAAACAAATAACGAACTCTGCATATTAGAGGCAGTGACTACATTGAGTTTCAGAGAGGTAGCCCTGGTAGTCTGTATCCACAAAAACAATGAGGAGTCCGGTAGCACCTTGTTAGTCTTTAAGGTGACACTGGACTCCTCATTGTTTTTATGAGGAGTTTGTTTCTCAGACCCTGATCATATTTTTAAGAGAAATAAATCTTAAATTCATTTCAAATGCAGTCATTCTCAAGTGTCTTTTACCCACAGCAGAAAGAATCAATATATAAATATCCTATGTATTTGAAAACTATATTTTTCTTCTGAGAATTAGGAAGTAAGGAGAGATTTAATCTCCAGCAGGACCCAGTCATATCCCAACACCTGAGGAGACCTCAATAACGAGCCTTTTGGGAACAGATGTTTCCAGTTCCAGGAAAAACTAATTTGCATTGAAACAAAACATCCCCAGTGACTCCAGAAGAAACACTGCAGGTTCAGTTACCTTGATTTTGTTTTTAAGCAACTTTCATTTGAGTCTTTTTATAAAGACACTTTGTACAAATTTCTGCACAAAATTAAATCAGGGTCACAGTACATTCAGGCTCACTGCAAATTATCCTAAATAGGAGAATGGAGGAAGAACATGCCATTTAAGTTTTCTATGCAAACATAATACAGGGTAAACTGTTTTCAAACCCAATGCATTCATTCAATCTAGCTATATACCACATACTTAAAAAAAACACACAGTTGCCACTGTAGTCCTGTTATGATAAATACAGTCTTAACACAAAAGACTGAAGTTTTGGTAAAGAGCAGGATTTTGCAAGTGACACTTAACATTTCGCTAACATCCCCATGTGTCATTCACAAAACTACAAGAATATAGTTAACTTTTTAAAGGGGTAGATTTTTGTCTGGACACAAAGACCATCACCACATACAAACCACTGGTCACATTATATGCCTATAGTACATTGATGTCTATAAAGATTTTAAAAGTCCAAGTATTTTGCAATACATTAGATCAGTGTCTTCTTAATTAATTTTGAAATACAGGAATAGAAGAGCTAGCCAAATTGCTACCTACAGTTCCACACATTTATTTGTATCACAGCAGCGTAGCCAGGGGACACTACAGAATCCTGCACACATTACTTCATCTTGATCAGAGACCGATGTTCAGAAAGAGAACCCATGTTGCATGCTGGAACTCACATTTTTCCAGACAGTGGCTCCAACTGGTTTATTCAATGAAATTTGTGCATCACTCTGACTCCTAAAAAGCAGTCAAAAAGGACTGTCTGTTAGGCAAAGTTTTGGCATCTCTGGAATATGAAGCCAAAAATAAGAGCTATACTCACAGCACACATACTGCCAGAAAGAATTCAGCTCTACAGAAGAATTTGCAAGATATTTAATATTCTTCTATGAAAAATGCCAATTTTGTTATGTTTAGGGTAAAAGTGAAACTCCTGCCAGACAGAGGGAAGTGTCTATGTCCTATTGTCAGTGTAGCATATGTGCTCAGTACATTTTCTGCACAAATACAATTGGACTAGTTAAGACATTCACCTGTAGACTCACTGCTATGTAAAGCCAGATCATCAAGATGGATAGGCATATCCATCTGCATTTACTATGCAGCATTTCCCCAAAACATCATCCTAGCTGTTTTGTTCAATGCAAATGAGGCCTCTAGCAGATTTCTAAATACTGGGCAATCAATTGAATCCCTCTTGCCTCACAGATCCTGTACATTCCCTATCTGTTCTGGAAGAACATTTGGACATATTACCAATGGGTAAATCAGAGCTACCTTGTCTTTAAACTCCTGAAAACAAGCCTTGGTGCTGGGTAAAGGTAACACCACAATCATACTTGAAGGGATTCATTCTGAGGGAGCCTGCCACATTAAAAATCCTGGCTTCATTTTCTACCATGTTCTTTCCATGGAATGTCCCTATTGTCTGAAGTGATATAAAGTTATTTTTTCCCAAATGCAAGCTATGCAGAGGATGTGCCCTTATTTAGCCATTAAGGACCTCAAAACAGAAAAATACATGTTCTCAGAACCACAGGGCTCAGTTACTGTAGTTCCTCTGAAAAGGCCTACATATCACTTGCAGATTCAGAATCCTGCAACATGCTGCTCAATGGTTTGAACTATGATCTTACGTTCTATATGCCACAGTCTAGAAATGAAAGACTGGCTTTAAAACCCAACAATACCAATTTAAGGCCAATTAACAGACAGACCTTGCCTACATTCCAGATCCTCCTCCACCTTGTCCTGATTTATATCTTCATGCACCTCTCTCAGAGATCCCACCATTTCATTTTATATCTCACCTGCATTTTGCAGACAAGAAGCTCAGCAACCAATACAGTTTGGGCTACTGATCATGTTCAACTTCCATTGACAGCTCTACGACTTATATTGCAGCACAGTTGAATTGCACTTGCAGGGTTTTTTAAAATGCAAACAGTATCATCTCATGCCAAAAGCCAGCTCATATTATTCAGAAGAACACCGCAATTGAGGGTTTACAATGCCCTTTGAACTTTCTGTAAATGTTTTTACAATATTCTCTGACCCCTAAAGATTTGCAGGTTTGTGTACCAAGCGGGTAAGTGGACTCTATGCTTCTGTGCACAGGTGGGCAATTTTTCCATTGTATTCCTTCCCTCCCTGATGTACAAACACTTTGGGAATGAGGAATAGTTATGATCATGCTTAAGGCCTTACAAAATTCACAGTCCATTTTGGTGAATTTCACGGTCACAGGATTTTTTTAAATTGTAAATTTCACAATTTCAGCTATTTAAATCTGAAATTTAGCGGTGTTGTAATTGTTGTGCAGGAGGATTGCAAGGTTATTGTAGGGAGGGTTGCAGTACTGCTACCCTTACTTCTGCTGGTGGCAGCGCTGCCTTCAGAGCTTAGCAGCTGGAGAGCGGCGGCTGCTGGCTGGGAGCCCAGCTGTGAAGGCAGAGCCACCACCAGTAGCAATGCAGAAGTAAGGATGGCATGGTATGGTACTGCCATCCTTACTTCTGTGCTTCTCCTTGCAAAGCTGGGCCCTCAGTCAAGTGCCACCACGGTCCGGTCACCCAGCTCTGAAGGCAGCAGCACAGAAGTAAAGGTAGCATGGTATGGTATTGCCACCCTTACTTCTACACTGCTGCTGGTGGGGCACTGCCTTGAGAGCTGGGCACCCGGCCAACAGCTGCCACTCTCTGGCCACCCAGCTCTGAAGTCAATGCAGAAGTAAGGGTGACCCCGCCCCCGCAATTCCCTTTTGGGCCAGGACTCCCAATCTGAGAAACGCTGGTCTCCCCCATGAATTCTGTATAGTATAGGGTAAAAACACACAAAAGACCAGATTTCACAGTCTGAGACATGTTTTTCATGGCTGTGAATTTGGCAGGGCCCTAATCATGCTGTCGAACAAAGGGGCCTGAATGTTTCCTTCCATCATCTCTAGGACGGATATCTGATCACACAAATTCCGTGGAATTAGAACACCCCTGAAAAAACATTATGAGTTGATTTTATAGTGTACAGAGGAATGAGCCAAGGCAGATTCCTATAGCAGGGGGAAGCAGGCATCACTTCACAGGAGTTACCACAGCTGAGAGTGCAATCACACTGATCTAATGCATGGTGGCAAAACTCCTAGATGGTGGGTGCTGTGAAAGCGCAAATACCTATCAGAACAAGATTCTATTCTGTTTAAATGCACAAGACCATGGGCTCACTGAAAGCTTTAAACAACCAGTTTAAAAGTCAGTCTGACCCTTAATAGGCAGTCAGTAGAGGGAACCATAATATGACGACAACTGCTCAATCGTGTGATTGGATGGTATACAGTGCTGCATTCTACATCCCACAGTAAAACAGAAGAGCCGGGCTGAAAGCCTTACAGGGAATTTATAATACTCAGGCCTTGCAATCATGAGTTGCTGTTGAATGAATATCTCAGCCTAAGGGCCCATGGTACTTTGGAACTGCTTAAGGATTGAGTGCAAACTGTGCAGTTGACAAAAACCTTTTCTATCCCATATGGGGACTGCTCATGGAAAATGCATGGTCAGATACATTAACAAGTTTCTTAACCCTGTCTCAGAACTCTACATGCTCCCCCTACACAACTAGGAGCACAAAGACAGCTTATCAATGGTCCCTGCCCCTCAACAAGATTTCTATGTTGAATTTAAGAATGAGCCCACAACACACCTGGATAGCACTTTCACATACACAGCCTACAGAGATAGCAGGGGACACTGGCTAAAGGATGAATGAATGTATTGGTATACAGAGGGTTCCTTCCAGGTTCTGAAGAGATCTTGCTAAAAAAACACTTGCACTGAGCAATAAACAAGATACAATTTCAAGGGACACATTTCAAAACCCTCAGTAATCACACACAAATGTCCACCGTGCTCTCCAAATTCACCATTAGAACTTCATGCAGAATGAAGACAGACTATTTAAAAGTACCTTATGGTTTAATCTTATTAATTCTCACCTTGAGTTACCAACTGCACCAGATAAGAGGTTAGATTTTTCTATAGTTACAGTTTTCTGAAGTGTATATATAATCAGGGCCCTGTGCATACTGCAGCTCAGCAGAACATACCTCTTGCTGTATGTGGCATCTGGTTCACATTCATGAATTCCTCTATTCAACTAGTAGAGTTCCTCAGCCCTTGTCCTGAGAAGAGTCACTGTTAACCAGTCAGCAGCTACAGAGCCCTACTGAATGAAGTCAGGAAGAAGGAAAAAAGTTCACCAGCAGTAACTCTGATTATCTGAATGTATTGCCTCCACAAAGGCTCTTCCTCCTTACAAAGTGGAAGTAATTCAGCTCCAAGTAAGTACTGTGGCTGTAGAGAGGAACTGAGGCTTAGTTAAAAGGAGGTGGGGTATTTTATACATAACATAAGGCTAGAAGGCACCAATTTTGACCATCTAGTCTGATCTCCTGCATAATACAGGACTTCCCTGAATTTATTCCTGTTAGAATTACAGCTTATCTTTCACAAAAGCATCTAAACTTGGATTCTCTATCACTGGGAACTTTTCTGGGTGAGGGGGGGGGAGGTGTTCAATATAAGATATGCAACTTCAGCTACGCTATTCATGTAGCTGAAGTCGAAGTATCTTAGTTCGACTTACCTGGCTGTCCTCACGGAGGCAAGTCAAGCGCCGCGGCTCCCCCGTCGACTCCGCTTACTCCTCCTGCCAAGGTGGAGTACGGGCATCGATTCGGGGATCGATTTATCATGTCTAGACAAGACGCAATAAATCGATCCCGATAGATCGATCACTGCCCACCAATCTGGTGGCTAGTGTAGACGTGGCCTTAGTGTTAAAAATGTATGCCTTACTTCCAGTCTCCTCCGCCCAAGTCATTTTCAGAGTCACTGCTTCACAAGATACAGTCCTCCGTCTTGTAAGTATGGCCTGCATTCTTTGTTCGTAAATGTATACATTCATATTCAGCTGTACTAAAACACATATTGTTCGCTCCTGCCCAACTAGCAAAGTGATCCAGATCACTCTGTATCGGTGGCCTACCCTCTGCATTATTTACTACTTCTGCAGTTTGTGTGTCATTTGTAAGTTTTATCAGTGATTGTTTCTAGTGGGATCCCCCTGGTATGAGTTCTTGGTCCTTTACTATTTAACGTTTTTATTAATGACCTGACAGAAAACAGAGTCACTCAACAATGATTCCTCATTTGCAATTATTAGACCTGTCTTAGCAAGCTTTTAACTCATTTAATGTGTGCCATATTGATTTTGTATCATTCTAGCTTCTTTATCAAAATGTCATGCTGTACCAAGTCAAATGCCTTACTGAAGTATATTACATCAACATTATTTATCTTCAACCCAAGTTGTATGCTCATCAAAAAAGATATTTAACTGGATAAGAAATATTTTCCAGTAACCCGTGTTCATTGGCATTAATTACCCTCCTTTAATTCAGTCCCACATCAGCTGTTCCATTATTTTGCCCATGATGGATGTCATGCTAACAGGCATAAGTTTCCCAACTAATCCCTTTTTAAATATTGGCACAAAATTAGCCTTCTCCCAGTCATCTGGAATTCCCTAGTGCCTGAAGACTTATAGAAAAATTTATATTAACAGTCCAGACTGCCACAACCAGCTTTTTTAGAAATTTCTTGGGTGCAACTTATCTGGACTTGCTGATTTTAAGATGTCTAGCTTTAGTTAAACAGCTACATCTTCCTGAGTTAATGCAAGAATGAAAGCTCTCATCATCATATAACACTAGATTTTTCTGCAGTAATTTAGAAAAGCAGGAACAGAAATATTTATTGAACACTTGTACCTTTTCTGATTATTACTGATAATTCTACTATATACATCTAGTAGTGGACCAATACCATTGTTAGGATTCCTCAGTCTACAGAATGAATGGATGTTTTTACCCTTAGATTATATCAAGTGACACACATAGGGTCCTTGTATTGGTTAACAAGAAATTCAAGTCCCAAAGACTCTCAGAATCCAATGGGAGGGTACAAGTTCATAGATCTTGAGAATTTTTTTCACCAGAAAATGGACAGGTCCAGGGGTCTCTTTCACATACACGTAGGAATCAGTCTAAACCTTCACAGTTACCAGCATTAGTTCTGATAACATGAGAGTCTAGTATAACTGGAACTGGACAAGAAACAGAGTCAAAGCTCTGTCTTGAGCAAACCTAATATGGTTCCATTTGACAATGTAACACCTCCCAGGACTTTAAGTTTTATTTTAGTATTAAGAAATAAAGAACATAACAGATATGGGTCAGACCAATGGTCAATATAGTTCAATATCCTGTCTCTGACAGCGACCAGTGCCAGAGGCGTCACAGGGAATGAACAGAACAAGGCAATTTCGAGTGATCTATCCCATCATTCAGTTTCTGGCAGTTGGAAATTTAGGGACACCCGGAGCATGGGGTTATGTCCTAAACATCTTGGCTAATAGCCGGTGATGTCCTATTCTCCGTGAACTTATCTAGCTCTTTTTTAACACAGTTGTAGTTTTGGTTTTCACCACATCCCCAGGCAATGAGTTCCACAGGATGACTGACTATGCAGTGTGTGAAGAAATACTTCCTTATATTTGTTTAAGCCTGCTCCTATTAGTTTAATTGGGTGACCCCTTTTTTTTGTGTTATGAGAATGAGTAAATAAGACTTCCTTATTCACTTTCTTCACACCAGTCATGATTTTATAGACTTCTATCATATTCCCCATTTGTCATCTATTTTCTAAAATGAACAGTCCCAGTTTTTTTTAACCTCTCCTCATACAGAAGCTATTCCATACCCCTATCATTTTTGTTGCCCTTCTATGTACCTTTTCCACTTCTAATATCTTTTTTCTAAATGAGGCAACCAGAACTGCATGCATTATTCAAGGTGTGGAGAGACCATAGATTTATATAGTGGCATTATGACATCCCTTCTTCCTAATGGCTCCTAACATTGTTAGCTTTTTTGACTGCCGCTGCACCCTGAGTGGATGTTTTCAGAGAACTAGCCAAAATGTTTCCAAGATCTCTTTCTTGAGTGGTAACAGCTAATTTAGACCCCACCATTTTGTATATATAGTTGGGATTCTTTTTCCAACATGCATTAATTTGCATTTATTGAATTTCACCTGCCATTTTGTTGCCCAGTCACTCAGCTTAGTGAGATCCCTTTGAAAGCGTTGTCAGAGTGCTACCGGTATGGTGCTTTGCTTTCTTCAATGTTGATATTACTTGGCTGCATGCGTGTGTTCCCTCTGTGTGCTGCCCCAGCTCTGCGCAGATAGCTGACACAGCAGACCTGACAAGAACCCCCAATAACCACAGAGTCTAGTAAGGTACAAAGGCACGTCAACCAGGTTTATTGCTGTATTAAACACAGTAATAGTTCCCTGTAGGTTTCTGAGCCTAACTCAGGGCATACTACAAATATGCGCCCACGGTCAATGAACTCGGCTCAGTCAGTGGCGGGACTTTCCACTGCCCCCTCGGCCAGACAAAGACACCGCCCCAGGGATGCATTCTTATACACAGATACAAACAAGTTACACATCACACCTAACGTATTAAGGTGCAACCCCTCTACGCAGCAAGGTACAACCTCTTTACGTAGTAAGGTGCCGCCTCTCACCTTGTACATGTTGGTTCAATCAAAACAACTTTAGCCATCATATTACCCTTTTGCTCCTGTCATTGGAATGGGTCAGTCTGTTCCTTGTTATCTGTGTGAAATGTTCAGTATTGGTGTGTCCTGGTACCGTGTTTATGCTTTAATACACTATGTGGATATATGTTTATGCAACATCAGCCCTTTTCTTGCCAACTTCTGTGAGTAGGGCCGGCTTCCAGCTCACAGCTTGACTTTTGCTTTTAGCTAAGGCTTGACCATACTTTAGTTCAGGCCTCAGGCCTCAACTGGGCCTTTATCAGGGCCTGCACTTACTACAGTAAGTCTTCCCAGTCAGCTTTAGACTTAATTGGAAGTGTTTAGTAGAGTCAATACTTGTGTCGACTACAATTTACACTTTGTTTGGTTTCGCTGTTATCTCACACTTGGACTACTGCAGAAACTGATGAACTCCCCTTTTCCTCTATCCATCCTCTAAAATAAGGATGCCCCAAATGCAACCCACACAGAGCTCCGTGAGGGAGATAACATAATAGACCACTGGACTAGGAAATTGGGAAACCAAAATTCTATTCCCAGGTTCGCAAGTGACTCACTGAATGACCTTAAACAAGTCACTTACCCTTTCTGTGACTCAGTGTCCCATTTATAAAATGTGACTAGTGATGCTCTACTCATGGTGTGAACATTGAGAATTATGAGTGAATAACACTGTGTAAGTTACTTATTTTCACTGCAGTAGTATCTAGACACCAAAGTCCTACTGTCCTGAGTTCTGTACAAACATGTCATGCGGCAGTCCCTGCCCTAAAGAACTTACAAGCTAAGTAAGACTAAGACAACAGGTGGAAACAAACACACAGGACAGTACAAGCAAACAAATGAGATAACACTGGTCATCATGAGAAACTGCCTAACCAAGTGCTACCTCTGCCGGCATCTTTCACACAGTTCCTGAGAGTACAGCTCCCAGCACACAAATCTCTATTTCCATCTGAATAGCCTCCTACCTCCGGAGACTGGTTATTAAGTATTCTCTAGCACCAATCAAGTTGTTGCTGTTCACTGAAATCCTTTTATTTACACATATACCTACTCTCTGGAGAAATCATTTCTTGAATTTAATCTGACACCAGCCAAATGTTTATAACTCTTCACTAGGTCAGAGTCTGGTTTAGTTTTGTGAAGCATTAAGATATTGATAAAGGACAATTACCTCACCCATCTTGTCACCATAACAAAGAGTTTTCTCTATAACAGAACCAAATGGAGTTAGAAGAAGGCATCACCTCTTCAGAACCACTCCTCAGAATAAGGATTTGTGTTTAAGTTACCATCAGTTAATGAGCAAGAATTGTCAGTTCAAAGTAGGCAAGGCAGGTATCTTTCTAACGAGACATATTCCTGAATCATCCCATAGCATCTTTAGTTTATCACACCCACGTTTAGCAAAAACTACAAGCCCAGACTGTAATTGCTCAAGACAAACTATTGCAACAGCTCAACTAGTGTTTGGAGAGAGAGAGACGCTCTGCTCATCCCCAACACTCCCAGGGAAGCCTCCAGCCCTGGCAAGGTAGCAGAGCTGCCTGCCAGTTTACTTAAACCCAGCTCTCGGCACAGCAAGCCCATCCCGGCCAACAGCCCAAAGGGCATCGCATGCACCTCGCTGCCAGAGACCCCAGGCCAGGTCGGGACACTGCCGGCCCAATGACCCACCGCAAGCAGGGGGCAAGCTCCCTCCAGCGCAGCCGGCTCAGGGACTCCCCTCCCGCGGCTGCAGCTTCAGCGCCCAACAGAAGTGGCCACACTCCGGCGGAGGGAGCTCGCACGACCTGTGCCAGCCGGGGGAAGGCCTATGACCCGCCCTAGCGGCCTCCGGCTCCTCAGGGCAGCCCTCGCCCATCTTCCCGCCACCAGCCCAGCCCCCTCAGGCCCCTGCCTCCCCTTCTCCGCCCCCTCAGGCCCCTGCCCACGGCCGGCGGCCTCTGTCCCCGGGCCCCACGTACCGTTCTGGCGGCCTCTGCCCAGGTCCTGCCCTTCTTCCTGCGGCCCTTCTCCCTCATGTCGCACGCGATGGGGGCAGCTGGCTCGGAGGCTCCCGGCCGATCCTTCCGCCCAGGGCGCTGGGGCCGCAGCTGCTCCGGTCCCGAGGGGGAGAGCGGTGGGTGGCCCTAGCTCCGAGCGCTGCAGGCTCCAGCTCCCCCTGCGGCCGCCGCTGCCATATTGGGCTCCTACTGTACAGGGGCTGCGGTCATGTGATCCCGCCCGCGTGACTCCACCTACTGTACTGGACACGGAGACGGAAGGCCCCGCCCCAGAACGCGAGACCAACGCCTGCGCTCTGCCCGTACTGCCCCCACCGCCGCGCTCTGACGGGGTCCCCGCCTACACCCCCGCCCCCAACTGCCACTCAAGGGCCTTTCCCAAACGAGAGCGGGCCCCCTTCTCCTCCCGGCTGCCACGGCCCATTGGGGCTGCCAATCACCTATGCCCCGCCCCTATGGCTCCATAGCCCGCCTACCCCCATCTCCAGCGGCCGGTTCCGCCTGCCGCCCTTATGTCTGACAGCTGCTAGCGCCTCTCACCCGCTCCTTGGTTACTCCTCGTTGCGGCTCCCCCGTGGTTCTTCCCCAGTGCCACACGGTCCCCTCCCCCAAACCGCCCTCCAACTGCCACACGCGCCCCTCCCCCACACTGCCACCCCATGCTTCCCTCCCCAACCGCCACCCCCAACTGCCACACGCGCCCCTCCCCCAAACCGCCACCCCCCAACTGCCACACGCTCCATTCCCCCAACAGCCACACGCGCCCCTCCCCCAAGCCGCCACCCCAACTGCCACACACGCCCCTCCCTCAGACCCCCAACTGCCACACGCGCCCCTCCCCCAACCGCCACCCTGACTGCCACATGTGCCCCTCCCCGAAACCACCACCCCCAACTGCCACACACATTCCCCTCCCCCCACTGCCACCCCAACTGCAACACACTTGTCTCCCCCAACCGCCACCAGCCACACGCTCCCATCCCCCAAATCGTCACCCCAACAGCCACACACTCCCCTCCCCCAAACAGCCACCCCAACTGCCACCCCAACAGCCACACACATTCCCCTCCCCCAACCGCCACCCCAACTGCCACACGCTCCCCTCCCCCAACCGCCACCCAACTGCCACATGCTCCCCTCCCCCAAATCGTCACCCCAACAGCCACACACTCCCCTCCCCCAAACAGCCACCCCAACTGCCACACGCTGCCCTCCCCCAACTGCCACCCCAACAGCCACACACATTCCCCTCCCCCAACCGCCACCCCAACTGCCACACGCTCCCCTCCCCCAACCGCCACCCAACTGCCACACACTCCCCTCCCCCAACCGCCACCCAACTGCCACATGCTCCCCTCCCCCAAACAGCCACCCCAATTGCCACGCTCATTCCCGTCACCAAAACCCCACCCCAACTGCCACACACATTCCCCTCCCCCAACCACCACCCCGACAGCCACACACATTCCCCTCTTCCAACCCCCACCCCGACAGCCACACACATTCCCCTCTCCCAGCTGCCACCCCACGGCCCACACGCTCACCTCCCCCAAATGCCACATGCTCCCCTCCCCCAAATCACAACCCCCAACTGCCACACACTCCTTGCTCCAACAGCTTCACACTCTCCTCCCGCAAACTTTTCCCCCCCCAATTGCTGCTACCAGTGGCCCCTCCCAAATGCCACCTACATCCATCCTGCAACTGCCAGTCCCAGCTGGTAGCCAGTCCATCACCCAACTGTCACTACCAGTGTTCCCTAACACCTGCCACCCATTGCCTCCCTCAACTGCTGCTCCCAACTGTCTCCCACACCCCTCCTAAAGTTTCCTCATTCCCATCCCTTCTCCCACTCGTCACTACATATTCCCAACTGTTACCCAGTATACACTTGTGACGGAGCGATTCTGGCGGGACCCAACTGAGAGTGCCAAATCAGGACCAATTGCTTAAACTGGGCAGTCACAGCCCTAGGCTGGGGTTTTTCCACCTCTAAGGCCAACCAAACCAGCCAGACAAAAAGGACTTTGGTCTCACCCCACTGGCTAACCACAAGTCACACAAGCAATTTCCTTAGACACTCCAGTCTCCCAGCATCACCACCAGTGCACTCGTCCTGGGGATGAATGGTTATGAAAACCAACACCCCAATAAAAGAAAAAGGTTCTCTCGATCCCAAAGGACCAAGCCCCAGACCCAGGTCAATATACACATCAGATCTTACCCACAAATCACGCTGTTGCCAATCCTTTAGAATCTAAAATCTAAAGGTTTATTTACAAAGGGAAAAAGGTAGAGATGAGAGGTAGAATTGGTTAAATGGAATCAATTACATACAGTAATGGCAAAGTTCTTAGTTTAGGCTTGCAGCAGAGATGGAGTAAACTGCAGGTTCAAATTGAGTCTCTGGAACATCCCCCGCTGGGATGGGTCATTCAGTCCCTGGTGTAGAGCTTCAGTTTGTAGCAAAAATCCCTCCAGAGGTCAGAAGCAGGATTGAAGACCAGATGGAGATGAAGCATCAGCCTTATATAGACTTTTCCAGGTGTAAGAATCTCTTTGTCTTCACTGTGGAAATTTACAGCAAAATGGAGCCTGGAGTCACATGGGCCAGTCCCTGCATACTTTGCTGAGTCACAAGGCGTGTCTGCCTTCTCTCCATGGGTCCATTGTGTAGCTGACGGTCCTTAATGGGCCATCAAACAGGCTAGGCAGAGCTAACACCAGCTTGTCTGGGAGGCTTCCCCCAGAAGCACAGCACAAACTTGAAATACAGACAGCATAGAGCCAACATTCATAACTTCAACTAAAAATGATACAGACATATAGACAGCATAATTATAATCAGCAACCCAGAACCTGGTCTTAGACACCTTATATGACCCCCTTTACTTAGGATTTGGTGCCACTACAGGACCTTGGTTGCAACCCATGTTCTATATGGTCCCCATTTATATCAATAACGTCACACCCCCAACGCAAAATTGATGCAGGAAGGGATGACAAAACATCGCTGACTGCATCCCAAGAGCCCCCTTTCCTTGGGTCTGTCTCACTACAGCTAGTGTTGGGCTAGAGGCCGTACCAGTGTATAACCGAAATGGTTTATCAAAGTCCTGTTCAATAACATGAATGGATCTCTTTACAAACTCTAGGTATAACTTGGTTAGCTTTTGCAGCATGGTTCCTGTATGTTTCAGGTGATCTTGCCAAGAGCTAAAGAAAACAGCTACTTTATCCATACCAGCTTTGGCCAATGTTTTGAACCCAATTAACATTAAACCAATGTAGATATTGATGTTGTTCATAGTACAGGACTTTTGGCATTTAGCCATGAACGCAATATGGTAGTGTGCCTCAGTTTCCCCTTTCATACAGCACATCAGGTCTGGAATGTATTTTCCCCTGTGAAAAGTTCCAACACTGTTTACAGGCATTAACTGTGAAACATCAGTATAGCAAGGCCCTTTAACATAAAGTGTGTTTTCATGTATTCCTTTCAACATGTTCAAGGGATTTTCCAAAAGATTAGGCACATTATACATTGTTACAGTTAGCATTAGCAATAACAACAAATTGATTGCAAGTGTCCATCTACAAACATGTTTGTCATGCCACACCCTTGGCTCAATACCATTGGAGTTTGGGCATTTTAGGGTTAACCTGTGGCTTCCCTTTGCAAAATTCAGTCTTCTCTTTCCTTCTGGATTAAACCCTGATTTCTCTTGCTTAACAGAATTCACTGGCTGATGGGGCGGGCCCTCTGTGCTAACAGCTATTAGCAATTCTGTCTTCTCCCTGCCAGCCAAGTAATTCGCATCAACACAGACACTAGCTTTTAACTCTTCAGCTGCTATGGATTCCAAGGCTGGACTTTGTCTCACAGAGGTACCACACAAATCCAAAGAGTCTGAGGGTGAGAGCTGGCTTGCTCTCCCCTGCCTCCTCAAGCATTTAGCCATACAACTGTTCTGCTCTGAAACACCAGTAACCGAATCTGTCCTCAGATCCTGAAGCACAGACTGCTTACTTACAGATTCAGCATGGAGACATTCCTGTCCCAACAGCATTGTCTCCCCACCAACAAGCTGGCCACACACAGCCAGGTGGTTATAGGGCTGCTCAACTTCCTTAACAGCTTCTACTCCACCTGAGACCTTTTCAAAGCTGCCCACACTGGATCTCTCAAAAGGAAAGTCAGTGGATCCATTCACAACAGAAAATTTCTGGCTGTTAGGAACTGAAACTTCCTTGATTAAATCACTTTTACACCCTTCAGTTGCAGTAAACTGCTTGCACAGGCTACCATGAGGATTCCCTTCCCTAGGAGCTTCTCTAAGCAGCAATTCACCCCTCACAGAAGTTCTGCCCTTCCCCTCTTCACCTAGGGCTTGCTCTAAAGGAACACTTCCCTGAGCAACCACAGACGCTTTCTGGGCCTCACTTACATTCAGAATCACCTTAGGCCCAACAGGCGGATTTCTACACAATCCCCTTTTAGGCACACCTACAGACTTTCTAGATAACAGGTCAGAAGCAGTCTCCTTCCCTTGGCCATGAACAAGTTCAGGAATCTTTTCCTTCTTGCTACAAGTTGTCAAACTGTCAGTAGGTAACACACTTAAATCACCTTCATGCTCTCCTTGTGCCCTGGCTAGGGTATCACCCTGATCAGACAGAGTTGCTGCACCCTTTTCCAACCACACATTAGCAACTGGCAAACTACAAGCACCAGAACTGTCTGGTCTTTGGGACCTTGCTATGACACTAACTGGATGCAACCTAGTTACAGTGCCATTCTCCCCAGCAGACACAAACTCAGGACTATTCCCTTCCTGGGCTTTAGCTGTATTTACAACCAACTTCGAGACAACTGAATCACCCTCAACCATCACAGGCTGACAGGCACCTTCTGTCTGCTCCACAGACACCGAAGAGCCGGAGACACATTCTCCTTTACCAGACACACAGCTTGGGATTTTACTTCCCTTGTCCCAGCACACAGGGCTGTTCACAGACAACTGCTTGGAGACTGGGGTAGCTTCCTTTATAGGCAAGTCAATACTCCTGACAGACACAGGCACATTCCCTCCACTGTCACATTTCTCCACACAGGAAACAGGTAAGGGATATGGACACTCATCTTCCACTATCCCTCCCTTCCCAAACTGCTGATTAGACAAAGCCATCAGCTCACAAGGCTGCCTAGGCTCCTCCAAACTTTCCCTTCCAGGCACATTGCCTCTTCCAACAGATAAGCTGCTGCTCTTTTCACTACACTGAGCTACTTTTAGCAAATCACAGTTACCCATTTCAGGTTTACTTCTACAAGCTGCACTAGCCACCAATCCATTACCCATTACAAATTTACCCTTTCCTTCCTCAGTTAGGGCTTTAACCTGACCATTTACTTTAATCTGCTCCTGAGAAACCTTTTCCTCACCAATGAGATTTTTCTGCTTTTGATCTAACTCCAGATTTCCTTCTGAGACACCAGACAGACATTCAGAAACTTCATTCCCAAAAATACTGCTTTTTTGCACAGACAAACCTTTGGAGCAACCCTCCTCAGGCAAATCATTGCCCACAATAGACACAGGTTTAAGATCATTCCTCTCCTGTGTCTGGCTACCTGGACTGAACAAAACTGTAACATTCTCCCCAATTAAAAGATCTTTAGGCAATAACTTCCTGACGCCAGCTATCACTTCATGCTGAGCCCCATTCCACTCAAGGTGGATTCTAGCTAAAGGCACACGGACAGTAAACTCACAGAGGATCACAACATTCACACTCTGATTTGGTAAATAATCTTCCTCTTTGACCAGATCTGCTTTAACAAGAGTGATGTTAGAAGCCATAATTTGCCCTAAACAGCTTTTACCATTGACTTTTACACACTCTATGAATTTTCCATTACCATTCCCATCCATAGCACTGGCACAATTTATGGGGCCACCCCCTACTGAACACACAGTAACAGCATTGACATAAAAGGTGGCATTGTTGGGGTACATTTGGTTACCCCCAGACAACTGCTCAGAGTTATACCACATACCAACATTGTTACAAACTGGACTTTCAAGAGGATACAGTTTCTGCCGTTCTTCCCTTGCTTTTTTGACTTGGAGTTGGAGTCTAGCTGTCTCCTGTTGCATCTGTCGAGTTTTCTCCTCAGCAGCCAGCAGCTCCAGACGCCTCTTACGAGCTTTTTCTTCTCTCCTAGCAACTTCTTTCTTTCTCTCATCAGCCTCTTTCTCCATTCGAATTTCTGCCAGTTCTTGCTCATAATCAAACTGCAGGCTGTCTCTCAAGGCTTGCAGTTTCCTTGCTTTTTGTCTCATGGTCACTGATCTTTAACCAACCAAACTCTCAATCCCACATTTAAATTTTGGATAGCGTGGGGTTCTGACCCAAAGCTTAATTGACCTGGTTCTGTGGATCCTGCCGACTACGCCACTGTGACGGAGCGATTCTGGCGGGACCCAACTGAGAGTGCCAAATCAGGACCAATTGCTTAAACTGGGCAGTCACAGCCCTAGGCTGGGGTTTTTCCACCTCTAAGGCCAACCAAACCAGCCAGACAAAAAGGACTTTGGTCTCACCCCACTGGCTAACCACAAGTCACACAAGCAATTTCCTTAGACACTCCAGTCTCCCAGCATCACCACCAGTGCACTCGTCCTGGGGATGAATGGTTATGAAAACCAACACCCCAATAAAAGAAAAAGGTTCTCTCGATCCCAAAGGACCAAGCCCCAGACCCAGGTCAATATACACATCAGATCTTACCCACAAATCACGCTGTTGCCAATCCTTTAGAATCTAAAATCTAAAGGTTTATTTACAAAGGGAAAAAGGTAGAGATGAGAGGTAGAATTGGTTAAATGGAATCAATTACATACAGTAATGGCAAAGTTCTTAGTTTAGGCTTGCAGCAGAGATGGAGTAAACTGCAGGTTCAAATTGAGTCTCTGGAACATCCCCCGCTGGGATGGGTCATTCAGTCCCTGGTGTAGAGCTTCAGTTTGTAGCAAAAATCCCTCCAGAGGTCAGAAGCAGGATTGAAGACCAGATGGAGATGAAGCATCAGCCTTATATAGACTTTTCCAGGTGTAAGAATCTCTTTGTCTTCACTGTGGAAATTTACAGCAAGATGGAGCCTGGAGTCACATGGGCCAGTCCCTGCATACTTTGCTGAGTCACAAGGCGTGTCTGCCTTCTCTCCATGGGTCCATTGTGTAGCTGACGGTCCTTAATGGGCCATCAAACAGGCTAGGCAGAGCTAACACCAGCTTGTCTGGGAGGCTTCCCCCAGAAGCACAGCACAAACTTGAAATACAGACAGCATAGAGCCAACATTCATAACTTCAACTAAAAATGATACAGACATATAGACAGCATAATTATAATCAGCAACCCAGAACCTGGTCTTAGACACCTTATATGACCCCCTTTACTTAGGATTTGGTGCCACTACAGGACCTTGGTTGCAACCCATGTTCTATATGGTCCCCATTTATATCAATAACGTCACAACACTCTTCAGTGCCATCCCTGATGCCCAAATGCCATCCCCTGATTCTGCTCCTGGTTCCCATCTGCAGCCCCCCATCTCTTCTCCCAGCATGATCATCCTGGCCACCACCCCTCGTTCTCAATTGACATTAACCTTCTCCCACTTTCTGCAGCCACAACGACTAGCATTTGTCATTCTCAACCCACAAATAAACTTCTGATTCCAGCATTTGTCCCTTCTTTTCTATCAGAGGGGCCATCACACAAAACATCCTCCTCGCTGTCTGAATAGTAGCAGAGAGGAACTAATTATCACACAATCTGTACGTTGGTCCCAGTTACAAACGTGTATCACGCTTTTGTAATTCTGTCCATGCAATCTCTCACATGGCTGCTGTTCCATGTGTCTAATTCACAGGGAAAGGACACAGTGTCTCACACTGAACAGTACCATATGTCCCTGTTTTAATGGCAAGGGTAACGTGAAACCTTTATTGCTGTATATGTGTAGGAGCGCAGACAGTAGTGGGTGCTGTGCCAGAAGGAAATGAGGAAACGAAGGTTATGTCTACACTACGGACTTTATAGAGGCACAGCTGTATTGCTGTAGCTGTGCTGCTGTAAGGTCTCCTGTGTAGCCGCTCTATGCTGGCAGGAGAAAACCATCTCACCCTCGTAATCTTTTAATCGGTATACAGGTCTCTGGTTAAGGCTTCATCCACTAAGAAGAGCTCAGCGGTAAACGTTTATTCATAACCTTTTTTCAAAAGCTCCTTTGGTTTTAGATAGTCTCATGTGGTCGCCGTTTCTAAAAGGGGCAACAACCAGTTTTATTTTAAAACCATCCCCATAAACCGTTTTCCACACCTTCAGAGAATTTGAAGGGCTAACATCAGTGGGTCTGGTATGTATAGTTCTGTGAAAACTCTGGTTGTAACTCTTTATAAAGTCAAGTAACATGTCGATGTTGCGAAAGGTGTTATGGGCTGTAAAATGTCTCCACATAGTCCAAAGTGCCCATGGGGGTGGTGAAGGAGTCCATGTTTCCTCTCAGTATTTCCATGATTTCTAAAATACACATTCTTGGAACTAAATGGTCGAATCTGCGCAGCAGTGGGACTTCTGGGGGCAGTGCTATACTCTGATTGGTAGAAGGCAGTAGGGGAAGCTCATGGAGGGGTCACACGACCCGCTTCTGGGCCGGTCACCCCACCCCAGAACTCCCTCCGCTTGGTCAAATTGGCACTTGGGGCAGTCTTCTGCAGGTGAAACCCATCCTGATTGGTAGCGGGCGGTGAAAGGAGTTCTTAGAGAGATCACACAACTCACTTCCAGACAGATCACCCTGCCCCAGAACTCCCCCCCGATTGGTCAAATCTCCTCTTGGGGCGGTCCCGAGAGGGGATGAAACCCTTCCTGATTGGTAGAGGGCAGTGGGAGGAGTTCTTAGAGGGGTCACATGACACCCTTTGCTTCCAGTCATGTGCCCGTCTTGACCCCCGAAGTAATACCCCCAGGGGCAGGTCTTAGGGTGACAGGTGGGTGGGGCCTGAGGGGTCCTGGGAGGGACCTATGTTTGTTCGATGGTAGGCCCCTTATACTACTTTAAGGGTATGGAACAGTTTCCATATGAGGAGAGATTAATAAGTCTGGGACTTTTCAGCTTGGAAAATAGTTGACTAAGGGAGGATATGATAGAGGTCTATAAAATCATGACTGTTGTGAAGAAAGTTAATAAGGAAGTGTTATGTACTCCTCATAACACAAGAACTAGGGATCACCACATGAAATAAATAGGCAGCAGGATTAAAACAAACAAAAGGAAGTATTTCTTCACACAACGGACAGTCAACCTGCAGAACTCTTTACCAAAGGATGTTGTGAAGGCAAAGACTATAACAGGGTTCAAAAGAGAACTAGATAAATTAATGGACAGGTCAATCAATGGCTATTAGCCAGGATGAGCAGGGATGGTGTCCCTAGCCTCTGTTTGCCAGAGGCTGGGAATGGGCAACAGGGGATGGATCACTTGATGATTCCCTGTTCTGTTCATTCCCTCTGGGCACCTGGCATTGGCCACTGTCAGAAGACAGGATACTGGGCTAGATGGACCTTTGGTCTGACCCAGCATGGTTGTGCTTATGTTCTTATATTCTCAGGTCTCAAGAGAAACTTTCATCTCTGGCAGACAGAAAAAAACACCTTAGGGCTAGTAAATTGAGTCCTTTTGTGCTGGCATCACTGAGGAAAACCAGCAGGATGTTACTAAAAAAAGACAGTAAAAGACAGGGGTGGGGGAGGACTTGGAATTATAAAAGTCAAGCAAAACAATGCAATAACAATTGCCAGAGTTTAATATCTTATGTTAAGTTTTAGAAGTAAATTAAAATTGATCCTTTCTCAAAAGAGCTAAAGATAAGCTGACATAGATCATCTGTTTCATCTTACGAGTGTGATCCATCATGTTGTTGTATTCAAGAGCTATATTACATTTCAAACAGCAATTTTTACATGCAACTTTCAGGTCAAAACTTCAAGTAGGCAGCTGAAGGTCCTTTAATTTCCACTCTAGCTATCAGCCTGAGCCAGCATTAAAGATTCAATCCACTGGCTTTCTGATTCACTAGTGGCAAAACATCATCAGTAAACCGGCCAACAAGATTATATATAACTACATGGGGGGGATGGAGGATGTAAGTCATTTTCCAGGAAAGGTTAACACAAATTTTGAAAATTTTGCTAAGGGGGCAAACAGTGGGTGCTGTCACCATTGTGGCAAATTGCCAGCACTATTATGATGGGTCTCGCACTCTCTCTTCTTTGGGGGCGGTTCAGGGCACCATGGGTGCTGGCTGGTGAGTCTTGCCCACATGCTCAGGGTTTAACTGATCGCCATATTTGGGGTCGGGAAGGAATTTTCCTCCAGGGCAGATTGGCAGAGGCCCTGGAGGTTTTTTGCCTTCCTCTGCAGCATGGGGCACGGGTCACTTTTTGGAGGATTCTCTGCAGCTTGAGGTCTTCAAACCGCAATTTGGGGGCTTCGATAACTCAGACATAGGTTAGGGGTTTGTTATAGAAGTGGATGGGTGGGATTCTGTGGCCTGCACTGTGCAGGAGGTCAGACTAGATTATCATAATGGTCCCTTCTGACCTTAAAGTCTATGAGTCTTGCCCCTGAATTGGAATATTAACTGCCCCACTAGTGTCCTAGAGGAGGGGAGTGGAGAGGGAGGGATCTGGGCCCACCCTCTACTCATGGTCCCAGCCCAGGGGCCCTGAGGATAGTGGTGAACCACTTGAACTGACGGTTCCTTCCCGTGGGCTACTTCCCTCTCCTGCCCTTCAGCTTGTGGGGGCTTCCTGCCCTCCCTCTGCACAAGCCAGGTGCCCCTTTGGGGTTCTCTGCTCGGTGTCACCGTCAGGCTCCCTTCTTATGACCCTTTGACCGCACTCCTGTCCCTGTTCTTTTATTAGTTGTCCCCCGCAATTAGTGGGTTTCTGAGGCTCTGTGGCACCTCCCCTTAGGCTGGGGGGGGGTTCCGTTAGCATGGGGCGGGCTCGCCCGCCCCATTTCCTGGAAACCCAATAGATACTTATGTAAGCAGAGTCAGGATGAGCCCCACCCTGACATCTGGTGGTAAATTATGGGAAGTGCGGAAAGTGTTGCATTGGTATTTCGGTTATTTGCATGGGCACTCCCACCCCACTTAGCATACCGCAAAGCAGCATGGGATGGTTACTTTCACAGCTGTGGGAGCCCCCAATTTCGTTGTTATTGGGGCAGGAGGAATGAAATGTTGTCACCCTGATTGGGTAAATGGGGAACTACAAAATTGTCTTGTGATGGGGGGGTTTCATTGTCAGCTGGATAGCTCTTGCTAGATGGGGCACATGGGTTCCAAAACCCATTGAGAGGAGAGAGGCTGGGGGCCAGTATCTGTACTTGGTGGTGCAGGCTCCTTGTGTGAGCCAGAAGCACCAGTTCCACCTGTGCCTCTCTCCATGGTGGAATGTCAGAGTTAACTTTTGATTCCCTTAAAAATCTAGATGCAGGTTACTGAGCTGAATTAATAAGAATATAAGAAAGGCTGTACTGGGTCAGACCAAAGGTCCATCTAGCCCAGTATCTGTCTACTGACAGTGGCCAATGCCAGGTGCCCCTGAGGGAGTGAACCTAACAGGCAATGATCAAGTGATCTCTCTCCTGCCATCCATCTCCATCCTCTGACGAACAGAGGCTAGGGACACCATTCTTACCCATCCTGGCTAATAGCCATTTATGGACTTAGTCACCAAGAATTTATCCAGTCCCCTTTTAAACATTGTTATAGTCCTAGCCTTCACAACCTCCTCAGGTAAGGAGTTCCACAAGTTGACTGTGCGCTGCGTGAAGAAGAACTTCCTTTTATTTGTTTTAAACCTGCTGCCTATTAATTTCATTTGGTGACCCCTAGTTCTTGTATTATGGGAATAAGTAAATAACTTTTCCTTATCCACTTTCTCAACATCACTCATGATTTTATATACCTCTATCATATCCCCCCTTAGTCTTCTCTTTTCCAAACTGAAGAGTCCTATCCTCTTTAATCTTTCCTCATATGGGACCCTCTCTAAACCCCTAATCATTTTAGTTGCTCTTTTCTGAACCTTTTCTAGTGCTAGAATATCTTTTTTGAGGTGAGGAGACCACATCTGTACACAGTATTCGAGATGTGGGCGTACCATGGATTTATATAAGGGCAATAATATATTCTCAGTCTTATTCTCTATCCCCTTTTTAATGATTCCTAACATCCTGTTTGCTTTTTTGACCGCCTCTGCACACTGCGTGGACATCTTCAGAGAACTATCCACGATAACTCCAAGATCTTTTTCCTGACTCGTTGTAGCTAAATTAGCCCCCATCATGTTGTATGTATAGTTGGGGTTATTTTTTCCAATGTGCATTACTTTACATTTATCCACATTAAATTTCATTTGCCATTTTGTTGCCCAATCACTTAGTTTTGTGAGATCTTTTTGAAGTTCTTCACAATCTGCTTTGGTCTTAACTATCTTGAGTAGTTTAGTATCATCTGCAAACTTTGCCACCTCACTGTTTACCCCTTTCTCCAGATCATTTATGAATAAATTGAATAGGATTGGTCCTAGGACTGACCCTTGGGGAACACCACTAGTTACGCCTCTCCATTCTGAGAATTTACCATTAATTCCTACCCTTTGTTCCCTGTCCATTAACCAGGTCTCAATCCATGAAAGGACCTTTCCTTTTATCCCATGACAGCTTAATTTACGTAAGAGCCTTTGGTGAGGGACCTTGTCAAAGGCTTTCTGGAAATCTAAGTACACTATGTCCACCGGATCCCCCTTGTCCACATGTTTGTTGACCCCTTCAAAGAACTCTAATAGATTAGTAAGACACGATTTCCCTTTACAGAAACCATGTTGACTATTGCTCAAGAGTTTATGTTTTTCTATGTGTCTGACAATTTTATTCTTTACTATTGTTTCAACTAATTTGCCCGGTACCGACGTTAGACTTACCGGTCTGTAATTGCCGGGATCACCCCTAGAGCCCTTTTTAAATATTGGCGTTACATTAGCTAACTTCCAGTCATTGGGTACCGAAGCCGATTTAAAGGACAGGTTACAAACCTTAGTTAATAGTTCCGCAACTTCACATTTGAGTTCTTTCAGAACTCTTGGGTGAATGCCATCTGGTCCCGGTGACTTGTTAATGTTGAGTTTATCAATTAATTCCAAAACCTCCTCTAGTGACACTTCAATCTGTGACAGTTCCTCAGATTTGTCACCTACAAAAGCCAGCTCAGGTTTGGGAATCTCCCTAACATCCTCAGCCGTGAAGACTGAAGCAAAGAATCCATTTAGTTTCTCCGCAATGACTTTATCATCTTTAAACGCTCCTTTTGAATTTTGATCATCAAGGGGCCCCACTGGTTGTTTAGCAGGCTTCCTGCTTCTGATGTACTTAAAAAACATTTTGTTATTACCTTTGGAGTTTTTGGCTAGCCGTTCTTCAAACTCCTCTTTGGCTTTTCTTATTACACTCTTGCACTTAAGTTGGCATTGTTTGTGCTCCTTTCTATTTGCCTCACTAGGATTTGACTTCCACTTTTTAAAGGAAGTCTTTTTATCTCTCTCTCATTGCTTCACTGGGGCTCCCCTACTATGAGCTGAAATCACTGAAGAGCTGGACTTGCTGAGCTGGACTTGCTGAGCTGAGAGCACTGTGCTAATGAGTGGAGCTGAAATCACTGAAGAGCTGGACTTGCTGAGCTGAGAGCACTGTGCTGATGAGTGGGGGAGCCTGAAGCAATACTGGGAGAGCAGAGTGGAGCAGTTTGTGCAGCCACTGGGTGAGTGGAGCTGAGCAGCTCGTGAGGACGGCTGGAGCGGATCACAGGACAGCTGGTGGACCAGAGCAGCTGGCAGAGTGGAGCAGCCCACAGAGTAAGCGGAGCTGAGCTGTTTGCGGGGACGACTAGTGGAAGCAGAACCCCACGAAGAGGCAGGGCAGCTGGCCCCGAACCACGTAAGGTGCCCCTTTCTACCTAGGCTGGGGAGGGGGACCTCTGCAAAGAGACTCTTGAACTCTGGGCTGCCTGACCCGGGACAGAGACTTTTGAATTGTGGGACTTTTGGGACTGTGGGTGATTTAGGGGGGTTGCTGGACTCAAGGGCCCAGAGAGAAGGACACGGCCCAAGTTGCTGGGGTGGGTCTTTGCTCACGGTTTGACCTATGAACTCCAGTTGAGGTATTTTCCAAATTTCATGCTTGTTGTTGTTTATCTTATGTAATTAAACCTTTTCTGCTACACCAAGAGTCTGTGCTTGCGAGAGGGGAAGTATTGCCTCCTTGAGGCGCCCAGGGGTGTGTGTAAGATTTTCCCAGGTCACTGGGTGGGGGCTCGAGCTGGTCTGCATTACGTTGTGGGGAAGGGACCCCTAGGTATTGAACCTGGCCCTTGCTGCTATCGTTTCAGCCTGGCAGAGGGGTTACACTTAGGGTCTTGGACTTCTTAGCCCACCACAGCACTTCTCCAAACTATCCTCCACTTCCATTCAAACTGTTCTCTACTCCAATACCAATCCTCTCTGCTCCAACTCCCACCCTGTCTGATTGAAGCAGGGGTTTTTATCATGTGACTGACTGCAGGTGCTCTAATTGGCTTCAGGTACTCTAGTTAATCTATAGCAAACTTTCTTCCCCTTACAGAGAATAAGGCTCCCTTCTAAGCCTCTCCTGCTGCCCTCTGGCCATGCTGTATCACACCATTCAGAGCAACTACACCTCTATTTCCCCTCAGTGAGTCAGCAAGGGCACTTGCACAGGCTTCCAGCCCCTCTGGCCATCACCTCTCCTGAGTGGAGACCCTCATCTCCCTCTCCTCTTACCAGGGTATTCCCAGGTTCCCTGCCTTCACTGTGCTGTTCCCAGCAGAGACAGGCTGCCCAAGCAGGCCTGCTTGCTTTCTCTTCAGAGACCGTTAACAGTGTGATGACTGCCCACAGTTATAATTCAGACAAAACATTAAAAACAAAAGAACCTACACACATGTAGGGTTTACCAGAGATCACCCCAACCCTAATACAGGCTCTGGCAGAAGCAATCCTTCAATACCCCACCATGGGGTTGTGGTTTCAAGTTCATCACAGCTTCCGCTCAGGGCAAGCACACAGTCTTATGAGGCTGGAGCAGGCCCAGTCCTTCCAACCCTCCCCTAAGGATTGGGTCCTTCCATGGACCAGAGGTCCTGTCTGTCTGCTGGATCAGGAAGAAGGCCCCGAGCCTGTTCAAAAACAAGGTTATTTATTCCACAAGCCTTTCTTTGTGTGTTGGTCCCTGGAGACTCCAGTTTGCACTCATAGATCAGCAGTTCTCAAACTGTGGTTTGGGACCCCAAAATGGGTCACAACTCTGTTTTAATGGGGTTGCCAGGGCCTGAGCCCCAGCACCCAGGGCTGAATCCAAAATCTGAGCCCTACCAGTGCCACCCTGGGTGGTGGGGCTCGGGCTTTGGCACCCCCATCAGAAGTGGCAGGGCTCGGTGGGCTCAGGCTTCCCTCCCAGACCCCTAGGGTCATGTAATAATTTTTGTTGTCAGAAGAGGGTCACGGTGCAATGACGTGAGAACCACTGTAATCATAGGTGCCAACTTCCCCTCTGCCTGGTGGGTGCTTGACCCCCCAAACTCTGTCCCTGTCCCTGCCTTGCCTTTTCCCACCCCTGCTCCACCCTCACCCCATCCCCATTCCACCTTCTTCCCCCAAATCCCTGCCCCTGCCCCACCTCTTCTCTGCCTCCTCCCTGGAGCGCACCTCGTCCCCACTCTTCCCCCTCTCTCCCAGAAGCTGTTAGGCAGCAGGCGGGAAGCGCTGGGAGGAACGGGGAGGAGCAAGGATGTGGTGCACATGGGGGAGGAGGAGGCAGCAAGGATGGGGCAGGGAGAGTTTGGCTGCTGGTAGGTGTGGAGCACCGGCAATTTTTTCCCCATGGGTGCTCCAGCCCCACAGCATCCACGGAGTCGGTGCCTATGGCTGTAACAGATGCATCTCTCTCCAAGACACTGGTTCAAAGGGCTGATAAACTGAGGAATGACATTAGCATCCCCCGCCTCCTAATGGAGTTACATTAAATTCCACAATAACGCATACACAACTGCATTTTTAGTACCATAGACATTAACCCTAATTCAGTAAGGTTTACCTTAATTCCTTATAGTTTGACCAGGATATTACAGGATATTATCAATTTATCATAGGGGCTTTCCCCCCAAAATGCAGTCCCTACTTATAAAGCTTTCTATAAAAGACTTTCATGGGGTTTATACAGCAGTGACTATGGAAACACTGTTCCTACAGAGCAGGGATGAGGAACTGTCAGCAGGAGGTAGAGGACACCTTTATTTAACTCTATATATAAACTGGCATGAAACATTTGCAGGCTCTGTCCTCTTTTGCTTGGGATTGGCAGGAGCTTCCATCATTAGTCGGCATATTCTACAGGAAACCATGTGGTAATTACAGCATAAAAGTGAGATTCTGTCAAGGTACCAAAAATACCCAACCAACCTCTAAAAAATAAAGAGCTAAGTGCCAAGTGCCCTTTTTGGGTTTGTCTAATTTAGACAAAGAAGCTGGGGTTAGCTAACATGTGTCAGCTAAACTCACCTAACCTCAATCCCTTTTCCTAACCTAGACAACCCCGTTAAGTGCAGAACCATTATGATCTAACATTGTTAGCCCTTCTGCCTGTTGTCTCGCAGATCCTCTAGAGACAGAACAGAGACAGAAACTAAGCTACACAGCAACACATATCCAGGCAGATGTATAGAAACAAGTATTACTTTAACTGATTGGCAATTACAAACATTTACTCTTTACAAATAAATCAGAAAGACAAGAGGTAATTCACTTCCCCAGGTAAAGATTGTGCCCACAGTGCAATAATTCTTCAGATTTAATAGCCATATGTATTAACATAAACAAGCAGCTCATCAATTAAATTAGAAAGAAAAGAAAACAGCAACGGGTGCATGTTCTGAAAATCAAAAATCATAAATAATTATAATGTACTATTTCTACATCTATCAGTTCAAGGATCTCAACATATTGTACAATCTAGACAGTGATCCCTCGAGCATTTGCTGAAATGTAGCTGCCTCTTAGCAGCTGCTTAACAGCATCGAGGAATACTATTCAGCAATCTGAGACAGGAAGTAAAGAATACTATATGCAACTGCAGGAGGAAATTAGGGAGACAGAATGCAATCCTTCAAAAGGGAATTTTGCCAGGGCATGGAGCTAAGATCCCAAGTCTTAGTAAAAGTGCTGTAAGGTTTTAATTACTGTACCTAGTCAGGATCTCGATTTTCCATCTCATCCAAAAACCAGCACCCCCAACAGCAAAGTGTCCCTCGCAATTCACTGTGGCATTGAGTTGAATACTTCTTCAAAAGTTGAACACACAACTCTACCTCATTTTTAATCAATATACAGCATATAACACATCAATCAGTACATACTCCATGTAATCAGGTTGAGTCCATACCTCAGCCTAGAGCACACAGACCCTAGGCTCAATTCTCCCTGGCATCTGAACTCTGCTCCATGCCCATCTATGGCTTCATATCCCCTCCACAAAGGGAATGCTCCACTGGCTATTTATGATCAGAATCCAGCTCTACCTAGCTAGCTGAGCAGCACAAATGGGCTGACTGTACCACAGAATCTGGCCATGTAAATTAATGTCTAAGCTCACTGTGACACTGTGCCTCAAAATAGCACCCTGGAGCCCCCATATTCACCACTGGAACCCCAAGAGGGGAGATGGATTTTTTGCATGTGTACAGTCCTGGGGTTGGGAGACAGCTCCACACAGGGCCAGCCAACATGCATAACCCCCCTATATCCTAATACTTCCCCAGACCCTGAGGTACCAAAATCCCAGAAATATGATCAGTCTAAGGACCAATGCAGAAGGGAACACTGAAGGGAAAGAAAAGCTGGTAACTGAACACATGCAAAAGTTCAGAAAGGAGTTGAAAGACACAAAAATGAATTTGAAGAACAGCTGGCCAAAGACTCAAAAAATAATAGCAAAAAAAATGTTAAGTACATCAGAAGCAGGAAGCCTGCTAAACAACTAGTGGGGCCACTGCATGACCGAGATGCTAAAGGAGCACTCAGGACAATAAGGCTATTGTGGAGAAACTCAATGAATTCTTTGCACCGGTTTTCACGGCTGAGGATGTGAGGGAGATTCCCAAACCTGAGCCATTCTTTTTAGATAACAAATCTAAGGAACTTTCCCAGACTGACGTGTCATTAGAGGTGGTTTTGGAACAAATTGATAAATTGAACAGTAAGAAGTCACCAGGACCAGATGGGATTCACCCAAGAGTTCTGAAGGAACTCAAATGTGAAATTGCAGGACTATTAACTGTCATCTGTAACCTATCATTTAAACCAGCTTCTGTACCAAATGACTGGAGGATAGCTAATGTGATGCCAATTTTTAAAAAGGGCTCCAATGATGACCCTGGTAATTACAGTCCAGAAAGCCTGACTTCAGTAACAGGCAATCTGGTTGAAACTATCCTAAAGAACAAAATTGTCAGACACAGAGATGAACATAATTTGTTGGGGAAGAGTCAACATGGTTTTAGTAAAGGGAAATCACGCCTCACCAATCTATTAGAATTCTTTGAGGGGGGCAACAAGCAAGTGGACAAGGGGGATCCAGTGGATATAGTGTACTTAGATTTTCCGAAAGCCTTTGACAAGGTCCCTCACCAAAGGCTCTTAAGCAAAGTCAGCTGTCATGGGATAAGAGGGAAGGTTCTGTCATGGATTGGTAACTGGTTAAAAGATAGGAAATAAAGGGTAGGAATAAATGGTCAGTTTTCAGAATGGAGAGAGGTAAATAGTGGTGTCCCCCAGGGGTCTGTACTGGGACCAGTCCTATTCAACATATTCATAAATGACCTGGGAAAAAGGGTAAACAGTGAGGTGGCAAAATTTGCCGATGATACAAAACTACTCAAGATAGTTGAGTCCCAGGCAGACTGTGAAGTGCTACAAAAGGATCTCACAAAACTGAGTGACTGGGCAACAAAATGGTTGATGAAATTCAATGTTGATAAATGCAAAGCAATGTACATTGGAAAACATAATCTCAACTATACATATAAAATGATGGAGTCTAAATTAGCTGTTACCACTCAAGAAAGAGTTCTTGGAGTCATTGTGGATAGTTCTCTGAAAACATCCATTCAATGTGCAGCGGCAGTCAAAAAAGTGAACAGAATGTTGGGAATCATAAAGAAAGGGATAGATAATAAGACAGAAAATATCATATTGCCTTTATATAAATCCATGGTACGCCCACAGCTTGAATACTGTGTGCAGATGTGGTCGCCCCATCTCAAAAAATATATATTGGAATTAGAAAAGGGTCAGAAAAGGGCAACAAAAATTATTGGGGTGTAGAACGGCTGCCCTATGAGGAGAGATTAATAAGACTGGGACTTCTTAGTTTGGAAAACAGACGACTAAGGAGGGATATGATAGGGGTCTATAAAATCCTGCCTGGTGTGGAGAAAGTAAATAAGGAAGTGTTATTTATGCCTTCTCGTAACACAAGAGCTGGAGTCACCAACAGGGCTGGCTCCAGACCCCAGCGCGCCAAGCGCGTGCTTGGGGTGGCATTTTCCCGGCAGGGCGGCAGTCAGCTCCGGCGGACCTTCCGCAGTCATGCCTGCGGGAGGTCCACCGGAGCCGCGGGACCAGTGGACCTCCCGCAGGCATGACTGCGGAGGGTCCGCTGGTACGGTGGCTTCGGTAGACCTCCCGCAGGCATGACTGCGGATGCTCCACCGGAGCCGCGGGACCAGCGGAACCTCCGCAGTCATGTCTGCAAGAGGTCCCCTGGAGCTGCGGACCAGCGACCGCCAGAGCGCGCCCCGTGGCGCGGCGCCCTACTTGGGGCGGCGGGATTCCTAGAGCCGCTCCTGGTCACCAAATGAAGGCATGGTATGACAAAGATACTGGTAAATGCCCAACTATGATAAAAGGTTTGGTGCTACTGTTAAACCTCATGACAAAAAATGTGATGCTAATGTTAAGCCTTATGACAAAAAATTTGGTACTGATGGTAAACCCTATGAAAAGGTGCAATAGGCACAATTTTTGGGAGAAGCTTTTGGACATGCTAGGAGAGGTAAATAAGAACACACCCCATATTGAGAAGCTTCACAGTAATTCTGCTTGTCACAACAGAGAAATCATAATAAACCTGGTCTGCATATGGAAGTGGAAACTGAGGCATATCATTCCATTGCTTTGATGCCTACACTCTGGAAATGCCAAGATACCTACACTCTGGAAAACATTATTAGCTACATTGAGTTAACACCAATAAGAGAAGCAGAAGGGTTAACAATGCTGCAAAGATACAAAGAGATGCTTTCTAGCAATCCAGAGAAGACACGTGGAATGTCACAAACGCCCACAGCCAGCCTTCCAGTGGCAACAAAGGAGCAACTAACAGAGAGATTTACATCTAGATTGGCTAGACAGGCATTGACGTCCTAGCAAGAAGAATCCACTCTCCCAGAGACTCCTCTGAGAGGGCACGTGCACAACGGGGGCTACCTAAGCCCCATGTCACAGCAAGGATCTTTCTAGCACCTGGTGGGAAAGCATAAATGAGGGTCGATGACATCACCACTTGGCCTCTCTCCTTCTGCATCTCAACACCAGGAAGATCATTTGGAAGACAAAGACTTTGAACTGGGGAGATTGGTCCCAGGCTGAAAGGGAATATAGCCTGTGTGTTAAGAACTGTAAACTGCCTGGAACATCCAGTGGGGTGAGAAACTGCTTGATTCAAATCTTGCTTAGTCTGTAGAATTTTGACTGTGATTTTATTTTTATTTCTCATAACGAGCTATGATCTCTTTGTGTACCACTTATAATCACTTAAAATCTATCTCTCTGTAGTTAATAAATCTGTTTTATAGTTTCTCTAAAACAGTGTGGTTTTGGTTGAAGTTCTTGGGGAATCTGCTCAGATTACAATGGTTGGTGCATGTCCACTTCCCTTTGACAAAGTGGCAAACTGACTGATGAGCTTGCACTGTTCAAGAGAAGGTCTTGAGCTGTGCAAGACAGTACATTACTGGGGTGAAAGGCTGGGGGCTGGAGAGATTTCCTGGTGTCTCTTTATACAGTTCATGAATGGCTTAGAGCAGCGGTTCTCAACCAGGAGTCCGCGACCCCCTGGGGTCTGTAAGCCATTTCAGGGGGGCTGCGGAGCCCCACCACTGAAACATGGTGCCTTTAGCCCCAGTGCCCCCCACGGGGCTGAAGTGGGGAGTGGCGCAGGGCTGAAACCCCAAGCTTCCCCCTCTCCCCCTGCTGAAGCCAGGAGCAGTGCAGGGCTGAAACCCCGAGCTCTGCCCGCCCTGCTGAAGCTGGAGGGGGGAGGGGGGCTAACACCCCAACATGGGCAGAAACCTTGAGTCCATGGGCAGAGTTGAGGGGGCACATTGGTGTTGCCCCCAAAAACTACAGTGCCTTACCCAGAGTGGGGCAGTCTTGGAGGCAGCTCCACCATCCACCTCCTCCTCTCCCCGAATCCCCTCAGGCCCTGCCCTCTGGCCAGGTCCTAGGTAGGAAACCAGAGCCAGGCAGTGTGGGGCAGCTGCTCCTCTGGCTGGTGGTGCCATGGAGTGGGCAGCTGTGGCTTTCCCCCATCTGCTGCTGGTGCCTGGGGTTGTGGCTGCTCCTCAGCTCCCAGCCCCCTTTGACTGCTCACACAGGCGGTAAGAGCTGCCCGGGCGGCTCTGGGCCCAGCAGAGCCCTCAGGGAGCAGCCCCCAGCACACAGCCCCAGACAGGTGGGTGGCCTGCTCAGGTGGGTCGGGGGTGGAGGTGGTGCTCCCTCCCTGGACCCTGCTGTGTGGAGCTGGCCAGAGCCCTGCCGCTCCTTGCCTCCCGCAAAATAGAAGTCAAACTATGCCTATGCCCAAGCGTCCCACCCCTGGCTCAGAGCCCCGAGTTGCCTCCCGCCACCTGGGCCCTGGAGTTTTTCTAGTATGTTGACGGGGGCCTCAGAAAGAAAAAGGTTGAGAACCCCTGGCTTGGAGAGCATTCATGCAACTCAGCTGGGTGTGGGCCTCCACATATTGACGGCTGAGAGATTACAACACCTGGAGAGGTTTATTGCTTGTCACTAGTACCCTGGGGATCCCGTCACACTCACCCCTTCCTGCGTTTTTTTGTCTTTATTGGAAACTCAGATAATAAGGACACAATTTATGCCTCAGTCTAAGCTTCCCCTTTGGGCTTGGTTGTCCATAGGATGGTCCAGTCCTCAAGCTGTTTTAACTTACACTTGTCTGCCCTTGGCACCAAGGGGCAGTATTGCAGCCAGGAATTGCTGGGTACAAATTGTAGGTACACTCTAATCAAGCTCCCTTATCCCTGGACACATCCTCTGCACTAAGCCACCTGAGGATTCCTCTATGCAGGGGAAAGCCTCAGGATACTGGCTCTGCTAGCTATCCATTACAGAGGTCTGACTCTGCCAGCAGGAGTTGTCTCATGAATGGTGGATCCCAGCTCTCTAAACTGGACAAGTGCTGCAAGAACTAACCAGTGGGTGAAAAATACCTTAGTAAGAAAGTGACTTGTTAATAAGTCTAAGCTATAGATTGGGTGTGATGTTTCTCTTTTGACTACACAGTGCAAATGAGGTTACTTACCTGTAGCTGGGGCTTCTTTGAGATGTGTGGTCCCTATTTGTATTCCATCCATGGGTGCGCATGCAAGCCATGTGCCTTAGTCCAGAAGTATTTGTTAGCAGCGTCCATTGATCCGCACATGCATCTCCTCGTGCTCGCAGCCAAGGGTATAATAGGTCGTGTGGATCGACGTGTGTCCCTCTTACCACTGTACAGTCCAGTCTGCAGCACAGGCGATGGAGGGCAGGTATTGGAATACAAACAGGGGCCACAGATCTTGAAGAACTTCCAGTTACAAGTAAGTAACCTCCTCTTCTTCTTCGAGTGATCATCCCTATATATATTCCATACATGGGTAACTAGTGAGCTGTGATCAGAGTAGAGGTGGATGCGAGGATGTGATAGGAAGTGCAGTGTGCCCACAGCAGCACCTGTAGCCACAGCTTGTGCCATGGCATAATGGGTCATGAATGTGTGAACAAAGTCCCAGGTTGCTGCATGACAGATGTCTTGCCATGAGATGTCCGCAAGGCAGGGTAATGTGGCTGTTTGTGCTCATGCAGAGTGCACTATGACTCCATCAGGCGGGGGTACTTTGGCTTGTGTGTAGCATGTGCAGATGCACCCGGAGACCCATTTGGAGATTCATTGGGAGGAGAGGGCATGGCCCTTGGATCGGTCATCATCAATGGCCACAAATAGTTTTGGCGGCGAGTGAAAGGAGCAAGTCCTGTGGAGGGAGCATGCCAGTGCACGGCAGACATCGAAGGAGTGCAGGACCCTGTCCGTGCGGGAGGTGTGTGATTTGGGGCAGAACACAGGGAGGTGGATGCACTGATTTAGGTGGAAAGCTGACGCTACTTTTGGGAGGAATTTAGAATGTAACCATAAGGACACTTTGTCCTTGTGGAATATGATGTAAAGGGGGTCTGCCATCATGGCTGCCAGTTCACTGACACGTCTAGCTGAGGTAATGGCTACCAAGAATATCACCTTCAAGGAGAGGTGGGAGAAGAAGCACACTGCTGGCAGCTTGAAGGGTGGCTTTGTGAGGGTGGAGAAAACAAGATTAAGGTCCCACAAGGATGTGGCTTTGAATCCTGGCGGGCAGGTATTGAGTAAACAGATGGTGGCTGGGTATGTAACATGGAGGCGCTGTGCATGCAGGGAAGAAAGGCACTGAGCACTGCCAGTGGACCAACCACTGCTGCTGTTCCTGCTGTTGCCCAAACATCCCAGACTAGCTGTTGCTGCTGCACAAGATGCTGCTGCGGGTCTTGGTCATCCACTTCAGAAGACATTCCAGATCCATGTTGTTGCTCTCTTAGCAACCCAGGGTTTAAGCCCAGGGTGTTCAACAAGCCCAGGTCACCCAGGACTCCCTTTTCTCCAGGGGTGGAAAGATCATGCCCAAATTCTTCACCATGTTGTCACTGGGTTCCTTCCCCAGGTGCCCCTTAGTCCCTGGGCGAGGCCCCTGCCCTCACCGGGGCCTCTGCTCTGGATGTCTGGCTGTTCCACCATGCCTGAGCCCAGTTGTAAGCGGCTCAGCCCTTCGACTGAGCCACAAACCGTCCGCCCTTTTCAGGGTTGCCAGTGACCACAGGAAGAAATTAACACAAATGAATTGTCCCATAGGTGGGCTAAGGCCCTTTCTTCCTCAAAGGGCTTCTGTTAAGTTATGACCCTAGCTAGGCTCATAGGCCAATATGGAGAAATGGTCCCATAAGAGGTGGTTCAGCATCCTGCTCTTCCTCTCTTCTCTCCTCTACAGAGGGGCTGCAGGCAAGACTGGAGGTCTGCTCTCCAATCTCTCCTCTGTCACCAGCTATGCTGGTTTCCCTTTTTAAGTTCCTCCCTCCAAGTCTGACATCTCTGATAATGTGTCAGGGTGGGGCTGATGGAGCCCACAATAGCCATTGCCCTGCGCTGTCCAGTGTGGGGTTTGTATACACTATCGCCCTATTACTTCAGCTCTTTCATTATTCACAATCTGCACTGGCTGATTGGTCACCTACTTTAAATGGTGTTGTTTCTGCTCCCTGATGGATCACAACCTTTATAAACAAGAGGCGGAGGACTTGAATAAGTAATTTATGGTGTGAACATAAATTTGCACAAGAATTTGTGCCATTTCCAGCCGGAATATTTGTGCACACGCACATTTACATGAGTAGTTGTGATACTTTTGCATTCTGCAAAGGTTTTGGGTACAGAAACATCAGTTACACAAATGCTCACGGAAAAGGAATTAAAGAAGCTGTGCAGAGTCGTGGAGGTGAATTGATGGGGCTGATTGATGGGTTGTTTAATTCAGTCTTTGTACAGCTCTCAGTGTGACACATACAGTGCTGTGGCTGGAATGGAAATGACGTTTGGAAACGGCTTCAGAATAAAGCTTTGGTTGGCTAGCCGACCTCAGAGGTCATTCTTCTCAGCTCTGACCCCCCGGGAGCTGTGCAAGAGGAAGTGGTGCACAGTTCACCATAAGGGGGAATCAATTCATCACTTTGGAGGCTGGCTGCAGAAAAAAGAGAGATTAACTTTATACAACAGCCCAGGACTATCCTGCTTAGTAGAAGTGGGGAGCAAGACTATATCACAACTGATGCCTTTACTCTACCAAGAATTCATATCTGGTATAAAGAAGAATGAAAGTTAAGGCAGAATGATAAGACTGCCTCTAGCCCTGTCTCTTTAAACTGAGATGCAGGGCAGGGAGGGAGCTGGATTTAGGGTTGATCCCTCCAGCCAGGAAAATTAACATGCCAACCTAGGGTCACAAAGCTAAAACAATGAGCAGATGGCCCTGTCCTGGGGGGAGAGGTTTATCTGGAATTAAGATGTGAGGGTGGCTGGGAGACAAACATTGTGTCAACAGCTGCAAAAGAACTATTTTAAGTTGTGGAAGCAATACAGCCGTCAAAGCAAAACAGGAACCCAAACTGTTTTTGCAAAGCAGCAACTACAATCCTGAATGGAACTGGGAAACAAACAATGGACATTCCACTAGTATGTGGCATATTCTCCTAGGAGAGCACCACAGCAAAAAAACACCCTTGTGGGGGAGGACATGGGGATGGATCAAAGTAACTTTGATTCCGTTCAGGTTCTTATACAGTGCTTATCACCGTAGTATCTGAGTGGTATATCTTGAAAGGTATATTGATGTGCCCCAAGGGAGACAAGGAGAGGAGAAGAATGACATGGTACACCTGATCCCAGACAACGGATCTTCCTCACACAGGCTGTCACATACCAAAGGGTCAGGGAGAAAGGGACAGGCTGGACCAGAGAGCGTGAGTTCTTTAGAAAGAGAAGGATTTGCTTTCTGTTCTACAACTCTCCCACAGGGTGTTGTTTCAGGGCTGCTGTTCTCCAGCTGCACATGGAATGCTTAATGACCCGGACAAGAACCAGGTGTAAGGGATGCAAGCATGTTCAGTGAATAAACGATCGTTAGGATCTATGGGTCTCAGAGGGGAGTCTGAATTCATATTAAAAGCAGAACTATCGAGCCCAGCAGTATGGCTAATGATACGAGGTGTCTGCAATATTCCATCACGCTTCATCCTGCAAACAAATTAATTAGAAATGTAAAAGCCCACAAGGCCTAGGATATATGGGACAGGAAGAGCAACCAGGCCAGGGTGTAGTATCTACCACAGGGGTAGGCAACCCATGGCATGTGTGCCGAAGGCGGCACGCAAGCTGATTTTCAGAGACGTTCACACTGCCCGGGTCCTGGCCACCAGTCCGGGGGGCTCTGCATTTTAATTTAATTTTAAATGAAGCTTCTTAAACATTTTAAAAACCTTATTTACTTTACATACAATAGTTTAGTTATATTTTATTGACTTATAGAACAAGACCTTCTAAAAACGTTAAACTGTATGACTGGCATGCGAAACCTTAAATTAGGGTGAAAAATGAAGACTCGGCACAGCACTTCTGAAAGGTTGCCGACCCCTGGTCTAACAAGCTATCCAGTGATGAGAGATTTCAGAGAACAGACTGGAATTGGGCCAGGGTTACTTGTCTCCTGGAGCTCTCAGGCTGGTTACGGGGCTGCCTAATCCAATCCACAGTTTAATTTAAGAGCAACAGATGTTAGAAAAACAATCCACAAGAACAAAAGGTAGCAAAAGGTATTAATAAATTAGAAGGATCCGTAATTAACAGAGACAAAAGCACAAGGTGAGAGCTGAGGACAGAGCTAGAGAAGAAGAGTAAGGGAGTAAAAGAAGAGAGAGAGGAAGCAAACGAGCATGACAGAGAGAAAAGAGAAAGTTGAGAATGTGAGGAAAGAATGTGTTAGAGAAAGACAGATCTAGGGAGCCAGAGCGGGAGGGATTCTATGGACCTTGCAGGGTAAAGTAATACAGGAGAACGTCCACTGGGTGTCACCGTAGCACCACGGCAAAGAAACGTAACTTGACAATACCAAAAAAGTACCTGCCTTGCTGGATTTGAAGGTTTCTTGCACAGCTTCTTCCTCGGGAAATGAAATCATGTGTGTGCTGTGCTGTCATTCCAATAGGTGGGATCTCCTGTGTGCGGCGCTGCCTTTGCTTGAGATCAGTTATGACACTTGTAACCTGTAGTAGCCCTGTTGGTACACGTCCCATCCCAGAGCATCCAGACAGAGGGCACTGCCTGGGTTGCTCATTCTTCCAGTAAACAGGAGAGCAAGAAGGAGGGGAGCATGTGACTACATAAACCATCCCCAGACAGATCCCTCCATCTTAGGTATGACAAGGTTGAGACTGGGCATATCTCCCCGCCTGTGGCCTTCACAGGTGAGCTGGATTTATGATGGTCGATGCAGACCCTGGGGCCTAGTTGTACAAGTGGTGAAATTGGCCCAAAGACTGCCGGCAGGACAACGCTCAGCTCCTTGTTTCAGGTGTCCAGTCACAGCGTACACTGAGCAGGGAAGTGGTCCCCAGCGTGTGGGGCATGCCATCCAAAGGGGGCATGGAGAAATGTTCGTGGGGCGGACACAGCATGGCCTGGGCCAGTCTCCACTGGGGGTGGGGAGGGCGCACTGCCCAGCCCTGCTCTGCCCTCAGACCCAGCTAGGGTGACCAGATGTCCCGATATTATAGGAACAATCCCGATATTCGCAGCTTTTTCTTATACAGGTGCCTATTACCCGCCCATGCCCTGTCCCGATTTTTCACACTTTCTATCTGGTCACCTGGCCCCGGCCCTGGCTGCCGGCCCCACTGCAACCCAGCCCTGGCTCTGCTCTTTGGCCCCACCCCCACCCCCAACCTTGGCCCTGGCTGTGGCTCCATTCCTGGCCCCAGCCCCGCTCCCAACCCCAGCTCCCGGGGGCGGGGGGCAGACAGGGTAAGGGTGGGGGTGTGACTGTGAAAAGTTTGGGGCCCACTGGTGTGGAGTGCCCCACTCCTGGCCAATGAAAGGCACACTACAGCACCGTGATGAGCTCTGGTTGATTGCAGCAGTAGCCACCGGTGTCAATTGCTACTGCTCTCTGCCATGTGAAGGGCGTATAAAGCCTTGATAACGTGAACGCGGGATGTGACTGGGCTAGGTGGGACATACAGATCAGACTTCGTGCATCTGTGAGTCACACCTTTCTTATACCAACGCACTACGGGGTGGACTTATGTCACACGAGACATGCTGCTTCCTCTTCACGGTCTGAGCTGGGAAATGCTGCACGCAGAGCTGGGTGCTCTTCTGGGAGCCCATAGTTACGCACGGTTGCTAAGGAATCCAGTCCCTGCCTTGGTAGCCATATGTGTTCTGCACATCAATCTCCTGCTGTGTCTGGCTATTAAAGAGAGAGACCCACGTCCGCCTGCCAATGATCTTTCTAAGCAATGTCCTGTAAATATCTCTCCCCATCCAAATAGTGTAGGCACTTACCACCAGTGTTCAGGGAATGACAGGAGTGATTACATTCAGTCATATCAGCTCTGCTCCTGTGGGACTCAGCTCCTCCAACAACCAGCCAGGCACCCAAGTGTCCCTCATCGCTGCCCTAACCTGGGCTGTTTTGGCATATCCCTCCCGAGGCTCCTCTAGACTGTCCACTGCTTGTAGCTGTTGGCTGAGCACCCCAAGCCTGCATGTTTCTCTCTATGTATTGCTGCATTGGCTGCCTACAGCATGTACTTCTCACTCCCCCTTACACTCAGCTCCCTTGTCAGGACTGGTCACCACAGCTCTTTTTGTCTAGATGTCTATCTTGGCTCTCCTAGCGTCCGTGGAGACTTCTCTGCAAAGCTGAAGTTAACAGGAGTTGTGTGTAATCAGCACCTCTGAAAATCAGGTCACTTATCTATGTGCCTAATTGTAAATTTAAGTGCCTAACTTTAGCACCTATGTTAAAAATCCTGGCCACAGTCTTGGATCCTGTGGCAAATTGCTGGCACTACTATCATGGGTCTTGCGCTTTCTCTTCTTGGGAGGAGGGGTGTTTCCAGGGTGCTGCTTCTTGCCCCTGAACTGGGATATTAACTGCCCCACTAGTGTCCTAGAGAAGGAGAGTGGATAGGGAGGGACCCGGGCCCGCCCTCTACTCTGGGTCCCAGCCCAGGGATAGCAGTAAACCACTTGGACTAGTGGTTCCTTCCCCTGGGCTACTTCCCTCTCCTGCCCTTCAGCTTGTGGGGGCTTCCTGCCCTCCCTCTGCACAAGCCAGGTGCCCCTTACCTAGGGTCTGGGTCTTCTTAGCCCACCGCAGCACTTCTCCAAACTTTCCTCTGCTTCCCTTCAAACTGTTCTCTGCTCCAACACCAATCCTTTCTGCTCCAACTCCTCCAAACTGTTCTCTGCTCCAACACCTCCTCTTGTCTGATTGAAGCAGGGGGGTTTTATCAGGTGACTGGCTTCAGGTGCTCTAATTGGCTTCAGGTGCTTTAATTAATCTATAGCAAACTTTCTTCCCGCCTTTCTAACCCTCTCCTGCTGCCCTCTGGCCATGGTGTATCACAATCCCTTATGGAAAAGTCCTATAGAATTTAATGAGGAAGCAACCAATAGGAGTCTAATGAAATTCCTCTAAATTCTATACTCTCTGAGAGAGGATGATAACCTTGCTGTAGGTTTTTTTGAGCCATCCTATAGAAAGGATACAGCGATACAGGATATAGAGTAGGCGTGTGCTAATTAAATTTGCTGATGACACGAAGTTGGACAGCTTTATCGAGAGCGAGGAGGAGCAGAACCTTACACAGGAAGACCTGGCAGATCTTGAGGACTGAAGTAATAGAAACTGGATGGAAGTTAACTTTACAAATTCCAAGGTCACGCACTTAGAGACTAACAAGAATTTCTGCTATAAGCTGGGGCTCATCGGTTGGAAATGACAATGTTGTGTATTTAGTTGTCATGGTTTTGTTGCTATGGCAACTGAGTTAGATTATTATGGGTTAGCTCAACCGGTTTCAACCGGCTGAGAAGCTCTCTGTAGATATGTAAATAAAATGGAGGTTTTGGTTAGCTGCCTGCTCTCTGGCCTCAAGTGATTGCTTCCTACACCGGCTGCCCCAAGGATATAACACTGGCGACGAGGGTGGGATCCTGGTGCTGCTCCAGTAACAGAAGGAAGTAGAAGTCAAGGTAAAGACCAAACAAAGAAAAAAAGCTGCTTCTTTGCACTGACTGTGAAAGTGAAACTAAAAATCATGGCTACTCTGACCAGGCCCCTGGAGCCTTTTGATGAGAATACAGAGCAGTGGCATGTGTATACTGAGCGTTTTGAGCTTTTTTTTATTGCAAATGACATTACAGAAGCGAAGAAGGTGCCAATATTCTTAAGTGTTGTAGGGGCTAAAACCTACTCCCTGCTACACAGCTTACTACACCCTGTTAAGCCAGCAACTAAATCTTACAGTGACATTGTGGAAATCCTGGGGTCTCATTTCTCCCCAAAACCACTGGTAATTGCTGAAAGATATAGGTTCCACAAAAGAGACCAAAAAGAAGATGAAACAGTTGTACAATTTGTAGCCATTTTAAAAAAGCTAGCAGAACACTGTGAATTTAAAGAAATGTTACATGATGCCCTGCGTGACAGGTTAGTGTGTGGCCTGTACAGTGAAGCTATACGGAAGCGCCTACTGACAGAGGCTCAGCTTACCTTACAGAAGGCTGTTGATATTGCTGTCTCCATGGAACTGGCTACAAGGGAGGCACAATACATCGGTGCACCCCCTAGGGTGCAAAAAGTGTCACAAGAACCGACCCACAAAACTGTGCAGATTCAAGAATGTTACCGCTGTGGTAAGCCGGGTCACCAGGCATCAGAATGCTGGTGTAAGGACCTGGTGTGTCGACACTGTGGCAAAAAGGGACACATTGAGTGTGCCTGTAAACAAAAGAAAAAGAGGCCTGTGGTCTGGCCGACAAAAAGAGGAACCCTGCATACCCTAGAGCAGACCCAGGATGATCAAGGTGACACCTCATCGCAAGAGGAAGTGCCACTGCATGTTTTGTCTTTGGCAATGGGCTCACATGAATACTGGGTAACCCCGTTATTGGATGGCAAACGTATACGCATGGAACTGGACACCGGTGCAGCCGTCTCACTGATCTCCGAGACTGTGTATAAAGAAAAGCTACAGCATCTTCCGCTTAAGGCAACAAAAACTGTTCTGAAGACGTATACGGGAGAAGCTGTGCCTATGCTGGGCACTATTGATGTTAAGGTGGAGCTCAATGGACAGGTGGCTAAATTGCCACTGTTTGTGGTGAGAGGTAACTACCCAGCTTTAATGGGTAGGTCTTGGCTTGGGAAGATTCAACTGAACTGGGCAGAAGTGCACCAGTTGACTAAGGAAGAAACCAGTCTAACCCCTATACTAAGGAAACATGCTGCTGTTTTTGGAGATGATTTGGGAAGTATGAAGGGAATCACTGTGACATTGAACATTAAACCTGGCAGTCCACCAAAATATCTGAAAGCCCGAACTGTGCCATATGCCATCAGGCCAAAAGTTGAAGCAGACCTGGAGCGCCTGGTCACCAATGGAGTCCTAATACCAGTTACCCATAGCTCATGGGCCACTCCTATCGTTCCAATCGTGAAGAAAGATGGCTCTCTCCGGATTTGCGGTGATTTTAAAGTCACTGTCAACCCAGTGTTGTGTGCAGAGCAATACCCGCTTCCCCGCATTGATGACCTCTTCGCGGGCCTGGCTGGGGGACAAAAGTTCAGTAAGATTGATCTGAGTCAAGCATATTTACAGATGCATGTCGATGAAAAGTCCCAAGAGCTGTTGACTATTGTGACCCATAAGGGGCTTTATCGATACTGTCGTCTACCCTTCGGAATAACATCTGCTCCCGCCCTGTTCCAGAGGGCTATGGACCAGATCTTGTGTGGCTTGTCAGGAGTTCAGTGCTATCTGGATGATATCCTGGTCACTGGAAGAAATGAAGAGGATCACTTAAAGAATTTAGAGGCTACCCTACAAAGACTGGAAGAGTATGGCCTACGAGTTCGCAAAGACAAGTGTGAATTCTTCAAGCCCTCTGTTGAATATTTGGGTCACATCATTGATTCTGCAGGTCTTCATAAGGCCCCTGCAAAAGTTAAAGCTATTGTGGAGGCTCCCCCACCTCGAAATGTAAGCCAGCTGCGCTCGTTTCTAGGACTCCTGAACTATTATGGAAAGTTCATCTCACAGTTAGCCACACTGCTAAAACCACTTCATGAGCTTCTTGGGCAGAACAAGGCCTGGAAGTGGACTGAAGCCTGTGATGTTGCGTTTAACAAAGCTAAGGATGCATTGCTAAATTCTGAAGTTCTAACGCACTTTGATCCATCCTTACCACTGCAATTGGCCTGCGATGCCTCCCCTTATGGAGTGGGAGCAGTCGTGTCACATATTATGCCTTCAGGAGAAGAGAGACCTATTGCTTTTGCTTCACGCACTCTAAGCAAAGCAGAAACTAACTACGCCCAAATCGAACGTGAGGCATTAGGAATTGTTTTTGGAATTCGGAAGTTTCATCAGTACCTGTTTGGGCGAAAATTTACTCTTCTCACAGACCATCGACCTCTGACATCAATTTTTGGACCTTACACAGGCATTCCCCCATTAGCTGCTAGTCGTATGCAACGTTGGGCATTGTTACTTTCAGCACACACATATGAAATCAAATATCGGAAATCCACTCTACACGGCAATGCAGATGGCCTCTCAAGGTTGCCTTTGCCGGTCAAACACCAAGATAGTGCCCACAAGGAAATCTTCTACTTTGAACAGGTAGAGAATACACCCATCACTGCTACTCAGATAAAGAAGGCAACTCGCGTTGACCCCGTATTGTCCCACGTTATGGACCTGGTGATGCATGGAACATCTCAACAAACCTCTCCGGTCTCATCCGACCTTGTTCCCTACATGTCCAAGCGGATGGAGTTATCGGTCCAATCTGGTTGTTTGTTGTGGGGGAGACGTGTCATTATTCCACCACCACTGAGATCACAGATGTTAGAACAGCTACATTCCGGTCACTGTGGAATAGTGCGCATGAAGGAAATTGCACGAAGCTATTTTTGGTGGCCTGGACTGGACAGCGCTATTGAAGAGAAGGCAAAAGCTTGTATGTCATGTCAGGGTGTGAGGAATGCACCCCAGTGGGCACCCCTACACCCATGGGACTGGCCTGAAAACCCGTGGCAACGTATTCACGTTGACTTTGCTGGCCCCCTTGAAGGAAGCATGTTCTTGGTGGCAATAGATGCCCATTCTAAATGGCCAGAAGTCTCTATAATGCAGTCCACTTCTGCAGAGAGTACTATCCAAAAACTACGAGGACTCTTTAGTCGTTTTGGTCTGCCAGAACAACTTGTGAGCGACAACGGACCGCAGTTCGTTTCTCAGGAGTTTCAAAATTTTATGAAAGCAAATGGGATACACCACATCACGTCAGCACCATATCATCCGTCCACCAACGGATTAGCTGAAAGATTTGTGCAGACAATGAAAAACGCTTTGAAATCAGCAAGGGGACAACACTCCATTCAAAAGCGTCTGGATACCTTTTTACTTTCCTACAGAAACACACCTCATGCTACGACCCACGCATCTCCGGCCTTTCTAATGATGGGACGACAGCTGCGCACTTGCTTTGATCTGCTGAAACCTTCTGAACCCCGACAAATTGTGCAACATCAGCAGCAATATCAAGTCATCAGACGGGCACCCAGAGCAAAAGACCGAACCTTTAGCCCGGGACAGCCAGTTTTGGCTCGGAATTATACTTCCAGAGCTAAATGGGTTCCGGCCACAGTCATCACTCAAACAGGACCTGTTTCCTACACAGTCCGGACTGCAGAGAATCTTACCTGGCGGCGACATGTAGATCAGCTGTTGCCAGGTCATGCCAGTCCTCAGGACCCATCTGCAGTTGAGGGGTCTGACTTCACCTCTTCTGGTGAGGGATCGAATCACGAGTCACCTGTTTCTGACTGTTCTCCTCCATTACTGCCGGCGGCTGAGATACCCCTTTGCCCAGCACGAGCTGATACCACCTCCTCACCTGTTCGTGCTGCTGACCCTGAGCCCCTAGTGCTTTCGGGTGCAATAACACCAGTCGTTCGCCGTAATCCACCTAGAGACAGAAGGCCTCCTCATCGGCTGGATCTTTAGCTAGGGCGAACCCACGGTTATGGGGCAAAATAATCCCCAGGGTTTAGCCGGGAATGGAGGCAGTCTACCCTCCTTCTCTAGTCTAGTGTGTGTTTTATTTAGGGGATGTTCTTATTAGGGGGGGAGGAATATGTTGTGTATTTGGTTGTCATGGTTTTGTTGCTATGGCAACTGAGTTAGATTATTATGGGTTAGCTCAACCGGTTTCAACCGGCTGAGAAGCTCTCTGTAGATATGTAAATAAAATGGAGGTTTTGGTTAGCTGCCTGCTCTCTGGCCTCAAGTGATTGCTTCCTACACCGGCTGCCCCAATGATATAACAGACAAGAGGAGGAGCAAGACCTGGGTGTGTTTGTTGATCACAGTAGGACCGTGAGCCATGTGACGCTGCAGTTAAAAAGGCAAATGTGAGCACAGTGTGCATCAGTGAAGGTATTTCCTGTAGCATAAGAGACGCATTAATGCAGAGGTGGGACAACTACAGCCCGCGGGACTGTCCTGCCCAGCCCTTGAGCTCCTGGCCAGGGAGGCTAGCCCCCGGCCCCTCCCCCGCTGTCCCCCCTTCCATGCAGCCACGCCACTGTGTGGGCAGCACTCTGGGTGCCAGGGCTGCGAGCTCCTGCAGGGCAGTGCAGCAGTGTGTCTGGCTCCGGCCAGACAGCGCAGCTGCCAGACATGCTGCTCTGAGCAGCATGGTAAGGGGGCGGGGAGCGGGGGGGTTGGATTAAGGGGTAGGGGGTTCCGGGGGGCAGTCAGAGAACAGGGAGCAGGGTGCGGCTGGATGGGGTGGAGGTTCAGGGGGGGGTCAGGGGATGGGGAAAGGGGAGGGGTGGGAGTCCCGGGGGGGGCTGTCAGGGGGTGGGGGTGTCAGGGCAGTCTGGGGACAGGGAGCCGGGGGGTTGGATACAAGGTGGGGTCCCGGGAGGCTGGATAAGGGGAAAGGGGTCCTGGGGGTGGTGGTCAGGGGACAAGGAGAATGGGGGCTTGGATGGGTCGAGGGATTCTGAAGGGGGCAGTCAGGGGGTGGGAAGTTTTGCAACCCCAATGTGTCCCTCGGGCCAAAAAGTTTGCCCACCCCTGCGTTAATGCCATTGTGCAAGGTACATCAGCCCTCATTTGGAATACTGGGTACAGTTCTGTTCACCCGTGTTCAAGAAAGATGAATGTGAACTGGACCAGGTGCGGAGAAGAGCTACTAGAGATGATCAGAAGAATGGAGGGCCTAGTTTATGAGAGGGGATTAAGAGAGCTTGGCTTGTTTAACCTAACAAAATGAAGGCTGAGGGGATATGATTGTTCGCTAAAATACATCAGGAGGTAAACCCCAGGGAGGGAGCAGAGCCAGTGAAGACCAGTGTTGGCTGACTCAAGGACAAATGGGTATAAACTGGCCACAAATACATTTCATGTTTGACATTAAAAGAAGTTTTCTAACCATCAGAGGAGTGAGGTTCTGGACCAAACTCCCAATACAAATAATGAGGCCACACAATCCAACTACTAGTTTAAAGCTGGAGCTTGATACATTTACGAATGGTATTATGTGATGGGGTTGCCAGGGACTGGATCTGATGACTCAGGAGGGCCCTCCCTATCCCATGTTCTCTTGCAGGAGGATATTATTATTACCGGTATTTGCATTTAATGCCATCGGACTTCCCCATAAAGATGGCACTTCCAGAGCAGTGACAATGCTGTGAATTTTAAAAGAAATGTTAAATCCACTAGACCATGTCATCATGGAAATAGCAGTAGATTTGTGTTTAAAAAAGCCACCCACACCCAGAAAACATGGAAGTCCCTAGCTGGTTTATGCATTGTATGTGTTTATGAGACGGTTTCCTTGTTATTCATAGAGTGCCGGATTTCAGGGCCAGCCAGTTACTGCCTAGAAAGCATGTGCATATTCTCAAGGTGACCGTGCCACTGTCTGCGTGTGTGTAGGGTGGAGTGAGGCAGAAGAGAGAGGGAAACAAAACAGTGAACAAATATGTCACCTCCATTAATCCAAGATGGCAACTGCTATTACTGCAGGAGCTCTGCCATTGGCCTAGAGAAAGTCAAATGATCCTGAGAACCTCATATAATCAAATAGAGTAAACTTTGTAGGGAACCAGTATTGCTGGTGGCTGAGCTGCATTTCCCTGCTGGAAGCCACTTTCTCATCTTGTGCAGGATGTAACGTGCGCATTGCAAGGGTGGTTGTTCTGAATTCTCTAGGCAACAACGTTTGGCATGAAATAATCCTTTGTTCTTCATGGCACCTTTCAAGGGAAACACCCAGAGCACTTGCAAGCCCTTGTTAATTAAATCTTGCAATTGCCATGTTGTGCTGCTAACCCACCAATCTATTTCTCCTGCCCTGCCCTCTCCCTCTCCCCCAGTTCTCAGCCCTTCTTGTTGCCCCAAAATCTCCTTAGGGTGTCTCAACACTTCATTAAACTAAAAAATGGCAAAATCTGACTGTAACCGGGTCCTTTCCTGGGCCGCCCCCTGCTGAGCTCTGTGCTCCCTCAATAAAGCACTGTGAGGCTTTTCTTGCTGCAGCACCCGTGGCTTTTATTTACATACAGTTCCCACCACCAGCGATACTATTTACAAATACACACAGGTCTTCCTATCTCCTCTGTTACAGGGAGTCTCCCTTCAGCCTGGAGACTCCCCCTTTGCACTGGCTGCCAGCCAGCCTTTATAGCTCTTCTGCTAGCACGCCCACAGGTGCAGCCAGTTCCAGAGGCCAGGCACCAGACTTCTCCCCAGCCCCAATCTATTGCTCCTGATTGGGGCTGGCTGAGCAGGGGCTAATTAGGTGCCTTTGCACCAGCCCCCTGCTACACTGACCTTTCGTTTTTCCGCTCAAGCCTTGCTCCTCTCCCCTTTCCCCACCACCATCCTCCCAATCGCTCAACTCGCAGCCTCGGCGTGCTCTGTGGATCCTGCCTAGTACTATTTGCATTGCAGACCATATTGTCCTGCTTCTATACTCTTGTCCTCCCATCTGTTCCCTTCTTCACACATCAGCCCTCCTTTCCCTAGCCCCACCCTTTGTCGGGCTCCACGTTCTGTCCAACTGAGCCTGTGGGGCAGGGACCGTGTCTCTGTAAATCGCCCAGCAATGCTACTAAGGTGCCGTAGTAAAAATGCTGCAGCATGAATGTTGTTAGCAGTTCAGTTGCCCTGGTTCACACAGCGAATAAATGGCAGAGCCAGGTGTCCTAATTCCAACTCCCTTGCTCTCACCACTGCGGCTGAAGATTTAACATCACCCTGAGCTGTCTAGCGGCAGTGCTGTGTGCAACTGTTATGTAGGGGGTTTATCTGAGTCACCCCGACACGATTTTGGTGGGTCCCTGTTTGGAAAAAAACACGAATGAATGAAGCAGCAGCCGTCTTTGCAATGATGCTCATTCCTTTATTGTTGTCATTGTTGCCATTTTGAATGGTGCTGGCACTTTCTGTTCATTTCCAGCACATCAAAGCTACCTTACAGAGTATTGAAGAAGTGTCCATCCAAAGCCAGAGGGGGTGTGAGGACAATGACCTTTCCCAGCACAGTATGTATAATATATATATATTTATAATATGTCCTGTATATTCATATGTATAGAGTGACAAGGACGGGCCACCATACAGGAAACTTTTGATTCCTAAATAAATCACCATAACAACAGGCACAAAAATTTGGTCCTAATCAAGGCCCTCACCTTGTCAGTCAATCAGCTGATTAATTAAAAAAAATACCAACCTGCTACCCCCCTCTGGAATCTGCCTGGTCGTCGCTCACACTGATGGTAAATAGTCCCCTTGGTGACTCACGCACACCCGCACACACCTACATACGTTCCTATGTAAATACTTACATACCAACATACAAAGAACAATAGAAATATACATCTGAGGTTGCAGCAAGGCGGTGAGGCTGTGGGAGTGATCCAGCCCCTCGTACCAAGGCAGAGGGCAGACACCACTGCTAGCTTCGTGGTTCTCATCAGTGTTTATTTACAGCCTTACTTGGTTTTTGTGCTAAGAAGATTGTGAGGTTCTTGGCAGCAGCAGATCGAGAGTGTGCGAGATTTTTAAATGTCCATGTGCAACAGATGCGTCGAAGCGGCACTTAGGCATTGAGAGCTCAGCGCCACCCCCGGCACGCATGCGCACACACACGCGGAGCTGTCTGCACGCCATCGATTGGGGGCACTGCCTGGGGAGTTTTCTGAGGTCAAAATCAAAATTCAAAGCTGGCCAAGTGGCGAGATGTGATCCCAAAGTGTCTGTGTCAAATTTCCAACCCACCAGGGAGGTTTCTTAATGAGAGCAGCTGAGACGGCTGGAGAGTTTTCACATGGGCCCCATCATAGCTGTAATCCTGTCCGGGGCCTGTGCTTCATCACGGCACAGAAAATACCCTCCGGAGGGCAAACAGGCTGCACAAGACGTGGTGGGAGATGGTATTTAGCCCTTGACAGGCAGGCTAGTGACCCGTGTCTGCACTCACCCACCCTGTACGCCATGCGAAAGAAGAGAGCAGGGGTGTCTCTGTGCTACGTGTGGGTGGGCAGGCCCATAGGTCAGCATGTCTAAAACTGGCCTGTGCTGGACTCCTAGAAATGGGTGGACAGGAGCTAAAGGGCAACTGCATTTGTCTACAGGTGCCTTTGTGTGTCTAGCTCAGCCAATTTCCAGCACACTCACTGCAGGTGGCTCTGGCGCTCGAATGAAAATCCAGCTGCTCTCTCTGGCTGTGTTTGAAGCTACATTCAGGGGCGCACACGATCCTGCAAATCAGGCATCCCGAGTCTGTGCGTTCAAGGCAATGTGGAAATGGAAGGTGAGAGAGGCTGTTCTGCAGCTGCCTCAGCTAGTTCAAGTTCCTCTTCAGTAACGGGGGAGAAGAGGTTTTGTTCTTGGAGCTGGGAATGGGACACACCTTTCCTCGGTGCATTTGGGTGGGGAGCTGCTTTTGACCCACCCATGTCCCTGGAGGAGGGTTGGAGCCCAAGTCACTCCCTGTGGATGGTGCTGGAGATAAGCTCCTTCACCTGGCATGTTGTCTGTGCAATCATTCCCAGCTGCTCACCCCCCACGTTAGCTCTCTCCTCTAGCCTGGAGAGAAGTTTAATGGGTTTGGGGATCCTGAGGCAGGTGCCTTGCTTCTGGGTGAGGTAAAGGAGCAAATCACTCAGGTTAAACCAGCACAGACCCCCATGCTTCTTCACAACATTATGGGCCAAGCTCTAGGGTGAGGCAGCAGGAATGAAGAGAAACCATCATAGAATCATAGACTCTCAGGGTTGGAAGGGACCTCAGGAGGTATCTAGTCCAACCCCCTGCTCAAAGCAGGACCAACCCCAACTCAATCATCCCAGCCAGCGCTTTGTCAAGCCTGACCTTAAAAACCTCTAAGGATGGAGATTCACCACCTCCCTAGGGAACCCATTCCAGTGCTTCACCACCCTCCCAGTGAAATAGTGTTTCCTAATATCCAACCTAAACCTCCCCCACTGCAACTTGAGACCATTATTCCTTGTTCTGTCATCTGGTACCACTGAGAACAGACTAGATCCATCCATCAACTGCGGACCTTTGCCCCAGATGGAGAGTGAACTGTCCACCCCCAAGGAGTCTGCCAGCAGCTCCCCATTTGTAGCCTCAGCTAGTTCCATCCCACAAAATCTGATCACCTGCCTGCCCCCCAGCCGCATATAACTAGGCCAGGTCTCTGCTTACCTAGCCCCCTGACTTAGCATGGAGATGGGAGAATTGGGGAGCCACTAGCATATCTGAAGGGGGTACATGGAGCCTTCCTCCTGCAGCCCAGTGCTCCATTTTGTAAGTGTGGGGTAAGTCCAAGGGGGACTGAGCCTGTCTTCAATACCTTCAGTGTGGCGCTGGCACCGGAGAAGGGACATCTCCGTGGCCAGCGAGAGAGTAGGAATGTGCCCCAGCTTTCACTCTCCCCTCCCCTTGCTCCTCTCACTGACACTCCCTGTGACTGGCACTGCTCTATGGCAGCATAGTCCCCAGTCCTATGGAGGATCTTCCATGAACCCGACCTCATGGATCCCTCACCTGAATGTGCTTTTTTGGGGTTGCTCCATTAGCTTTTCTACCCACTGCAGATGGGCGGGGCTAGTTTCTAACCTCAATCAGAGAGCTGCGGCTTCTCTCACCGGCTTTACACACCCACATCATCTCAAGTGATGCAAGGCACAACGAGTGCCATCCTTCCCCTGTCAGAAGCTGGTGAAAGGGGCGAGCGCTAGAGAGAAGTGTTGGTAGTGATAATGCACAAGCATTGTTGACCCTGGTAATGCAGAAGCAGGGGGCCTACACACTGCCCAATGCCCAGTTTGGAAGCTCCATGCTGGCTGGTTGGGAGCCTGAACGTATCTTGGAGAAAGTAGCAGCTGGCTTCATCTTTAAACAGGCACATGCGGCCAGCTGAGACTCCAGGTCCCAGCAGGCAGCAGGGCAGGGCTGCTATGCTCTGAAAGACAACATTGCAGCCTGCAGCTTCCATGGGCTACACCATGGTATGAAACAAGAGGGTGGTTGAAGGCCCTGTTGTTGAGTTCTGGGGACTTCCTAGGCCATGCTTTACCCATCCGTGACCTGGGGACTAAATGGAAAACTGACTCAGCAATGGTTTGTTCTTCTCTAACCTGTACAAACTAAGCCCTTGATCTGGGGAGACTAATTAGCTGATTCCCATGATGCAGGGATTTGCTACCCAGTGATCCCTGCAGTGACCCTCCCCCCACCCCTTTATGTAGCACTCAGAGTCTTTGAAATAAGATGCTGTCGGTGTCTCCCCTCTGAAAGCTGAGTGAGGCTCCAGCCCTTCCCACTCCTCCGTTCCCGCCACAGTCCAATGGCCTGTGGGTTTCAACAGCTGCGCACTTGGGAGCAGAAAGTTTTAGAGAGCGTGGCAGAGGCAAACAGCAGTGACACTGAGACAGGGAGAGAGGGAAGCAGTCGTAAGTGCAGAAGGCTACAAGACAGGCGGTGGCCAGACCCTAATGAGAAACTCCCTTGGTCTCAGAACAATACACTCTATGGGGCCAGCCCTCATATCCTCCTAGGATTTCCTAGTTCAAGTCCAGTCGTCTGGATTCCAGGACGCACCTCCTTCTGCTCCAGCAGGGTGCTGGCCTCAGACCAGGAAAAGTGGAAGGACAATTTCATAACTCAAGTCTTCTTGAGTGAACCAGATAAATCACTTTCTCATTGACTATGATCTTGCAAACAAGGCCGGTGCAACCATTTAGGTGACCTAGGTGGTCGCCTAGGGCACTAGGATTTGGGGGGCACCATTTTTTTCGGCAGCGACCGCAGTGGCCGGATCTTCAGCTGCCCCGGTCACCGCCAGCGTTTAGGCAGAGGGAGCTGGGGCCGGGGAGTGCGGGGAGGGCCGCCTGCAGCAAGTAACTGGCGGGGCGGCACGCAGGGGAACTCCCTGCCCCAGCTCACCCCTGCCCCGCCTCCTCCCCGAGCACGCCGTGGCTGCTTCACTTCTCCCGCCTCCCAGGCTTGCGGCGCCAATCAGCTTAGGCGCCGCAAGCCTGGGAGGTGGGAGAAGTGAAGCAGCGACAGCGTGCTCGGGATGGGGACGGAGCAGGGGTGAGCTGGGGCGGGGGGGGTGCCTCAGGGTGGGGGGTGGGGAGCTGCCGCAAGGGGGGGCGCCTCAGGGGGGAGGAGGGGAGCGCCTCAGGGCGGGGGCGCAGGGGGGGGGAGGGTGCAAGGTGGAAGTTTCGCCTAGGGCACGAAACATCCTTGCACCGGCCCTGCTTGCAAAGGTCTTTGATCTCTTTCCACCCCCTCACCCCCCACCCCAATCCCCTGGCACTACACATTTGCAAACTATCCAAGAGCCCATAACTGTCTATGCTCACTCAGCGGCCTGGCACATCCACCCAGAAGGTCTCAGGTGAGGACGCACCTGCCCTCAGCTGAACTGTTGAACGTCGGCGCACTCAGGAACACTGAACTTTGTTCTACCCGCAGCCGCCCATGCTGTTGCCGGAGCCATGTTTTAATCCTCCTCCTCAGGACTGGACAAAAGCGCCTCGCCTCTTGTCCCTCCTTCTTCTACCAGCTTCCCTGCTCTCCTCCACAGCCCCTGCACCAGACCAAAGTTGTTCTTGAGACTAGCAGTTTAACACCTTCTTGTAACACCCAGTCCAGGTAGCCAGTGCAAGGGATAGGTGTGTTCAAGTTACCTCTCCTGGCTCCGGCTCGTCTGCCCTTCACTGATTCTTTCTCTCTAGCTGCCAAGGACAGTAGAAACTTTCATTTCTGCTTTGACCGGCAAGGTCAGTTTCCAAGTAGATAATGTTGTTCTCCAGCCTCTGGGCACTTCTTTGGGGAGAACAGGAGATCCCCACTGGCTGCTCCACCCCAACGAAGGACACTGTGAACCAAGGTGGACGTCAGATGACTTAATGGGACAGGCCCAGCCATCGCCCAACGGTGCCGTTGGCGAGCAAAGTCCCAGGATCACTGGAAGACTTTAGCTCCCCCTGTTGGCTGGGTTTGGTTAATTCATACCCCCTTTGTTCGTCACAGGATGAGAGCTGAGCCCAGAACTCCAGGAGACGTCAATGCTGCTGCTCTCGATACGGCACAGGAAGTGTCTCTTCATCCATGGCCAGCAAACGCAAGGCCCATCTGCCAGAAAATCCCCAAACACTTGTGGGAGCGGCCGTCAGCCTGTGCATGGGTCTCGTGGGGTATCCCAGGGAATCTGGCAAAGCAAACCACCACCCCACATGCGGAGTCCATGGAGGGCTCTGAGTGGTCTCATCTCACAAGAAAGCCATCAGAGAGGGAGGGCTTAGCTTCTCCCCCATCTTCTGCTTGTTTCCCGCTCGGAGGAGGTGACTGTGCATTAGGGGCGGGCAGGCTGCCAATGACACAAAGGAAAAGCAGCTGCCGCAGGCTGCGGCTGGCTCCTGCTTTAAACAAGATGTGGGGGTAGAAGAAGGGAGCAATCTGCATGGTGCCCACCACCAGCCTCGCCTGCGCCTTATTCTGAACGCGTCTCCTAACTCTGCATTGCCAAACTGCTTCATAAATAAATACGATCAATAAATAAAGTGACAGATCCAGATGGGGGGAGGGAGGCAGCGCCCGTGTCCCCGGGAACCGACGCCGAGTGTCTCACACAAACACACACACACACGAAGTAGCTGAAGACAAAGACAAGATGGGACTAGGCGGAGAGGCTGCCAGTGGGGAATCCCCTTCCCGGGCCGAGCGCTTTCGGAAGCAGCCAGTGATGGGTGGCGTAGTCCTTGCTGTAAGATGGAAGGGAAGGGAGGCGCTGCAGGGCATCACTCATGAGCTGGCATCGTGGGGGGACGCTGGGACACGGCCGCCAGGGAACCGTGAGTTATTGAGGGTGGCAGCAGCCGGGGCGTCTGGCACCTGAGAGTGGGACAAGGAAAAGAGAAAAACTGGTCTCTTGTCACATCACCCACCTCCTCCCACTTCTCTCCAAGCCTCCCAGCCAGGTCCACTAACAGGAAACGCCAGCCATTTTGTTCAGCGAGGTGCTATAAAGGAAACTCATGTGAAGCTAGAGGGGACAGAATAAAGGCTGCAACATCAGGCTCAAACTCCCTTTGAATCCCAGGGTCAGTTCACAGCAGGGTCAGGTCTGCCCTTCAGAGATACACGGAGTTATCTGCCCGCGGTGTGCCGAGCTGCTGGGCCCCAGGCCAGAGGAGGCTGCACTTCAGTGGCGTAAGCTGTGGGACGGGAGACCCTGTACATGTTTGGTTTCATTGTCACCCTGCTTTTAACACTCGTTTAATGATTACAAAACTAACGTTCGTGTTTATCCACCGGGAACTGGGGGAGTCGGTCAACTTTAGGCTCCCAACTTTGAAAATGTCAGTCCCAGGTTCTCGTTGGGATTGTTCAGCCCACCCTAGAAGTTGGATGGAAGGCGGTTCCCTGCCCTGGCACCAATGCCGGCTCTTTACCAAGATGGCAGCTCTGAACCACTGGCTCGTCAGGACTCATGGTTCAATCCGGCTGAGGTGTCTCAAGGCTGGGCAACGCAGGGCAGTGTTTGCTGTGACCGATGAGACTCGGGTCCCTAGCGCAGGGACTCTGGTAGGGCCTCACGGACAGAGACCTGCTCTAGGCTTGTGCAGAGGCTCTGGCCATGTAAAAAGCCCCCGGGTCCTTGAAGCCGCCTGGTTTGGGCAGGATGAGGTCCCACCAGGCCAATAACAAGCTTGTCATCTCTGTGGGGCCCTGGGCACTGGCAGAGTTTGCTGCTTCCATTTGATAAGAAAACCTGGCACGGGCACAGAGTGCTTCCCTCTGGCCGGCGCTGTGTGGGCACCAGTGACCCCTCCCCCGTCCCCAGGAGGTGGGCATGTGATAGAGGCGGGGGGGGGGGGGTGATGTGACAGATGTACCCATCCCCTGCCCCAGACCTCACCAGGGACAGGACCTAGAGCAGTGACCAGGGGATGGCTTTTCTCTCCTCCTCCGTGCTTGCAGCTTCCTCATTCCCTGATCCTCCAGCCTGAAGAACAGACGCCCCAGCAGCAACAAACGTGCCAGGCATGGAACAGACGGTTTGTTATTTCAATGCAACTTGTTATTAATTATTCCCTGGCAGACCAGCGGGGACCTCACAGCTGCTCATTTCCGCTCTGCCCCTTCCACCCCATGCTGCGGTCCCTGCCTCCCTTCAGCCCTCACGTTCACCCCACTGAGCGCCAGCAGGCATCAGAATCAGGCTGTTTTCCACTTCCCCCCGGCAGACACTCACCAGGATCGGGACTTCCTCACCCTGGCAGCTGCCGGCCGCTCCAGGAGACTATCCAGGCGCATCAGTCTCTCAAGGTGCAGAGCTCGTGGGTCCTGCTCACCTTGGTCCCCGGTCAGCTCAAATTCAAACACAGCTGGGGGGGAGAGGTCCAGCTCCAGGAACATGATGTTCTCAGCCTTCACCGAACAGGATGAAAACACCAACAAATGGAGTCACTGACAGTACGCTGATCACCTGCTGAAAGGCTGGGCTCAGCCCTGGGGGCAGGAGATTTTTTCTATTGGGGCAGCTGTAGGTCGGTCTCCCCAGATACGCTGCCTCCCATTTACATACTCTGACCCACCCCAGCTTGCTGTCCATGGCCTGCTCAAACCTCGGCTGCCTGCAAGGGAGCCGGCTAGTGCCACTTGTGGTGATGTCTCCGCAAGGGACAGGACTGAGAGGCCCCAACTGCATTGCATACAGGTCAGCGAGCAGCTGTCTGAGTTAGACCATCAGAACGGCCACACTGGGTCAGACCAAAGGTCCACGTAGCCCAGGATCCTGTCTGCCGACAGTGGCCAATGCCAGGAGCCCCAGAGGGAATGAACAGAACAGGGAATCATCAAGTGATCCATCCCCTGTCGCCCATTCCCAGCTTCTGGCCATTGATGGACCTGTCCTCCAGGAACTTATTGCGTTCTTTTTTGAACCCCATTATAGTTTTGGCCTTCACAACATCCCCTGGCAACAAGTTCCACAGGTTGACTGTGCATTGTGTGAAGAAACACTTCCTTGTGTAAACGCAGCAGAGTCCTGTGGCACCTTACAGACTAACAGACGTATTGGAGCATGAGCTTTCGTGGGTGAAAACCCACTTCCTTTTGTGTGTTTTAAACCTGCTGCCTATTAAGTTCACTGGGTAACCCCTGGTTCTTGTGTTATGAGAAGGAGTAAATAACACCTCCTTAGTTACTTTCTCCACACCAGTCATGATTTTATAGACCTCAATCATATCCCCCCTTAGTCGTCTCTTTGCCAAGCTGAAAAGTCCCAGTCTTTTCAATCTCTCCTCATACAGAAGCTGTTCCATGCCCCGAATCATTTTTGTTGCTTTTTTCTGTACCTTTTCCAATTCCAATAGATTATTTTTGAGATGAGGTGACCAGAACTGCAAGCAGTATTCTAGGGGGCGTGCACCATGGATTTATATAGAGGATTATCCTTTGCCGAATGGTTCCTTACATCCTGTTAGCTTTTTTGACTGCAGCTGCAACCAATGTGCTGTCCACAATGACTCCAAGATCTCTCTCCTGAGTGGTAACAGCTCATTTAGACCCCATCATTTTATAGGTATCCTTGGGATTATGTTTTCCAACGTGCATTACTTGGCACTTGTCAACCCTGAATTTCAGCTGCCATGTTGTTGCCCAGTCACCCAGTTCTGTGAAATCCCTTTGTATCTTCGCAGTCAGCGTTGAATGATCAGTAGTTTTGTATCATCTGCCAATTTTGCCACCTCACTGTTTGTCCCTTTTTCCAGATAATTGATGATGAATATGTTGAACAGCCCTGGGGCCAGTACGGACCCCTGGGGGACCTGCTATATACCTCTCTCCATTCTGAAAACTGACCACTTATTCCTATCCTTTCTTTCCTGACTTGTAGCCAGTTACTGATCCATGAGAGGACTGATGGGGGTGGGAGAAGATACCTCTGTTGGCAGGGTTGTGTGGGAGATGCTGTGGGTGTGAGCCTGCTCCATGGCACCTTTCCCCCTCACCGAGAGGCAGACAGTGCAAACTGTGAAGAGCTTAGCATGGCTTGGAGGGGTAGCTGGCTTCCTTTGACCCGTCAAACAGAGCTCTTCTTCCCAGGCCAATGAGCGTAGCCGCCAGGTGGATGATAACCCCTCCCCACCCACCCCAAGCTTAGAGATGCTCTTCAAAGCCAGACCTCGAACATGCTCCACCCAGCTGCTCTGCTTCACAAAGCTAAACTTCTCTTCCTGCTGATAGGAGCCACCACATTTCCACTCTCAGAGGACCCATTATCTTGATTCCATCGTTCCCTCACCAGTTCACCCAGCCATACATCGGTTCCACCAGTTTCCCATCCGTCCACTCAATGACTTCACTCCACCCCTCCCTTCAGCTCCTGCACTCACCCGGTACCTAGGGTGGGATCCCATGGCCATGGCCACCCGCGCATACTGGCTGATGGGTCTCTTGTAGCCCACGGCAGAGGTCGGCCTCTTCTTCATTTGGTTGTTGCTGCTAAGGAGAGATTTATAATAAACATTTTTCCCATATAAAATGATCCACTAAAAATAAATCCAGGCAAAGCGTGGAATTGGCTGCCTCAGTCTCTCTAAATGGATATAAATTTCTGCAGAGTTGGTCTCCCCTTCCTTTCTGTTCTGTGCCCACGGTGTGGTGGAGAGCTGATCCCTAGACTGCCAGGGTTTTACTTCTACTGCACATCGTTAACTAAGACCATCTACAGTGATGAAAGGTGTCAGACTTTAGCAACCAGAGGAATTTGGGGGGAGGTCGAAGGGGCTACGGCTAACAGCAGCGGGACGGAAACTAGTACAGGACGCTTGCGGCTGAGTAACACAGCACTGGAACAGATTATCTGGCAGAGGAACAGGCTCACTCAGGAAGTTGTGACCTGTGAATCCCTGGATAGGAAGATCACCAAAGAGGGTGCTTGCTGGGTTGCGAAGTTGAAAGCCAAGGGAGCCAGAGGGGAGGCAAAGAAGAGAGATTTGGAGAAGCTTGTGGGGCTCATCCAAGAATCTCCAAACCTCCTGAGGCTTGTCCATCACTGGGATCACAGGCAGAAGGGCCACTGATGTTCTGGGTCAGCCAAGCTAGCCCCCTTGGCCTCCAATAAATATAGGCTGGGAAGGATTAGCTTTTATCGACAGGTGCCGGTAAACGTCAATTTCACCACAAACAGACACATTGATGAAAAATATTTCCCCGGATGATAACTGAGGTTTGCAGATCAGCAAAGTCGGAAAGATGCTGCTTGAGAGCTTACGAGTTTGATGTAAGGCTATTTACTCTGGCTATTTTGGCACGTGAGGTTGACAAGTTGTGTTTTCATGGTTAGAAAGCTTTAACTGTTTGAATCTCAGTGTCAACTGTCATGAAGTCCTCACTGTCTGAGCCCTCACTGTCTGCTCCCCGCATAATTTTCCACAACTGCGAAAATTCAAATCAATAAACATTGTAAACACAAACCGATATTATCCATCAACATGATAAAAAAATTAACATTCTGCCAAGCCTCAATAAATAAAAACCTTAGTCAGAAACATCAAATCTGCCTGTGCATAGTGTGTCTGCTTTCCCTGCGTCATCAGCTTTGCATTAGCCTTAATCACTGGTTCTCAAATTGTGAGGCCCATGGAGTATATCCGTGCGGACTGGAGCACTGGTTGATCATGAGAGCTGGTGGCATGGGGGCACATGCACTCCCCATTTGGGAAAGCTAAGCCCCCTGCCCTGCCTCTTCTGCCCAAGGCTCTGCCCCCACCTCTTCCACTCCCCGCTCCGATCGGCCAGGCTGCCGGCGCAGTCGCGAGTCCGGGCTGGCCTGCTGGTGACCAGAGCAGTCCAGAGCCCAGCTGGCCCACCGGCGCCTGGAGCAGCCTGGAGGAGCCCCAAGCCTGGCCGGCCAGCCGGGGCCAAGCCCTGAGTCCGGGCCACCCACAGGACCTCTGAGCCCTGCCAGGGCCCAGCCTCGGGGCTGCAGCGGGGAGCGTTAGCAGAGGTTTGGGGAGTGTTAGCCTCCCCCAGCCTCCATTACCCGCTGCCCATGGCTGGCAGGGAAGAGACGCTGGTCAATGTGGCAGCTCCTGTCAAGAGGAACCCCAGGAGCTGAGCACCCACTGGGAGCAGGAGCTGAGCAGATCAGGCCATTGAGTTTCCGTGTCTGAGTGTAGGGAGGATGCGGGGAGGGTTATAAGACAGTGGGTCCCCCCCAGGGCTTGGCAGATGGGGTGGGAAGAAGAGGAAGGAGCCGAGATTGTGAGGAGGGTGGGGGAGGTGTCCAGACAGGATCTCAAGCATAAGAAGTGAACAAAACACTGGAAAAGTCTGAAGCCCTGTCCTCGGCCTCGCGGCCTCTCTGGCGAGGGGGATGGAGCTGCAGGCCGGACAAAGGCTTTTCGCTCTCTCCAGACTGCTCCTGTCACGTGGCCCTGGCACTCCCCGGTCCCGCGGAGCGCTACGTAGCCAGGGCTGAGCGGCGGGAAAGCAGCAGCGTCTCCTCAGACAGAGAGGGGCCAGGCAGCTACCTCAGCCGCCCACCTTAACTCTCCTGCCCTAACCTCCCTGTGCCCTGCAGTGCCATGGCCACGAGCTAGAGGGTTCAGGCCTTTCATTACAAGAACAGGGCAACTGGCAGAGCTTTTCTCCTACTGGCGGTGAGGTCACCGCTCTGCTGCCTGACATGGGCACAACATGCTAGACACAAAGCTGGTTGGTACCATACAGAGGCGCCGACCCCGGGGGGCTCCAGGGCTGGAGCACCCATGGAAAAAAATTAGCGGGTGCTTAGCACTCACTGGCAACCAGCTCCCCCCTTCGCCCCCCGCGCCTCCTGCCCACTGGTGGCCCCGCCGATCAGCGCCACCCCGTCCATCCCAGTGCCTCATGCCTGCCGCCATCAGTTGTTCCGCGGTGTGCAGGAGGGGCTGGGGTGGGAGGGGGAGGAGTGGGGATGGGGCAGGCTCGGGGAAGGGGGAGGAATTGAGTGGGAAGAGGTGGGGCGGGTGCAGAGTGGGGGCGGAAAGAGGAGGTTGTGTCCCCACACCATAGCCTGTGGGGCTGTTCTTTTCTGGCAGTGCCCATTCTTCAGGGCACTCCCCGCTGAGACTCTGGGGACTCAAATTCACCCCTCAGGAGGTGTTTTGGGAGGCTGCAGCTGGACAGTGACAACGTGTTACGGTGCTAAGGAGGGTTCTCAGCTCTGTGAGACAGTAACTCAGTAACGGACAGGCTGTCCCTGCCCCGCCTGGCTTCCGCCTGCTCTTCCATTCCAGACTGCTCATCCTCCCCATTCAGAACCCTCCCTCCTGCAGCCATGAGGGGGCGCTACCAGGCCTCCTCTCCCAGAATCGCAGCCTTACCCCCCAGCGGGCACGAGTGGCTGGAACTTCCACTGGTCCTCCTCACAGTCGTAGGACAGGCGGTTCATGATCTTGTTCTTCTCTTCAGGAGGGATAAAGTTCTCAATGATCAAGTATCTGAGCAAGAGCCAGGGTAAGAGGGGGACGGAGTGAGAACGTGGTGGTGGCAAGACAAAAGGGGCGAGGGAGTGAGAATAAAGAAAGGGGGAGATGAATGGGAGAAACAGGTGGGAAGAGGCAAAGTGTTGGGGAAAGAGGAGAGAGAGATGGGGGAGGATGGGCAGAGACCCAGAGAAATGGGAGAGGGAAACATGAGAGCAAAAGGGAAGAGGAACAGGTAAAAATAGGATAAGATGACAGAACCAGACACAGAGAAACACAGCCAGCCAGCCAGAGATGGGGCCAGAAAGAGACAGAGCATGTCAATCAGACAAAAGAGACACAGCATTTCCGGTAAGCTTTGTTTTCAGACAAGAACTCTGCCAGTCCCCTGCTCACCTTATATTATTATTTTTCATTACAAATATTTGCACTGTAAAAATGATAACCAAAAGAAACAGTATTTTTCAGTTCACCTCGTGCAAGTACTGCAGTGCAATCTCTTTATCACGAAAGTGAAACTTACAAATGTAGGTTTTTTTTGTTACATAACTGCACTCAAAAACAAAATAATGCAAAACTTTAGAGCCTACAAGTCCACTCAGTCCTACTTCTTGTTCAGCCAGTCGCTAAGTCAAACAAGTTTGTTTTACAGGAGATAATGCTGCCTGCTTCTTATTTCCAGTGTCACCAGAAAGTGAGAACAGGCGTTCACATGGGACTTTTGTAGTCAGCATTGCAAGGTATTTACATGCCAGATATGCAAAACATTCGTATGCTCCTTCATGCTTTGGCCACCATTCCAGAGGACATGCTTCCATGCTGATGACGCTCATTAAAAAAATAATGCATTAATTAAATTTGTGACTGAACTCCTTTGGGGAGAGTTGTATGTCTCCAGCTCTACTTTACCCCGCATTCTGCCATATATTTAATCTTATAGCAGTCTTGGATGATGACCCAATACATGTTGTTCATTTCAAGAACATTTTCACTGCGGATTTCACAAAACACAAAGAAGGTACCAATGTGAGATTTCTAAAGATAGCTACAGCACTCGACCCAAGGTTTAAGAAGCTGAAGAGCCTTTCAAATCTGAGAGGGAGGAGGTGTGGAGCATGCCTTCAGAAGTCTTAAAAGAGCAACACTCCGATGCGGAAACTACATACCCCGAACCACCAAAAAAGAAAATCAACCTTCTGTTGGTGGCATTTGACTCAGATGATGAAAATGAACATGCGTCAGTCCGCACTGCTTTGGATTGTTATCGAGCAGAACCTGTCATCAGCATGGATGCATGTCCCCTGAAATGGTGGTTGAAGTATGAAGGGACATATGAATCTTTAGCACATCTGGCATATAAATATCTTGCGACACCTGCTACAACAGTGCCATGCGAACACCTGTTCTCACTTTCAGGTGACATTGTGAACAAGAAATGGGCAGCATTATCTCCTGCAAATTGTTACTAAACTTGTTTGTCTGAGCGATTGGTTGAACAAGAAATAGGACTGAGTGGACTTGTAGGCTCTAAAGTTTTACATTGTTTTATTTTTGAATGCAGGTTTTTTTGGTACATAATTCTACATTTGCAAATTCAACTTTCATGATAAAGAGATGGCACTACAGTACTTCTAATGGGGGAATTGAAAAATACTATTTGCAAATATTTGTCATCAAAAATAAATATAAAGTGAGCACTGTACACTTTGTATTCTGTGTTATAACTGAAATCAACATATTTGAAAATGTAGAAAACATCCAAACATAGTTAAATGAATGGTATTCTATTACTGCTTAACAGTTTGATTAATCGCGATTAATTATTTTAATCACTAGACAGACCTACTTAGCACGTATTGTATAGCACTTTATACTAAAGCACTGTCTGAATGTTATTAACATGCTACAGGGAAAGCGCGTTAACTCATACTTGGGTCTTTCCCCAACCTGTAGCATGGCGTTGACCGGGGATATGGATGTAGCATCTTCCTCAGGGTATGAACACATGGGGTCTAGCACCAACGTTGTTTTTTATCAGCCCCACTTGAGCCAGATTTTGAAAGTCAGACCCATGTGCTCATGCATGTCCATTTACCCTCACCTAATTTACATGCAAAAACCCCCAATGTCCATCCAGAGATGAGACACTGATTCTTCCCTGCTCCAGGGTAATTAATTCATCCCACTCTGTCCCCCAGCATAAAGCCTGCCCATACGGCTACCCTCATCTTTTGATTTGCAAGGGCCTCCTTGTGAGTCATGTGGACTCTGGATTTTAAGGCCAGAGAAGAGCATTAGTTTCCTCTAGTTGACCTCCTGCATAACACAGGCCAAAGATTCTTGCATCAAGAACCTCTATTTGAGCTAAAGCAGTCCTGAAAGAGATCCAGTCTTGATTTAAAGACTTAGAGTGATGAAGTATCCACCACATCCCGAGATAAGTGGTTCCAATGGTTAATTATCCCCACTATTAAAAATTTGCACCTTAATTCTCATCTGAGTTTGTCTGGCTTCAGCTTCCAACCCTTGGATCTCATTATGCCCTTTCTACTAGATTAAGGAGCTGCCTACTCTCAAAAATCTCTTCCTCCTGTAGGCACTTGTAAACTGATCAAGTCTCCTCTCAATCTGGATGATCTAGTTAGACTGAGCTTCTCAAAGCTTTTGCTATAATGCAGGTTTCTCAGACATTGAATGATTCTTGTAGGTCTTTTCTGAACCCTTTCCAATTTTTCAACATTCTTTCTGAAGCACGGACAGAACTGGCCACAGTATCTAGTAACGGTCTCACTAATGCTGTGCTTCTACTTGATATTCCCCTGCTTATACATCCAAGGATTGCACTGGACCAGCTAGCTACAGCATTGCACTGGGAACTCATGTGCAGCTGCTTATCTGCCATGACACCTAAGCCTTTTTCAGCACCGCTGCATTCTAGGACACAATCCCCCATCTTGTAAGAGTGACCTACATTCTTTGTTCCTAGATGTATGACCTTGCATTTGGTGGGACTAAAATGAATGTTGTCCAAATGAGCCCATCTTACCAAATGATCCAGGTTGGTTTTATACCTGAGCTGTCCTCACCATTATTTACCATTCCACCAATTTTTGTGTCCTCTAGAGATTTTGCTACTAATGATTTTATATTTTCCCCCACATCGTTGATAAAGACACTGAATAGCTTTGAGCCATGAACAGATCCCTGTGGGACCCCACGAGAAACACTCCCTGGGAGGAGGATTCCTCATTTAGTTACTTTCTGAAATCCTTCACTTAATTAGTTTTTAATCCATTTTACATGGCTACCCGGATTTTGAATAATGCTATATTTTAAGATCAGAAAATCGTGTGGGACTAAGTCAAACGCCTTATAGAGGTTTAAGTATATTCTATCAACACGGCTACCTTATCAAGCAAACTTGTGACCTCATCAAAAAACAACAGTAGGTTTGTTTGACAAGACCTACTTTCCCGTACGCTAAGACCACTACACTAAGTGGCATTAATTATGCTACTGTCCTTTCATTTTTTACTGAGTGAGACCCCCATCAGCCTTCCCGTGAGTCTTCCCAGGATTGACGTCAGGCCTACAAGTCGACGGTTACCACGGGTATCCCATTTACCCTTTTAAAATATTAGCACAACATTCGCTTTTTTCCTGTTCTCTGGAACTTCCCCAGTGTTCCAAGTTTTGGAAAAATGAACATTCATGGGTCAGGAAGCTCCTCGGCTAATCATTTTAACACTCTTGGGTGCAAGTGATCCAGCCCTGCAGATTTAAAAATGTTTTACTTGAATAGCTGCTGAGTAACATCCTCCTTAGCTACTGAAGGAAGAGGATGTTTATTTCATTATCACTGTAAACACCTGAATACCTCATCCTGCTTCTTTCTGAATAGTTCTGTCTTTTCTGTCAGAATGTATCCCGCATTTCCCATTACGGTGAGAGATACTTACTTGAGTTTAAGTTCCCGTGTCTGTTCATTTTGCGCTTCCTCCAGGTCCTGCCGCACTCTGATGTACTCATCATGCTGGTCCTGAATCTCTGCCTTCACCGCCTGCAGCTTGGCATACAGCTGGGACACCAAGAAAGAGCTTCTGTTTCTGCTGAAAGGCAGCAGCTTCTAGGATGTGGCCTGAGGTCTCATCCCATGTGAGAAGCAAGTCATTTACTCACAGTATCCAACAAGACCTTAAAAATGGGTCTCTCTAGGGTCTTTGCACTGGGGAAGCCCAAAGTTCATCCAACATTAAGCCACACAGAACATTTGCAGGAGCCTGAATGCTGCGTATGTGCCGGATGTGGTTAAATGAAGTGGGCTGCCCCTTTATTACAAAGGTGAGTCTTGCAGGGGCTTCGGGACAGATCCCCAGCTGGCGATGGTGATTGACAGCAGCTATGATTCCAGCACTCTATGTTCCACCTTGATCTGAGGGACCTGTGGAGACTACAGGTCCCAATGTGCAATGCATTGCCCATGGTCTGAGCTGCCTGGTTCACCTGTGTGAGGACATGGCTCTAGTGGCACACACTGAAAATGTCATGCCATGCTGTCACAAAGCTGTCATGGACCTATTGCAGCCCAGATGCAGTCAGGGACACTGCTAGGGTTGCCACCCATCTGGGTTTTACCTGGACAGTCTGGTTTTGGCTTCTGTGGCCGGGTGCCATTTAGGGTTGCCAGGTGCCTGGTTTTTGACCGGAAAGTCTGGTCGAAAAGGCGATCTGGCACCTGAACCAAAAATCTAGTTTCTGCAGGGTGAGGGACGGTGCTGGATCATTAACCCGCAGCAGCCCCTGCTCAGCCAGGGTCGCCTCCTACCTGCAGACAGGCTCCTTGAGATGATTCAGTGAGCGACGGGGGTGTGGGGAGAGGAGCAAGTGATGGGGGCCGGGCCTGGGGGAAGAGGCAGAGAAGGGGATGGGGCCTGGGGGAAGAGGCAGAGAAGGGGATGGGGCCTGGGGGAAGAGGCAGAGAAGGGGATGGGGCCTGGGGGAAGAGGTGGGGTAGGGGCAGGGCCTCGGGGGTCCAGTTACCAGCAATTACAGAAGTGGCAACCCTAGACACTACTTTTCCTGCAAGTGGAAGCAAGACAAACCCACAACCCTCCTCCCATAAAAAGAACAGGAGGACTTGTGGCACCATAGAGACTAACACATTTATTGGAGCATAAGCTTTCGTGGGCTGCAGCCCACTTCATCGGATGCATGGAGTGGAACACACAGACAGGAGATATTTATACATACAGAGAACATGAAACAATGGGTGTTACCATACCCACTCTACCGAGAGTGATCAGTTAAGGTGAGCTGTTGTCAGCAGGAGAGAAAAAGAACTGTTCAGTGGTAATGAAAATGGCCCATTGCCAGCAATTGACAAGAAGATGTGAGGAACTGTGGGGGGGGGGGGCGGAATAAACATGGGGAAATAGTTTTACTTTGTGTAATGGCCCAGCCACTCCCAGTCTTTATTCCAGCCTAATTTAATGGTGTCCAATTTGCAAATTAATTCCGATTCAGCAGTCTCTCGTTGGAGTCTGGTTTTGAAGGGTTTTTTGTTGTAATATTGGGACTTTTAGGTCTGTAATTGAGTGACCAGGGAGGTTGAAGTGTTCTCCGATGGGTTTTTGAATGTTATAATTCTTGACGTCTGATTTGTGTCCATTTATTCTTTTGCACAGAGACTGTCCGATTTGGCCAATGTACATGGCAGAGCGGCATTGCTGGCACATGATGGCGTATATCACCCATTGTTTCATGTTCTCTCTGTATATATGTATCTTTCTACTGTATTTTCCACTGCATGCATCCGATGTATAAATATCTTCTTGCTGTATGTTCCATTCTGTGCATCCGATGAAGTGGGCTGTAGCCCACGAAAGCTTATGCTCAAATAAATGTGTTAGTCTCTAAGGTGCCACAAGGACTCCTGTTCTTTTGCGGGTACAGACAAACACGGCTACTACTCTGAAACCCTCCTCCCAGTTTCAGAACAACCATAAATTCACCTTGTAGTGTCATTAAAAAGAAACCCAGCCTGAGACTGACTCCCCACAGCTGTGTCCCAGCACAGGCAGCCTCTCACCTTCTTCAGCTTCTTGGTTTTGATCTCCACTTCCTGCTGCAGAGACGTGAAGGTCTCCCGCAGCTCCATGGTCTCCTCATCACGCAGCAGCATCTCCTGCTGCATCTCCCGCTCCCGACGTTTCTGCATCCAGGAAAAACACAAAACCCAATTGAGTCCGTAACAGGAACAACCCCACCTGCATCAAAACCATCCTGTTGGCCTGCAGAGCATGATGGGTAGTTGTATGCAAATTTTACAATGGAGGGGGACTGCATTTGGGCATGTGATTTGGAGCCTTTCATCTCAGGGTGTCCAGCTCAATGGCTGGCCGGGCTTGTAGTGACTGAAAGTCATTCACATCTGATGGTGAGCTGGTAGCCTCTTTCTGGCCCACAGCACGGCCAACACCACCACAACTCACAGCCACATTCACTGTCTTGGCCCAGAGACGAGGGATTGTCGAGATGAGTCACGCCAAAGCCTACAGACCTCCCCTTTCCCTACAATGGGATCTCCTCGAATCAAGCTACACCGAGCCAGGGACAGAATGAAGCAGCTGTACTTGTGTATGGCTTCTGCTGTCCCACGCTTGCCTTGGCACTGTGGATGGCACCAAATGGTGATACCACCTACGTGGACTGAGTTTGAACACAGCTCCTTAATTGGGTTTGCAGTGCATTCTGTCTGAGCGGTGGTATTTTGCTGGGTGCCCATCACTTCGGTATCTGGGCACTGTCCACTGGGAACTGGACTGCGCCTGACAACTCCTTTTATACAAGCCACCTAACTATACGACTCAGTTACCCAGGACCATATGTGTTGTCAAGTTCACCAAGGAACCGTGACCTATCATATAAATATATGCAGTATATATAACTGATTCAAGCATCATCTATTGCCAGTATCTGACATCAAGGATGGTGCCAGCACAAGTCTTCAGGGACCTCTGGATGTTGCCAGAGGATGTTGAGAAGGCCAAGACTAGAACAAGGTTCAAAAAAGAACTAGATAAATTCATTGAGGACAGGTCCATCAATGGCTATTAGCCAGGATGGGCAGGGATGGTGTCCTTAGCCTCTGTTTGCCAGAAGATGGGAATGGGCGATAGGGGGTGGATCACTTGATGATTCCCTGTTCTGTTCATTCCCTCTGGGGCACCTGGCATTGGCCACTGTTGGTAGACAGGATACTGGGCTAGATGGACCTTTGGTCTGACCCAGTATGGCCATTCTTATGTTAAATATCCAGTGTCAGCCCTGCTCAGCCATCTCCCAAAGCAGAGACTTTACCTGCTCAGCGATCTCCTGCCTCTTCAGCTCCAGCATCTTCTGCTGCTCATTTGTGTGGTCCATGATGTTCCTCCCTCCTATCAGCAGCTTGCTCTCCATTGCCTAGGGGCAGGAGAAGAAAGGAGATGGGGAGGAATCAGAGCATTTCTCTCACATGCACACATAGGAAAGGAGCCACAGGCTAACAAGAGGGGGATGGCCACCTGACCTTGCAGCTTCTGCCCTGCTGTGGCAAGTGGAAAATACCGCCTTGGAGGTGGGAGCAGAGTGGGGACCGATCAGCTTTGTGGGTGGTAGGAAGACAGGAGGGATCGCAGCTACTTTGAAGAACAGAATGAATATCCCGCTCCTGCTTGCTGATGGGGAACAACGGGCTGAAACTGGTCAGAACGCTGAGCATTGCTACAGCACTTACCATTTGCAAATCACATGCAAACATTACCTCATTAACCTCCCTCCATCCCTCTTGAGATAGGTCTTTACTACCCACATATACAGATAGGGAAACTGAGGCACAGAGGTGAGGGCCAAACAGTGGGGTTTTCAAACGTGACCGAGAGATGTAGGAGCACAAGTCCCACTGAAAGTCATGTAGGTGCTTTTGAAAATACCACTCACAATGTTCAAAACTGGCTGTGGAGATTGAGTGCTTCCATTTTGGGGTGCACGACTCTAGACACCTAGAGCTTCAGAAATGTGCTGCTGAGCATCTGCAGCTGCATCACAGAGTCCCCGGGCGATGCTCTGGAGCTGCTCCCCACCAAGCCAGGCAGGACTCTGGGGATCCTCCTCTCCCTCGGAGCAGACTGTCTGCAGGGCAAGAAGCTCCCACGGCTTCACCTCCTGGGTCTCTCCCTTGGAGCATTCAGCATCCTCTGCCCCTCCGCGCGCTTCCCACAGCGAGTCCGCCCAGGGGGGGTCCTGGGGAAGCCAGAGGGTCCTGCCCCCCCACTTCGCAGTCAGACGTGACTCTCAGCCAGCCAGTAACACAGAGGTTTGTTAGATGACAGGAACAGGGTCTAAAACAGAGCTTGTAGGTACAGAGAACAGGACCCCTCAGCTGGGTCCATTCTGGGGGGCAGTGAGCCAGACACCCCCGTCTGCCCTCACTTCCCATCCCCAGCCAGCTCCAAACTGAAAATGCCCTTCAGACCCTCCTCTCTGGCCTTTGTCTCTTTCCCGGGCCAAGGGCTTACCTGATCTCTATGAGGGTCATCCTATCCTCATTACTCGGCCCACTTATTTATACCTATCATTACCTGTAATTCTTGTATGAGCGATGTACCCTCACTGCTTGCTGACTGTACCTTGATTCATCCACCTTAAACCCCTCCATTGGGGATACTACAGACTGTATGTGTTATGCGCTATCCAATGTCAAAATAGTACCATCCCCCTATACTCTGTATGGTACCCCCGATGACTATTAGCTGAATTTTCAAACGCTCTGTATCATTGCATCCGACAAAGAGGGGATTCACCCACGAAAGCTCATGCTCCAATACGTCTGTTAGTCTATAAGGTGCCACAGGACTCTTTGCTGCTTTTACTGATCTCTTTGTTCACCTTTTGCTATTCCCTTGCAGGGGGAAGGGCCCCAGCCATTTGTTGCCAGGATACAGTGTGTTGGCCATTTATGCACGCTGGAGACTTAAGAAATGCATAGGGGAAACTGAGGCACCCACATAGTATTCAGAGAAAACATTAAGAACAGTCCCACTTCGTCACAAGCTGCCATTGGCTTCAGCTGGGATCAGAGATGCTCATCTCCTCTCAAAAAGCAGGTTAGCCCCTCCCCCCACCCCCAAATTAGTACTGGTTCCTTTTGAAAATGTTGGGCTAAGTGACTTGGCAGTGGCAGAGTAGAGACTACAACTCAGGACTTTCTGGGCCTCCCGGTCCAGACACGTGTGAAGTCTTGTTGTGTGTTTGCCCAGCGCCTAGCACCCTGGGGCCCGGGGCCACGAGGCACAGCCGCGATAGAAATCAATCAATCAGGGTCCCATGGGAAGGAAGAGTGAAATGCACTAAGATAAGATCACGGCAGGTGCAGCAGCACCATTGAGAGGGGTGGGGAGGATGGGGACAGTCCAGTGTGACGTTGTCATGGAAAAGCAAATGCCATATTGGGGTGCAGTAAGAGACCGGGGAACCCTGTTCAGGGGACATCTGCACTGGAAACAACAGCGTTTCAGCACGTACTGGGCTCCAGGGTTTGGATCAGCAGGCCATGAAGAGCTGCTCTGAGCAGGGCTAGCTGACCTGGAGGCAGACCCCTGAGCCTGGCCCCCTGAGTGCTTGCTCCATCGCTACCACCTTGGAGACGAGGACAAGAACTTGCACCTGATGCCTTGCAATGGGGAGTAAGCGGAGGGATTCAAAGGGCGGCTGATGCTGCTGGAGTAATGGAACAGGAAGAGGATCTGAGCAGCCGTGTTCTGAACGGGATGGTGCAGGCTGGACGTCAGGGAGAGGGAAGTTACAGTTCTCAAGCTGGGAGATAAAGAGGCCTGGCTGCGAGGCCAGAGAGCAAAGGCTCCAGGAGGTGGTCAGGATCGGGACACAGCCTGGCCGTGTGCAGAGCAGGAGAGAGGGAGGAATCAGCACAATCAGCCGAAAGAGTGAAACGGACGCTGGGCTTTTCAGATTCGGGGTGTCCCGGGTGACCTGGGTAAGGAAATGTCTTGTCCTTGTTTTTTAAAGTACAGTTTTCATTAATCTGCCGTGGCCCCTTTCAAGCATTTCAGTGCCTCATTCAGCCTGCTTCTGATCAGCCCACTTAGCTACTGACAGCTGCTGATAAGGCCCTAGAAGTTACTTTCCGAGTCACTTGAATGTGGAGTTAGCAACTCAACAAGTGTTCAGGCCCTGCCAGTGGGGGAGACAGTAACCAGGTCTCAGCCCAGGAGCCTGGCCTCTTGTGACTCGCAGAAACTGCTGGAAAAGGCTTAACATGCCCACAATGAAATGCCAATAATGAATAACTGTTCACAGCTGCATTTTCTAAGGCATCGTGCAGAAGAGATGCCAGGTGACGATTCTGCTAGTCGGGCTGAGGCCGGGGTGGTAAGTTGGAGACCTGTAACCAGCAGGAAAATGCTAAGAGGCTCAGTGCAAAGCGGCCTGCGAATGGCAGGGATCAGCCAGCTGTTCTCGTTCAGCGACAAGCAGTAAAGGGCTTCAGCTGCAGCAGAGGAGCCGAAGGATAAACGCTGGGGAAAGCTCGCTGAGGAGAGTGGAGGTGATGAGGGAGCTGCTACGGGAGGGGCCAGCCCCCAGCTCCACTCACTGGATTTTAGCGAGTGACCGACGGCTCTGCAAGCACCTGAAGGGCAGGGCACCACCCGCTGGCAATGCCAGAGTCCTGCTTTGCCGCGCACTAGGGGCTTCCCTGCGAGAGCCTCAAAGCGCTTACATGCATTCAGTAAGGAATTTGGGACTCAAACGATAACTTCTGCATGGAGGCTTCTGACAGTCTCTGCTTCCCGTGGGGTTCAGAGAGGCACATTCAGTCACATGCCAATATCACCCGGTGAGGCGGCAGCAGCGATGGGAATAGATTTAGAACTTCTCACCCAACGAGGCCCCACTGCGTCCCCATCCCAGACTGGGCAAGACACCATGCAATCACATGCCCACCTTGTGCCTAAGCCACGCAGCATCCATAAACGTCAACACCACCACCATGCTGGGACGGCAGAGGTCCGTAGCATGGAGTGTCCATGACCACATGGTCTGGCTTTGTTCCAGGCATATAAGAGCTCCACAGGGCTATGACTGATCTGTGGTTAATCCTGTGACCACCACCACTCAATGACCAGCCAGTGTCCTCTCCTGACCTCAAGTCTGATCTTCAGAGACTGTCTCTGAGCGGGGCAGCACGACCAACAAGGGGCAGCCGATGGTGGCCAATGATGATCAAATCTCTCAAGGCCAGTTCTCAATGACACATCCCTATTACTGATAAAGTCAAACGATCTTATACTCAGTAGGTGCCGCTGGCAAGGGAGGGAGGAGGACTGGCTGCCTTGCAGGCGGAAGACAGACAACACCCTGGACAGAGCAGTGCTGCAGGCAGGGACCAGGGAAGCTAAAGACAGCCCCTGGCAGGCTGCTAGGATCCGCAGGCTGAAGCCCTGAGGCAAAGGTGAAGAGGGTGCTGGGGCTGCAGGGAAGTGGCCCAAGGAAAGGAAAGGTCCATTCTATTCATGGCCCCATCTACATGTCAGCATGGAAAGAAAGTTTGAAATGATCTTAAAAATAGCTTTGGCTAAAAGTATGGCCCATCTGCACTGCTGCCAAACCATAAGAGAACTGCACTTTTAAGATGCTTTTCTAAAACGTGCAGTTTTGGGAAGTTACCAGGATGGAAAACACTAAAGGCCCAGATCGCCGCTGTCTTGTATCTTGTGTAATTATTTACACTAGGGCAAAATAGGCTCTGATCTGGCAGCGTTTCATACCCCTTTAGCAATGACTGTGGCAGGTGCAGAACAACAGAGAATGAGGCCCATGGAGCCTGGTTTGGATCTGTTTTATACTAATGCACCTTCATTCAGTTCAGTGGAGTTACTCCTGATTCACTGGTGCCGTTGAAAGCAGGATCAGAATCTAAAATCCTGCTTTTCTGGCATTTATCTGCCAAAATATTTGGCAATGGGTAGATTTAGCCAAGCTGGGTCATATTTCAGGTGTCCTTTTCCAGAGTGTCCAGTCTGATGGAGGCTGCTGGGGCAAGAACCCAGAGCAAACAGGATGTAATTTTGAGGGGATGGAGGAGGGCTTCAGTCTACTTCATCATTAACTGCAAGGGCTGATTTGATTCAGCAAGTTTTCAGCAAGGGGCAGTGTGATGGAGTGTCTTCCCCACACTGGCCTGTAAAGAGTTAATAGAGCCCTAGGGAGGCTGTGCAAGAGGCAGCCAATTAGAGAGGGGCTGTGAGGAACAGCCAATCAGGGCTGGGCAGGCCCATATAAGAGCTGCAGGGCAAAGCAGCTTCAGTTGCTCCCTGGAGCTTGAGGAGGGAGGAGGACTGGCTGCCTTGCAGGCGGAAGACAGACAACACCCTGGACAGAGCAGTGCTGCAGGCAGGGACCAGGGAAGCTAAAGACAGCCCCTGGCAGGCTACTAGGATCCGCAGGCTGGAGCCCTGAGGCAAAGGCGAAGAGGGTGCTGGGGCTGCAGGGAAGTGGCCCAAGGAAAGGAACTGAGGAGTTGGAGGGGATGCAGCAAGTGGCAGACATCTACAGGGTCCCTGGGCTGGGACCCGGAGTAGTGGGTGGGCCCTTTCCCTTCAACAAAAACCCTGCACTCTGGGTTCTGGAGGGTCACACGTTCCACAGTCATCTGGCAGAACAGCGTGAAGGGAATTCCAGGCTGCTTGGAGGATCAGGGACCGGGCAGGGCCTGATGGAGCTAGATGGGCCCTATCGCCTTTGTGTTCATGCTGGGGTGTTACAGACCATCCTCCTTAATATTACAATCCAGCCCCCTCGGCGCCGAATCCGTCTTGGTAACTGTCCCATGGCTACAATTAACCTTCTCCAGGGCCCCGGGTGGCTGAAATGCCCTCGTGAGTTATAGCAAGGACGCAAAGCAGTGGGGAAGAACCCAGGCCAGAGCAGCGCAGGCAGCCAGAGGACTCTTGGGGGGTGGGGAGGGGGTGTCACAGCCTTGCAACTTGATAACAGGATAACAGGACTGCATATGAAATGCAAACAGCCCCAAACCAGCAGAGCTGTGATGCTGATTGGAGCAGCTGGGTGGGAGCAGCCAGGATGATCCTTCACCTAGCCAGCTCTGGGCTCAGCTCCCTCCCCGAGCGAACGCTGGTTCAGGACAGAGCTGGGATCAGCGCAGGCTCTGGGGGAGCAAAGGGGACAGATGACATTTTGCTGCAGGAAGTGGTGCACAAACAGCTGTATCCCCTGCCCCACAGCTGGCAGCATTCGGACTGCCCTGGCTGGCTGCCCCCGGTGGGAGGCCATCCTACAAGCACAGAGCTGCAGGGATGGCCTGTTACTGGCGCCCCCTCATTTTAACGGCTCTGCCCTCATCGCATAGCTGGTCTCTGATTCGTTTGTACGCCTGTGAGCTCCAGCATTCTGCACACACTTCTGGGCACACGTTCCAGCCCCAGAGCCGAGCTACGCCGCCCACAGCTCACATCCTCGGCCTCCTGCGGCTTGGCCGACACTCCTCAGTGCCAGCCAGCAGCACCCTCTGCCGCTCCAGGCCCAGCTCTGCCTCAACACCAACTCGCAGCCTTGTGCTCTGCCAGCCCTGGGTTCCTCCCTCTGCCCTGCGGCTCGGGCAAGGCTCCTCTCTCCTGCCTGCCGCACCCTCTGAGACCCTGCGCTCACTGCTGGGAGCACAGCCCAGGATTTTGAACTCAGGTCTCCAGGGGCACATGGGTTAATAGGAAGCCCACTCCAGCCTGGCTGGGGGACCTTTCCCAGCAAGCTGCTGCTGTCAGCCCCCACTGCTGGCCTCCCGCACCCCTGGGACTCCATTGTGTCGTTCCTGGCGAGGCTCTCAGTGTGCAATCTCTTCCCCAGCACGCACTCTTCATGCACCTTTTATAGCAGGGCCCGTCCCTCCGCTGGCAGCAGATGCTAGTGCCTGGGGCTCGAGGGAGCAGTTACCCTCAGCAGCATGAGGACGCCAAGCTCCCACAAGCTGGCTCGGCACAGCAGAGACGAAAGCGGAGGATGGGAGCCAGGCTAGCTCCTTGCCAGGGACTGACAGCAGGGCTGGGATTGCCACAGCACCAGTCCGAGCCAGGGCAGCTGCTGCCACCACCTCTACGAAAATACCACGTGTGGCAACTGGCTCCTCCGATGTGTTTGTGGGGCTGGGGGGAGCAGCTCCATTTCCGGAAATCCTCTGGCCTGGGCTATGCCGAAGGTCTGGCCGGCTGCTTGTAACGGTCCCGTCCAGCCTCCGAAACTCTGCAACCGCCCGGGGGCTAGATGCTGGGAAAGGGAGAAAAGGGAGTCGAGGGAAATGCAGGCTGCAGCTTTCCGATGCCGAGATCTCTGGGTCGGTCTCCACTGCAGCGCGGAGCCGGCTCAGCCCGAGGAGACAGAGTACGAGTGGCAGCGTGGACAGTGCGCCAGCGGCTCATAGTCACCCGAGCTCCGATGCCGAGGGCTGGAGTGGGTGAGTGGCCCGAGCCGCCGCCCGTGTGGCAGCATCCACACTGCTCTTTATAGAGGCCGAGCTCTGAGTCTCTCCCCGGGCTGGGAAGCTCGCCCCAGCCCCAGCGGACACAGACCCCTTGTGAGCAGTGAATCCACTTGAGCCAGTCGGCGTCGGGGTGCGGGAGCGACTGTGTGGCTGCACCGGTGTTACAGCCAGGGCCAGCTCCAGGCACCGGCGCAGCGAGCTGGTGCTTGGGGCAGCCCAGGGAAGGTCTTTGGCTGCAATTCGGCGGCCGGTCCCTCTCGGAGGGAAGGACCTGCCACCGAATTGCCACCGAAGAGTGAAGCGCCGCGGGAGCAGCCGCCGAAGTGCTGCTGAGCGCGGCTTTTTTTTTTTTCCCTCTTAGCCGCTTGGGACGGCAAAAAAGCTGGAGCCGCCCCTGATTATAGCTCTCAGCCCGGCCCCATGCAGCGGCAAGGGGATTTCACAGACGTCAGCAAGGCAAAAACTCAGAGCCTCCCGCTCCAAGACAACCGGCCCCTCCCCACAGTGCTCACCACAATTGTGTTTCCCAATTGTAGCAGCCCTTGGGCTCACACCTGTGTTTCCCAGCCGTGGGAAGCAGGCCCTATAAGCCAGCAAGTGAAAGAAGTCTGGGCTGGATGAATGGACGGTAAGGTGGATAGAAAGCTGGCTAGATCGTCGGGCTCAACGGGTAGTGATCAACGGCTACATGTCTAGTCGGCAGCGGAGTGCCCCAAGGGCCGGTCCTGGGGCCGGTTTTGTTCAATATCTTTGTTAATGATCTGGAGGATGGCATGGACTGCACCCTCAGCAAGTTTGCAGATGGCACTAAACTGGGAGGAGTGGTAGATACGCTGGAGGGTAGGGATAGGATACAGAGGGACCTAGACAAATTATAGGATTGGGCCAAAAGAAACCTGATGAGGTTCAACAAGGACAAGTGCAGAGTCCTGCACTTAGGACAGAAGAATCCCATGCACTGCTACAGACTAGGGACTGAGTGGCTAGGCAGCAGTTCTGCAGAAAAGGACCTAGGGGTTACAGTGGACGAGAAGCTGGATATGAGTCAACAGTGTGCCCTTGTTGCCAAGGAGGCTAACGGCATTTTGGGCTGTATAAGTAGGGGCATTGCCAGAGATCGAGGGACATGATCATCCCCCTCTACTCAGCACTGGTGAGGCCTCATCTGGAGTACTGTGTCCAGTTTTGGGCCCCACACTACAAGAAGGATGTGGAAAAACTGGAAAGAGTCCAGTGGAGGGCAACAAAAATGATGAGGGGGCTGGAGCACATGACTTATGAGGAGAGGCTGAGGGAACTGGGATTGTTTAGTCTGCAGAAGAGAAGAATGAGGGGGGATTTGATAGCTGCTTTCAACTACCTGAAAGGGGATTCCAAAGAGGATGGATCTAGACTGTTCTCAGTGGTGGCAGATGACAGAACAAGGAGTAATGGCTCAAGTTGCAGTGGGGGAGGTTTAGGTTGGATATTAGGAAACACTATTTCACTAGGAGGGTGGTAAAGCACTGGAATGGGTTCCCTAGGGAGGTGGTGGAATCTCCTTCCTTAGAGGTTTTTAAGGTCAGGCTTGACAAAGCCCTGGCTGGGATGATTTAGTTGGTGTTGGTCCTGCTTTGAGCAGGGGGTTGGTCTAGATACCTCCTGAGGTCCCTTCCAACCCTGAGATTCTATGATTCTAGCTGCAACAAGCATGGGGTCTGCCATAGGTACGATATTGCACAATTGGCCGTGTGTGTGTGGCTGCTGTCAGAGCTGGGATGTTGGATTAGAGGGACCCGTGGACAGATCCAGCAGTTTCTCTATCTAGCCTGGCCTCCCTGTGCTACCACCATCCACTGCTGCCTCCAACTTTCTCTCTGTCACCTGCTGCCCTGCTCCGCAGGGACCACGCAGTGCCCCTATTGCCCTGGCACCCCCTCCTTGGCTCCGGGTCATTGGAAAGGGGGAGGTGCAGTGTCCAGGAAGGAGCCAGGAGGCTCTCTGCAGTAGCAATGCTGCCCCATTGCAGCTCTGTGCTGGCTTTAGGCTGAGATGCCTGGCTGGAGTCCCAACCATCTGTGGCCATTCACGCTCCCCAACGGGCTTTACACAGTAAGTGTTTTAGTCCTGATGACCTGGCCTTGTTCCAAGCGGGCGAGTCCATTCTGCCTCCCTAAACTTCCCCTTCAGATTTAATGTCAGATCTCAATTTCCTCTCCGACACTGTTGTGTGGCTGTTAAGTGGCTCCCACGGTCTGCCCCAGAAGTGGCTGCATTTTAATGACAGACAGCATGGTGTAAAGAATCCCCTCTGCATTGCAGCCTCCAGTGAGGCTTTTCCGTCTGGTATCAGAGCAGGGAACTAAACTCCAGGAGGATGAGATGAGAGATCCAGCTACCGAATCTTTCTGTACCCCACTCTCTGGGACACTTTCCCTAACTCTGCCTCTGTCCCCGAGTGGGTGGGGTCACCAGCAGGACATCTCCCGGGCCCCACTGATATTCTGCCCTGAGGCTTCTGCAGCGAATTCAGTGCCGGAAAACAGGACGGGCCAGCAGGGGCTGGGGCCAGGCAAGCTTCCCGCGCCCACGGCCTGGCCAGAGGGACCTCTCACAGGGCGAGACTCTCCTCAGGCGATGCTGCTGACAGCCAACGAGAGCCCCCGAGGCGGTGGGGATTCTGTGATGTGGATACTGGTCCCCTGGGGACTGGACACGGCCCCCCCCTTCAGCTTGGTTCTCCCAGGACACCGTCACATGGCTCAGACTGAAATCAGCCGTCAGTCACAGGGCTGGAGGAGAACGGGTGGAGATGAAGGGCTCCAAGTCCCAGCTCCAGGCCCATAAGCCAGCCCGTTCCACCCCCACAACCCAGTCTCCATTCCCCACTCCCTCTGAGCCAGTCACCCCTTCGACCCGAGGCAGGACCATCTCTTTGCTCCACTCCCCGAACGAGCTAGTCCCCCTGCCCAGGACCTCGAGGGGAAAGGCCCCATTTCCCGCTCCCCTAAGCCTGTCAGTCCCCCCGGACACGGGGCTGGATCGGAACCGGTGGCTCTCAGAGGTGAAAGGCCCCATAGCCCAATCCCTGACCCCACCCCACAGCTGCCAGTCCCCACGTCGCGTCAGTGGCAGAAAGGGAACTCCCCGGGCACAGGGCCCCTCTCCTGCCAGATTCCCGGGCCACAGGGGGGTTCCCAGGACCCGGCCAGGGCTGCTCCAGCAACAGCACTGCCCATCGCCAGCGACATTCTGGGCCACGCAGCTCAGGCGTTGGCAGAGCAGAGACACACCAGGGGCAGCTCTCGTTCCCTCCCCCTTCTGTCCTCCCCTGCCTCTGCCCTATTTCCTGCCGCAGGGAACCCTTCTCCTGCCTGGCCTTATCTGGGCCTGCCTGGCTGTTTCCTACTGTCCCCGGGCGGGCGGCCATGGCGGGAGCTCGGCAGGGCTGGGAGGCATTGCTGCTGACGCAATGGAGTGTGGAAGGTCAGAGGGGAAGCACTGGGATGCCATTCAGATGGCAGGTGATCACCAATGGGTCTGACGGGTCATTAACTGAGGGCCTGGGGTGCCAAGCAGGGAGCCCAGAGTCCCTTTGCTTTGTTGCAGAAGAGACAGGATGGTCTAGTGGTTAGAGCACCAGGCTAGGCAGCATGATGCCACTGACCCGTGTCTGGGGTGGGGGGCTGCTCGCCCTCATGCACGGGGCTGCCTTGATCCCTGGAGCAGGTTTCACCCTTATCAGCGGTGACCTGCCTGGCCACTAGCTTGGCTTTTTAGACACTGAGCCCAGAGTCCCAGGGAACATCCATTCTGCTCAGTATGAGCACCAGGCGTGTTCCTGCTCCCTCCTCCGCGGCAGGGTCCTAACCTCCCCGGTCACACCGAGACTGTCTGGTCTGCAGTGACATTCGGGAATGGTCACACGCTCTATCTCTGCCTATCTCAGTCCCCCTCCCATCCCCGCTCCTCGCCTTCCGGCTCGCAGGCGGTCGCGTTTGCTCAGCTCTCCACGGCCTAGAAGGGGGGTGGGGGATGCACTGAGGAAATAGGCACCGTTTACATTGGCCTGGGGGCTGTTGTAACCGATGGCAGCCCCGGATCTGCTCCCACCTGCCCTCTATGCCAAGGGCCGCAGGACAGAAGCACAGGGCCACTCAACGCCAGCCCAAGCCTGCTCCTGTTCGAGGCGATTCTCTCCCTGCCTGCAGCGGGTCCTGAAGCCCGGCTCCGCTCATGGAACAATCCCCCCCAGGGATTTGTGCCATGGGTGCATGAGCGGGTGGCCCCCCTTGGTGTGCTGGCGGGGAATGGGCAGGGAGCGCCCCCTCCCCAGGGAGCACACTGCCTGCCTGGGGCCCCATCCCTGCCAGGGTGGCTGTGGGACAGAGAACCGCAGACAATGTCCCGTTGTGTGTCAGTCCCTGGGATTCAGTGATGACACATCCCTGAGGTGCTGGCGCAAAGCCAGGGACATTTTCTAGCCCACTTCCTTCCGCACAGCTGCTTAGGTCCATGAGTGCTACAGGATGCAGAGCAGCTGCCCCGCCGGATGGAACGTGGCACCTGAGCCTGCGTGTCCTGCTGGACGTGGGAATGGCAGCACTTTGCCCTTCTCCAGCCCAGCCCCCTCCAGCTGAGGATCGCTGAGCACCCTGCAAACCCGAGGGAATTAAACCCCTCAGCCCTGCACTGGGGAGGTGGGCAGGGCAACGTGCAGATGGGGAAACTGAGGCACAGAGAGGCGTGAGAGCTGCCCAGTGCCACACATAGAGCCCGTGGCAGAGACAAGAACAGAATCCGACACCTTGTCCTGCAGTCTGACCACCTGGCCACATCCCCCTTCCCCTACTGGTGTGCAGATCACGGCACAACGCGCAAAAAGCTGCAACTTTCCACCTGGGCCTGGGGAAAGATTTCCCAGGAGGGCTGGTGCCAGGAATTCCAGGATGGACTCCCTCCTGCTGCCACAGGCTTGCCCCAAACAGCACCGGGGAAATCGGGAGAGCAGCCAGGGGAGGCAGGGAAGGAGGGCTGGGGTCCAGAGCAGTGTGAGTGTCTGTTTCCATATTGGGAACCATCACATACAAATTATGCCCCCAATTGATCACCACATGGACCCACCCCCGGGATCTCCGCCCAGCCCCCTCCCCTTCACGCTCCGCCCCCGGGATCTCCGCCCAGCCCCCACCCCTTAACGCTCCGCCCCCGGGATCTCCGCCCAGCCCCCTCCCCTTCACGCTCCGCCCCCGGGATCTCCGCCCAGCCCCCTCCCCTTCACGCTCCGCCCCCGGGATCTCCGCCCAGCCCCCACCCCTTCACGCTCCGCCCCCGGGATCTCCGCCCAGCCCCCTCCCCTTCACGCTCCGCCCAGCCCCCTCCCCTTCACGCTCCGCCCCCCGGATCTCTTCACGCTCCGCCCCCGGGATCTCCACCCAGCCCCCTCCCCTTCACGCTCCGCCCCCGTGACCCTCCCCACTCCGCAGCCCCACTGCCTACAGCGGGTTTGCACCGGCTGCCCAGCTGCAGTTGAGTTTGCAGGGGTGCAGGTGGCATGGGTCACTGTGTCAGCTCTGCAAGGCCAGCGGAGGAGGAAAGGGCACCACAGATGCACGGCGCACACTACAGCCAGGACTCTGATACACACAGGGAGTAACACGAGGGGCCCATTAACCCCTCGCGTTTCAGAGCAGAGTGGAGCGGTTCTTTAAACGGTGAAGACCCTCGGCGTGCTGCAGCCCTATCCCATCGGGGCCCAGATCAGTGTGGCCGATTGCAGTTACCGGCTGCCCCCCTCTCCCAGGCCTTCTGCACCTCACCCTCCCAGATGAGCCCTGAGCATCAGCTAACCCAGAGCTCCAGCTGCTACCCGATGGGCTCAGTATAACACCCAGAGAGAGGGACTTTGCCCACCCTGCTCCTCCAGACTCCACTCCAGGATTTCCTGGGGCTCCAGGGAAGTGGAGTGGGAAAGTCACTGTGGCTAATTTCGATGTGAGCTGTAATCAGGCAGGCCAGGGCTTTCCAGCCGCCTGGCCCCGGGGGAGCAGAGCGTGCTGCCCATCTCTCATCCTTGCACCCGTCTCTGCCCCTGGGGAGGCTCCCGTCAGGTTCCACAGCGTGTCCCACACCTTCACCCGGTGGGTGCACACGCGGCTCCCGCTCGCCCGGCCTCTCCCTTTCTCTCTTGCCAAAGCACAGAGGCTCCGCTGGCCCCTCTCTCCTGCTCGCTTGGGCAAGGCTAATGCAATTAGTGCTGTTAATTATCCTGTGCAGGAAATGGCCACAGCCTGAGCCTGGTATCTTCAGCAGAGCCTTCGTCCTCTTGCACCCCGCAGCTGGAGGGGGAGGGGCCTGTCTCTGAGAGGGACCCCCCCTTCCCCTGGGGACGGGATCCCTGCCAAGCTCTATTAGCATATACGTCAGCCTGGCCCGGGTGCGGGGGTAGGACTCAGCGGGGGTAGGCGGCAGGTTCCCAAGATGGGATGGGCCACGTGGCACAAAGATCAGAGGAGCTGAGATGGGGCCAGTCAGCCCAGGTGCCCTCACGAGACAGGGAGGGGAGAGCTTCGTACATGGGGAACGTTCGTTTGTCCACACTAGGTAAACGGATCCATTCCCACCCCACCTGCACAGGCAGCCGCCGGGGAGCAGGGGGTCTGGATGCCAAAATCTACCCCGCCCCCTGCTGTGTCTAGCGCCCTCTCTGGCCGCAGAGCGGGGGCAGCATTTGGCCCCACCGCTGCCTGTGCCAGGATGTTTCACCCACCTGGCTCACAGGTCGATTTTGGACATCGGGGCTAGCGGAGAGGAGTCCGACAGACGCCCCAGGCAGGAGTCTGGGTTCAGGCAGGGTGGGTTACGGGTCTGGGAGGTCAGGCCAGCTGGAGCCAGGCCCCGGCTTTCGGTGGCAAGCAGGAAGGGCTGGAAGTACCGAGGCTGGCTGCTGTGGTTTTCCTGTCTGGCTCCTGAGCCCTGGTTCTGGGCAAAGGGCCCTGGGTGTCAATATAGCGGCACGTTACCGATCACTAGGCCTGCGGTTACTCTCACCGGCTCCATCCCGTGCACAGACACACTCACAGCCCCGCCCCGGCGGTCAGCAGAGCGGGCTTAGCCCCACTCCACACCTCTGGGGAACAGCTATGAAGCAGGCGCCACCACTGGGTGCAGAACCCCCCACTCCAGCCCCACGCTGGCTCCCGCCGCCCCCTGCTTTCTCCCACAGGTGGGGTGGGGACGCACACTCTGCCACAGCCCAGCCGCCCGCACGGGGAGGGGAGGATCTTTCAGGGGGGTAGGTCAAACCAGGGCAGCCCTGGCCTCTCGACATCCAGGAACAGGTCCCCATTACAATCTAGTGCCAACGGGTGTGGAGAATGGAGATGGACCGAGGCCCTTACCCTGGAGAACCCCCCGCTCCAGCTGTAGCCGGGCGCTGGGGTGACAGCACCCTTCTCCCTGGCAGCCAGACCGAGCGGGAGGAGCTGGCGGGAGCGCGTACAGGCACAGGCATATGCGGCTGGTGCTGCTCTCCCTGCGGGGGTGACTCTCGGGGTGGGGGGGATCCGCACTCCGGTTCCTCTTGTGCTGAGAGAAGCCTCCTCCCGCCTGTGTCTGTGACCAGGGCGGGGATTTTAACATTCAGCATGGGAGCCCTCCATCCTGGGGGCCCTGCAGCTATTCAGGGAGAAGGAGGTTGTGTATTTCAGCCCAGACCCCCGGGGAGCGGGAGAGGCCCTGCTGCTGTGCTGCCTCTGCGCTGGCTGTTACCCACTCAAGAGGGGCCTAGAGAAGCTGATGTGTGTGGGGGGGAACCCCCCGGAGCCCTACGGTCGAAATCTCTCCCCTCCCCCAGCCTTTTAGGCTCTTCACTGTCTGCTGAGACTCGCGCTGCATCCCATGCGCTCAGCGGAGGCCAAGCCGGGCAAAGGGAAGCCTGGGAGCAGGTCACCCTCCGGGACACGCTTGCTGTCTTGGTGTTGCAGGTGGCCCAGCACAGTGAAAGTCTGGGCTCCTCCTGCTGCATCTCACCGAGCCCTGGTGAGGGGAGCTAGAGCCTGGGGACTTCAAAAGCCCCTTGCTAGGTGTCAAGAGGGACAGTGACTGACGTTGTCTTGCCTACACAGTGTGTGTGTGTGTGTGGCTGGGTGTGTGTCGCTCCTTCTCTGCCTGGGTGTCAGTGAGCGTGTGTCTGCCCCTGTCGAGGTAGGTCAGTGTGTCATGGCAGCAGCCTGGCCCGGACACAACCCCACATGCGAGATCGTCCCCTCCCCGCTGAGTAAATATCAGCACAGGCCTGGGCAGCCCCAGGGTGCAGCAAACTGCAGGGAGATCAGAGCCCAGGAATTGAAACACCCAGGGGGCTGGAGGGCTCCAGCTGGGAAGATCTGAAGAGCTGAACCTGCTAGTGAAGAGCTGGTGGGAGGGATGATGGGATGATGCAGTGTAGGAGGAAGGGGATGAAACGGAGCTGCCCCTCACTCGGGAATCCTCTCACGCTGACATACCGGAGGAGCTGGGAGCCCAGGCACCACAACGCCGGCGGCAGTGGGAAATCCGCGTAGGGTCGGATTAGACAGCACGTGGCGAAGGGGCAGCAGTGGGGATCCTCAGCGGCTTTGACAGCCACCTATCCCCATGGACCCTGCATTGTCTAAAGGATTATGGATCCCTCTAAACGGCAGGGTCGCTGGCACGCGAGCCGCCTGCCTCGTCCGCTCTCCAAGCCCAGGGGTGAAGGGTACAAAAGACGGCAGTTGGCTTTAGGCCCGGGATCACCCCTCCTGCTAAGGAGAGACTCAGCCGTTCCCAGCTCCCTGGTTCGGAGGGATAAACCTCTCATGCTATTAGCAGGGGTTTAAACGCTGCCACCCACCCCGACCCGAAAACCAAGCGGGTTGGACGCTGGGCAGCAAGGAGGAGGTTGCATCGCTAATTAACTGCTCTCCAAAAGCTGCTGGGCTGGGGATTATAGACACAGAGCACGGAAGGAGCCAGACAGCCCCTCTCGAAGATGCTACCGAACACAGCTTTAAAAATTAATCTTCCAGACAGCGGGCGAGCAGCGGCAAGGTCTCTCCGAAGCTGTCACTGGCAGCCATTCGCCCCTGGAGTCCTGGAAGCAGCAGAAGCCAGGAGCAAACATTCAAAACGGAAGAGCTCAGGGTTGGGGGGATGACGAGCTGGTGGAGTTTGAGCCCGGTTCTTCAGCACTACGACGAGGCTGGTTGTCTCAGGACTGGTGATGGGGTCGAACTGGGACCTCTGAAGCTTAGTGTACGAGCCTCTACTGCATGTGCTAAGCCCACGGCAAGCTCAACCGCCAGGTGTCACTGAGGGGACCACACCAAACGGGTCTGGATTACACAACGGCTCAACACAACTCATTTCAATGCTGCTTCCTTCCCATGCCAGCCTTATTTAATGCACAGGCAGCACAACATGGCGAGAGGGGTGGGGCTGTGACGGGGAAGGAGACGCTCGAATTTGATGTGGCGGGAAATGGAGGGGGAGGTCCCTGGAGGCATTCCCGGGGTGAGGGGAGAGTAATGTGATCAGAGTAACAAGCAGCTGATCTCACCCATTGTGTTCTGTACGGACCGGCCAGAAGGGACCACTCTGAGCCCCTCTATAACCCAGCCCAGAGACCTGCCCCACAATAATCCCTAGGGCAGAGCTGTTAGAAAAACAGCCAGTCTTGATTTAAACATTGCCAGTGATAGCGAATCCAGCACAACCCGTGGGGAATTGTTCCCGTGGTTAACTCCCCTCACTGTTCAAAATCTCCACCTTAGTTCCAGGCTGTATTTATCCAGCTTCAACTTCCACTGGCTCCCAGTTGAAGCTAGACGAATTCTAGCTTCTCAGCAGGAAGACTGGAGAGGAAGAGGAGGAGGAGGAGGAGGAGGAGGGTGGGGGGTGCTAATCAAGGCAGCAGGATGAGCATTCTAGCTGGGCAGGACAACAAGGACTGATCCGAGACATGGCCTGGAGGAAGTGGCGGGGGTTGCCATGGCCCAGTCGCAGGGCGTTAGAAGATGGTCCTGGGTCACCAGCTCAGCACCAGGGAGGGTGGTGTTTGCAGTGGGGAGGCAGGGGAGGAAGGCTAAGTAAGGCCTGCCAGGGCTGTGAGATCTCAGGCCCCCGCACTGCCCTGGACAAGCCCCGGGGCCTTTCAGCATGAGCGGACAGGAGCAGCGGCGAAGAGGGCAGGCGGGTGGATAGGGACGGGGACGGAGATGGAGAGGAGCAGAGCTCAAGAGGCCGAGCATGGCTGGCGAGGACGGAAGGGCAGCCGGCCGAGAATGACTGATGGGAATAGACCTGGACCGTGCAGGAATCTCGCTGCTGCACTGCCTGCGCCCCCAGGCAGGCAGACGTGGCATCGAGCTGAGGAAATTTCGAGCACGTAGGACCCCAGCAGAGAGCGAAGCACCCGAGCCCCTCAGTACCACCTCCTCCCTCTCCTTACGTCCCTGTCTGCTATTTCGGTGTCAGGCAGGGCCCCAGGGAGCCACTTCCCACCACACGGATATATAGGTCACTCTGCACAGCCCAAGTATTTCAGCCGGCCTGGGTCTGGCTCTGTACAGTTCTCTCTGCGTGTTGGTGCATCTGCTCCCCCTGCTGCTTTCCCTGTCCCTCGAACCAGCTGGAAATCGATCGGTTTGCGGCGGGGGGGAGGGAGCGAGAGCTTTTCACTGCTCTGCTTGTGGCTTTTACTGGTCTCAATTTTAATGTCTTACATTTTTAGTCTGCAGCTCTTAGATGCCTCACAGCAGAAGCCCAGTCAGTGGATTATATACAAAAATATGTACAGCCCCACACTGCTAAGCCAACCTATAGGCCCCCTCAGCTCTGTATATCTATATCCTCCTATACACACACAACTATACAAACATCCCCCGTACGCCACCCGCACTGCACCCTCTCTCGACTACAAAACATCAACCCCACGGGAAACTGCTCGGATTGCAAAGGGAAGCATTCAACAGTCCGAATTCAGGGGTCCAGTATGACCAGAACTCGGCCCCCTGGTGCACCCCTATGAGAATCTGGGACAGCAGCAGGAACGGAACTCAGCTGTCCCGAGTTCCAGCCCAGTGTCTTAAACGCAAGAGAACAGCCGGTCTCTTCTTGCAGCCCTCCGCGCAGTCAGGGTCCAGCCGCTGCAGGGAGCGAGAGCTCGGGATGTGGTTAAATATTGTGCCTATGCACAAAGTGGGCCAATGAGGGTTGCACTGGCAACCTGAAATTTTGTCACTTCCTCACTTTTAAGTCCTTGAGTTTGAAATCTTGATATTCTTTTCGCATGGCTTAGGGGTCTCATTTCCACCGTTTCTTAAAAAAAGAAACCGAAAAACAGGTATTTCATCACGTGGCACCACACAGACCCCTTCCGTAGGCCATCAGCATGGCTGGAGCTCAGGCCCTTTAGGTCTACAGCCCAGACTTGAGCCAAAGCAGCAACCGGTAGCAGTAGTTTGTTGTTATCCTCCATGTGGGCCAGCCACGAGAGAGGACCTGACACCCCCCGTCAGTGGTACACAAACTATTTGTTGGACAGCAGAGAAATGCTGAAAATCAGAATCCTGGATTCTAGCCGTGGCTCTGAAGGCGAGCGTGGCAGTAGTGACAGCCTGTCCAGCCAAGCTCATTGGTGGCACAGTCATGTGAAGCAGAGGGTAAGTGAATGTCACTCGCCACATTAGAGACCTGAGTTCTGGTCCCAGACCTGACTGAATGGACCTTGGGCACTGCCTCAGTTCTGACACCCCTGAAACGGGGAATGAGAGCCGGGATAACTGGGACACACCAAGACCGGAGGGAAGGTCCCAGTTGCTGTGACTGGAGCCCAGAGCTGAGAGTGAAGATAAAACTTGTTCTTTTTCCAATTCAAATTAAAAAAAAAAAGTTGATAAAAAAGGACCAAGTTTTTCATTACAGAGGTTCCCACTTTTCGACCAGCTCTAGGTGAAGGTGACTGAAGAATGAGAACTCTTGGTGGAAGGGCGAAGCGGCGTGGGGAGCCCCGAGAGAAGGGACGAGAGGGGGGCGGTGGTGAACCAACCCTATTTCAGGACCCTTAAACAGCCGTAGAAGAGAGCAGGACAGTTAAAATCCATCTACACATATCCCCACTGAGTCCTCTACACGTGACGTATTTTACCATTGTCACCAGCATATTTACCATTACACCAACCTCCTTCCCCCTTCCCCCGGCATAAACATTAAGACACAACAGCCTTATCACACCAATCTCACTGAATACAAGAGAATAATGTGAAAAGCCCTCTACGGATATTACACCAACGCCTCAGATGAACGACAGTCTTACATTGAATTCTACACCAAGAACCCAGCTGTAATAACGTTGTGTACTAAATAGCTCAGATATTACAGCACAGTGCAGATATCACTCAGTCGGTACAAGGACTGTTAGATCACAACCTATTATGCCAGTGCCTCTGAATACCATGCTAATAATTTTCTAGAATATCTGTCATCTCCAGTCTTTAAAAGGGCATTTCCTGCTTTCAGCCATAGATGACTCAATTTACCTAGTCATTAGCTCTATCAATCTGGGGTGGGGGGGAGAGTCAGAAGCTTGTTGCATTTGGTCAGAGCTGAGGCTGCCTGACATCTTAATGCACAATCCGAATCACCCTAGGTTGTGGAGACCAAGAAACTACTACCAGGGTCCATGATACTAGCAGTATCATGAAGAGCGCAGGCTGGCTTGGCTGGGGAGCAGAGATGAGGAAACTCTATGAGATCATCAAGCTTAATTTTCCAGGCCAGGGCATGATCGTCTCCTCCAGTGTCATTTGTAGAGTCCCCAACAGCACGCTAGGAGTCTCACAGATTCAGAGAGATCTACCCAGGTATTTGTACGGCCCATATCACCCTCGTATGGGCGCGTACAAACCTGCTGTTGGGGCCTCAGGTTAGTGGTCATACAGCCAGACTAGACCAGTGAGCTCTTGCTGATCTTTACTCATCAGAACGCCCTCCCCCCCCTTGCAAGAAGCCATGATCCTTTCTGCTCTCTTGTCACAGTGTTCCTACTCGTCTGCCTTTGTCGTATGGCTCGCTATCCACCGCGGGCTGGAACGGAGGCTGCTGAACTTGTTCTAGCAATGAGTGTTTTATGCACTGTTGAACTGCTCACCCGTCTCATGAGCATTGCAACAGCTACAGACTTGCTAACCAGATACTCCGACAGCAACAGCGCAAAACAAATACCCTCACAAAAGAACGAGGGTACATGGCAGTGTACTAGGCTGTGTGACTGGCTGTCTTCTCTTCTAGCCTCTCTCTGTTCCTTTGAGTAACTCTCCGTGGATTTCTCTTCGGCATCCTTTGTCACCTTCCACCCATGGACAGCCCAGGGTCTAGATTGTTTTACCTGCAGCCACACTCCCTCCTAAAAGCTACAGACTTCGAGGGCTGAATGGGGCCTGCAGTCTGTGATGCTGATGTCGTGAACTAGTGGCTTTCCCCCCTGAAAGAGCCAGAGATGGGGGTCTGCTGGGCCAGGTGCCGAGGGAGCAGGTCCTTCTGTCGGAGTCCTGTGCATTCCCTCATTCCACCTGCCGCTCCTACAGGCACTTTGATATCCTCAGAAGCATGATAGCGCTGTTTGGAGTGCCAGGGAAAGGGAAGGTAGACCTCAGTACACTGAAATACACCTGCTCCCTGCCTGGCTGAAAGTGGTTGCCATGGGTAATGCCTGGCCATGGCTGTGCTGCAAACCTTGCCCTGTGCTTTCTCTTGCTTTCCTAGGCGGCAGAGGGGAGAAGCCCCCTGCATCTTAACATTGCACTGGCAGAGCGAGAGCAGAGCAGAGCAGCCCCGTAGCAGCTCTCAGGCCTGCGCGATCCAAGAGAAGGCACCAGGCACAACTGGAAGTGCGAGGATCTGCTGAAGGGAGGAGGCCTGGGCCAAGGGGCCTTGCCCGGAGTTATGCTTGGTTGGCAAAGGGTGGAGAGACGCATTGGGGGACTGACCTCATCAGCACCGCCTGTGATTCCACTGCCTGGGTGGCATTGCCCCAGCACAGAGCATCCTGTGTGGGCAGAAGTCATAAAAAGACTTGCATGGGAACCCTGCTTACATGGTCAGTCTCTCCCCTCACCAATAACTGGGGGATCCACCAAGGTATCTTGGCTCTGCCACACATCCCCGTACCACCAACCCTTTGCCTCTCCTGGCTGGCGATTCCTTCCCTTCCCTTAGTGTCTCTTTACACAGCAGCTGGAATTAGGCACAAAGGATCCTGATCGGGGGGGAGAGGAACCTAGAGGGACAGAAGATAGCCACGTTCTATCCAGGTTCAAGCAGTGCCAGAGTTCAAAAGCCCGGATGGGTCTGTCATTCAGAATTAATAGGCAGTTCTCTCCCGTCCTGTTCTCTCTCCCCCTCGAATGCTTAATGTTTGCTGGGGTGCTGAATCCGGCTCTTAGTGGCACGGCGTTGATGGAGTCACTCTGGATTTACAAACAGTGGCTGAGAGCAGAATTTGGCCCTTAGTCTCTGTGGCACATTTGCTCACTGTTTGCAGCCACAAGCGTGCGTTCATGCACACGCGTGTGCGGGGAAGGACGCAGGGAGAGCCCAGTGGCCTTGCCATGTTTGTCCTGAGCAAGTCTGCCCTCTCTTCGGCTCCCTTCACTCCGGTGGGGAAGGAGAGAACCTGCTAAGAGCGGAGCAGGGAATGGATTCCTCCAAAAGGCCCTGCCCATCAGCCCCTGCTCCACCACTTCCTCCTTTGCCTGGGGGGGTCTCTCCCTGCCTTCTGGGAGTTGCAGTTCTCAGATTTCATCTAGACAAGGCAAAATGGAAGATCACCACACACACCTGGGTGAATTCTGATTTGAGTAACTTGAATTTCAGACAGAAATTCCCCACTACAAGACAAGGAACTGCCCAAACCGAGCTGAGTGCGAGCCAGAGGCAGAGCCGTCCTCCCGAGACCCTGGGGAGAACAAGAGACGTTCCCCCCACCAGAGCAGGAAGAAAAGCTGTGCACAGTGAACCTCGAGTGAAAGCAAAGAGGCAGCAGTGGCATCCCAATACCAGAAACCCTGAGCCACTGACCCTGGCCACCAGAACAGACTGCAACACCTTTATCCTGCCACGTGTCTCTAGGCAGAGGTGATGGGCGGATTAAACACGTCCTCGTGCCAGAAAAGCTACTGAAATGACATGGAGTGGTGGCTGGGGACGGGGAATTCTGTCCAGTTAAAGCATTTTAGTTACTGTAGAGCCTAGAGCCCCCAGTCACAGACCAGCGCACGCTGTAGTGGGGGCCGTGTACACACAGAACAGAGTCCCTGCCCGAGGAGCTTCCCAATCCCCTGTGTACTCCAGGTACCTCGTCAGCAGACCCTGCCAGGACTGCTGAGTCCTGTGCCAATTCTAGGCTGCATTAGCCAGTCTGGGAGCTGGAGAGATCCCTGGGCTCTGCCTCTGTCCAGCAGCCTCAAGAACAACTCCCTTCCGAATCCAATGCAGCTACCTCCGGGTTCTTCTACTCCAGCGGCTCTCAACCTTTCCAGACGACTGCCCCCCTTTCAGGAGTCTGATCTGAAACCCCAACTTTCACCTCACTTAAACCTACTTGCTTATAAAAATCAGACATCCAAATACAAGAGTGTCACAGCTCCCTAGTGCTGCAATATTGCTGATTTGCTCGTTTTTACCATCTAGGTATAAAATAAATCCATTAGGATAGAACTACTGTATTTACATGTCAGTGCAGTCTCTAGAGCAGTAGAAACACGACTGAAATTTTAGTTTGTACTGATATCACTAGTGCTTTTTATGTAGCCTGTTGTAAAACCAGGCAAATACCCCCTGGAAGACCTCTGCGTACCTCCAGGGGTACACGTACCCCTGGTTGAGAACCACTGGTCTACAGCACCAAAGTCCCTCCGTACCTGGAATAAATGTCCAGGTTACAAAAGCCATCAGGTAAACGACCTGAAACCCCTACCAATGAGAGGCTCATCCTGCCTCTTCTTTAGACATCTGCCAGTAGCTATGACCTCTGAACCTCAGGGGCTTTTGAAACCTATTTGCTGCTCCCATCCCAGTCAGTGACTGGGTGACTTTGGCGTTCTGCTTCCTGCATATTTTATACTCTGACACCTTACCTTCGACAGCAGCACTCATGCCTGGCCAGAACTGAGCTCTCTTCTTACCATTCTGAATACCCAGCGAGGTCTGGTGGATTGTGCTCTATTTCGGACCTCACGTTGGGTACGATGAGATAACGCCCTCTGTACAGAATTTCATCTCTCTCCAGTCCCACCATGCTTGGATGCTTTGAGGTGCCTGGGTGCTTCCTGCTGGCCCTCCATCTAGAGTTACTCTTGTAAAGTTGGGCCATTTTGAGTTTCTCTTTTGAGCTTGTCATATTTTGTTTCAGAAATGGGCAGCACTCGACTCAGACTTGCTTCAAACTCCTTTTCCTGCAGCTTCTTCTTTTCCTTATTTATAGGTCAAAGCCTGCCTACGTTAAGAGACTCCCTATTGGGCCTGCACTTCATATTTAATGAGCACTTGTGCTAATTTGTGCAACTGTGTGATCATTTTCTGAGGCCTAGGTGCAGCTTTGTACAACAGTTAACATAAGAACGGCCACACTGGGTCAGACCAAAGGTCCATCTAGCCCAGTATCCTGTCTACCAACAGTGGCCAATGCCAGGTGCCCCAGAGGGAATGAACAGAACAGGGAATCATCAAGTGATCAATCCCCTGTCGCCCATTCCCAGCTTCTGGCAAACAGAGGCTAGGGACACCATCCCTGCTCATCTTGGCTAATAGCCATAGATGGACCTATTCTCCATGAATTTATCTTGTTCTTTTTTGAACACCATTATAGTCGTGGCCTTCACAACATCCTCTGGCAAGGAGTTCCACAGGTTGACTGTGCATTGTGTGAAGAAATACTTCCTTTTATTTGTTTTAAACCTGCTGCCTATTAATTTCATTTGGTGGCCCCTAGTTCTTGTGTTATGAGAAGGAGTAAATAACACTTCCCTATTCACTTTCTCTACACCAGACATGATTTTATAGACCTCTATCATATTCTTCCTTAGTAGTCTCTTTTCCAAGCTGAAAAGTCCCAGTTTTATTAATCTCTCCTCACATGGCAGCTGTTCCATACACCTAATCATTTTTGTTGCCCTTTTCTGACCTTTTTCCAATTCCAATATATCTTTTTTGAGATGGGGCGACCACATCTGCACACAGTATTCAAGCTGTGGGCGTACCATGGATTTATATAAAGGCAATATGATATTTTCTGTCTTATTATCTATCCCTTTCTTTATGATTCCCAACATTCTGTTCACTTTTTTGACTGCCACTGCACATTGAATGGATGTTTTCAGAGAACTATCCACAGTGACTCCAAGATCTTTCTTGAGTGGTAACAGCTAATTTAGAGCCCATCATTGTATATGTATAGTTGGGATTATGTTTTCAAATTTCATTACTTTGCATTTATCAACATTGAATTTCATCTGCCATTTTCTTGCCCAGTCACCCAGTTTTGTGAGATCCTTTTGTAGCTCTTCGCAGTCTGTCTGGGACTTGACTATCTTGAGTAGTTTTGTATCATCTGCAAATTTTGCCACCTCACTGTTAACCCCTTTTTCCAGATAATTTATGAATGTGTTGAATAGGGCTGGTCCCAGAACAGACCCTTGGAGGGCACCACTATTTACCTCTCTCCATTCTGAAAACTGACCATTTATTTCTACCCTTTGTTTCCTGTCTTTTAACCAGTTACTGATCCATGAGAGAACCTTCCCTCTTATCCCATGACAGCTTACTCTGCTTAAGAGGCTTTGGTGAGGGACCTTGTCAAAGGCTTTCGGAAAATCTAAATATACTATATCCACTGGATCTCCTTTGTCCACATGCCTGTTGACCCCCTCAAAGAATTCTAGGAGATCGGTGAGGCAGGATTTCCCTTTACTAAAACCATGTTGACTCTTCCCCAACAAATTATGTTCATCTCTGTGTCTGACAATTTTGTTCTTTACTGTCGTTTCAACCAGTTTGCCCGGTACTGAAGTCAGGCTTACTGGCCTGTAATTGTGGGGATCACCTCTGGAGTCATTTTTAGAAGTTGTCATCACATTAGGTATCTTCCAGTCATTTGGTACAGAAGCTGATTTAAATGATCGGTTACAGACGACAGTTAGTAGTCCTGCAATTTCACATTTGAGTTCCTTCAGATCCCTTGGGTGAATCCCATCTGGTCCTGGTGACTCATTGCTGTTTAGTTGCTGTCCTGTGGCTTCCAACAATTTCGACCTTGACCGGTTTCTGTCTATAAACATAGGGAAGAAAATGCTCACAGCCGGAAACAAACCTGACAGCATTTCCTTCTGCTATCTGAACACCGTTCTGTGGTCCGGCAGGGAGTGGTTTGGAAGCACATGCCACTGCAGTCATTTTGCAGGATTGCAGGCTAAGGTGAAATGGAAACAAGCAGCTGAGATCTTAGGCTCTTTGTTAGTCTCAATACATTCCGGTACTGGTGCTTCGGTGCATTTGTTTTAAATAATCCTGCTTCTCTCAGTCCCTCCAGCAGCATCCTACGCTGTTCTCCAGCAGCCCTGGGAGTGGGGCACTAAATGGAACAGATTAGGGGTGAATGTGATGAGCTGCCAATCTTTTCACAGGCCCTAGGCGTTCTGGGCTCCCTCCATTTATACAGTAACTGCCGCCACCCTTCTTGGGCCCAGTCAATGTGTGTGTTTCTTACAGACCAGGAGCTGGCATGTCTTGTTCAGTTTAAGGCTTTTCCTTTAGCTCACTGCAGAACATCCCAGTGTCTCATTCTGTTGATTCCCCTCCATGCCCCGAGATCATCACTGATTACATCCAACCCATCCAGACCCTCAAAATCCAGAGCATGATACTCTGGACATCTCAGGGGCTGAGGCAATCCCAAGGGAGACCGTTGAAAGATCTAGCTTCACAGAGTCCTAGACGGAACTTCTGGATCCTCACAGGCCATTAAATTTCACCATTACCCCTGTACTGAGCCCAGGAAATGCTGTTGTAGCCAAACACAATAATCCAGAAAGGCGTCTAGTCTTGATCTGAAGACACCCAGGGATGAAGAATCACTTGGTAGTTTGTGCCAATGGTTAATCACCCTCTGTGACATTACGGTAACACTCTCACTAGTAAAAAATTGTGCTTTATTTCTAATTTGAATTTGTCTGGTTTCAGCTTCCAGCCGTTGGTTCTTGTTCTTGTTTAAAACAAAAGGAAGTATTTCTTCACACAATGCACAGGTAACCTGTGGAACTCTTTGCCAGAGGATGTTGTGAAGGCCAAGACTACAACAGGGTTCAAAAAAGAACTAGATAAATTCATGGAGGATAGATCCATAAAGGTAATAATTGGAGATATACCAATCTCCTAGAACTGGAAGGGACCTTGAAAGGTCATCTAGTCCAGCCCCCTGTCTTCACTAGCAGGACCAATTTATTGCCCCAGATCCTTAAGTGGCCTCCTCAAGGATTGAACTCACAACCCTGGGTTTAGCAGGCCAATGCTCAAACTATATTAGCCAGGCTGGGCAGGGATGGCGTCCCTAGCCTCTGTTTGCCAGGAGCTGGGAACGGGTGACAGGGGATGGATCACTTGATGATTCCCTGTTCTGTTCATTCCCTATGGGGCACCTGGCACTGGCCACTGTCAGAAGACAGGATACTGGGCTAGATGGACCTTTGGTCTGACACAGTATGGCCACTCTTATGTTCTACCTTTCTCCACTAAGTTACAGAGCACTTTAGTAGCTGTTATTTCCTCCCCATGAAAGTACTCATGCACTATAATCAAGTCACCCTCTCCATCTTCTTTTTGTTAAGCTAAACAGGTCAAACTCTTTCACGGTAAGGCATTTTCTCCAGCCCTCCAATCATGTTTGTGACTCTTCTCTGCACCGTCTCCAGCTTTTCAGCATCCTTTTTGAGATGTGGACACCAGAACTGGAGGCAGCATTCCAATATTACTCTCCCCAATGCCACATACAGAAGTAAAAAAATCACCACCCTCTTCCTAGTCACTGCTCCCGTTTACACATCTCCCCCTTGCCGTTTTTGCCACAGCATGGCACTGGGAGCTCATGTTCAGTAGACTGCCCACTGCAATCCCAACACCTTTTCCAGAGTGCCTGCTCCCCAGGCTACCCCGAAAGGGGAGCGGAAGGTGCAAAGCTGCGTGCTTTCTCTATCTCCGACTTGCACCCAAAAGTGAAGTCACTCTTATTGTGAAGTCCAAACGTGACCTCCTCAATGGTTCTCACGAGGTGGCCCTTACATCCAGTGGCCTGGAGCAGAGTCGACTCACTGCTGGAGCGCCCCTCATTGCTGGGCATTACACAGCAGGCTTTCCTCTTCTAGCACTGCCAACGCTCCTCCAGTCCTGTGGCGATCAACCTCAGGTCACACTTTGGTCCCACCTCTCCAGGGCAACAGGAAGTCCAGCAAAAACAAAATTATGGTCTGCTGCCCTCCATTCTAGGCCCAGTGGTTCATACACCCTTTTCTCAGCTTCCTCTACTCTATAGCCCCTGCTGAGGGACTTCACACCACCTTACCAGTGGCTGGTAGGGGAACCCCAGCCCACCCTCTATACTGGGTTCCAGTCCGGGGACCCTCAGACAGGCAGTCAAGATTCACTCCACCAAACTTCTGGCGGCCACCTCCCTGGACTTCTTCCTACCACGCTCTTCCCTGGCTTTTTCCTCACCCTGCCAGAGCCTTCCAGTTCTCCACAGGTTTCTCCACTCCCTACAATCAGGAGAGGGACTGAAGAATACCTCCCTCTCTCCCTGAGCCTCCGACTGCTCTAAACTTCCTGTTTAGAGCACCACCACCCCCTTCACATTGGGGTGTCATTAGTTAGAGGCCAACTACCTCAGCAGGGCACCCTGTGGGTGGGGTAGCTGGCCTCTGAGGCCCACATGAGCCCTTTCACCACCTGTGTGGGGTAGGTACCCCACCACACGGGCTTATTCTTTTGGATCTCTACAAACCCGTCACTGGTTTGAGTTTATTACAGCGATCATACCACTGACCCTTGTGTTCACTCAACACCATCTAGTTTTACCGTCCAGTCGGAGCTTTTCCTTTATTGCTCAGTTCTCACGACGCTTTGGAACGATCATTGGGAACTGGTGGATTCTCCATCACTGGCCATTTTTAAATCGCACTTGGATGTTTCTCTAAAAGATTGGCTCTAGGATTGTTTTGGTGGAAGTCCTATGGCCTGTGCTACACAAGAGGCCGGACTTGGTGATCAGTCGACCCTTCTGGCTTTGGAATCTATGAATTCCCCCAGCACCTGTATTTTGGCAGCATTCTAGGGTCTCTATCACCACGGAGGGTAGAATATGTTAAACACTTCATCAAATTCTTTAAGAATCTCTTTTGCAGCTGGACCCGCAGATCATTAGACTTCTGTTTGATTGGACCCTTTATTACCCTGGAAGTTATAGATCCGTGTGATTATCTGCATATTCAGAATGCTCATCAACTCCAGCTCATAGGGGACTTCATATTCTCCTCTTTCAGTCTCTGAGTGGTAACTTTCCTTACATGTACAGCCTATGCTGCTTTCACACATGAGCCTGTTAAACACACTTACTATTCACGGGTCACATCAGGCAACCGCTAATCAGACTGCCTGTGATTATGTTGCACTCAGCTCTGGGATCTGCTTTGAAATTCACTTTTTGTTCATTTCCACTGTCACACACTAATCTCTTGCAGAGTCTTGTTTTGTCAATTTATCAAGAGGCTCAACAAAAAAATTCCCTGCATCATCAGAGCTTAGCGCTGCATCAGGAGGTTTCGAGGTACTGTCGCTATTTATTTATTTGCCATTTGAACTAAGAGCAAAACACACTTTTACAAAGCGGTTGCTTTCATTGCATGCTTGATACTGCAGCTCGTCTGTGGTGAGGGCCTGCGTACTTACAACAAACAGACCTGGGCTCCGCCGTTTGCTCTCCGTCTAGTCAGTCTTTATACGTTTCTATGCAGCTGTAACTAGAAGCACGTCTGTTCTTTTGCTGCTTTCCAGCAATTTCATTTGGGGAGCAGCCGGCTCACAAGCGCCGCAAACATCCGCTGTTCTGTGCGGAGTTAAGTCCATTTCTCACCATGAATTGGCCTTGCCTGAGTTATCAGTCGAACCGGTAACTGGTCACCTCTCCATCCCTTCGCCTTAGGTACTGACCTACTGCTCAATGCCTCCCCTGGCTTCTTACAAAGCACCGGTTCTCCGGGGCCCCGGGAGCAGGTTTCAGGAGGTCCGTCAAGCAGGGCCAGCAACAGAGTCACTGGGGCCCGGGGCAGAAAGCCACAGACCCACTGCATGCGGCTGAAGCCCGAGGCCCTGAGCCCCACCACCTGGGGCTGAAGCCGAAGCCTGAGCAGCTTAGCTTCATGGTGCTCCCTAAGACCTGGGGCCCCAGGCAATTTCCCTGTTTGCTGCCCCCCAACGCCAGTCCTGGCTTTTATATACAGAAAACCAGCTACTGTGACACAGGCGGCTCGTGGAGGTTTTACTGCACGGTGGGGGGGGGGGGGGGGGGGGCTTAGAAAAAGGTTGAGAACCCGTTATAAAGAACTTGTGTGCAGGGGGTGTCACTCATTAGCCTGCATGGTCCCGTGTGGCCCCCCCTGAGCCTGCGGCGGTTTGCCTCATCTCACAGCTCAGCCCTCTGGCCAGTCCCATCCCCTTCCAGGGTAGTGAAGGGTCCGACCGAACAGAAGTCTAATGATCTAGGAGCAGGTCTCTGGCCTGTGCTATACACCTTATCCCAGGCCGTGGCCCCACCCCGGGCTCCACAGTTCTTGTTCCCCAATCCTCGGTGGCTGGCAGGGGAACCCAGGTCCCCCTACTTGGGTTTCTGGGGCCCTGTATTAAGCAGCTAAGGGCTGCTTCCTCAGACTCACTGCTCCTTCCCTGGGGCCACTTCCTACCTTTCGCTGCCTCCAGGTCCCTTTCACAGAGCGACTCCTCCTAGCGCTTGCTCCCTGGAGGCTCTGGCTCCGTGTGCTGCTTCCCGACAGGCTATGGCCGAGGCAGAGTCTCCTCAAGCCCCGTGGCAGCAGGTGGCTCCTGGCAGGGGCCCCTCCACGCTCCTTTCCCTGGGTTTCTCTCTCCTTAGGAGCCTCCTCGCTCTAGCAGCACCTTTCTCCACCTGCATTCTGGTAGCCTTTTATCGAGTCCAGGTGCCATTAACTATTCCGCTGCCAACTAGCCACTGAGGCAGCTGATGACTTCCAGGTGGGCCGGGCGGGGCTCGTTCTCACTAAAGAAGGCCCCTCCTAGGTGACCGAGGCCCGACTCCCTTCCAGGGACCAGCCAGCCCGTGGCAATGAGCTGTTCCCAAGTGACATCCTGCCATGGACTGCAGTCGTTTTGACATCGCAGAACTGCAGGGTCGAACAACGTTCAGTTCCCTTTTGTGCTCCCGCTGGAATCACTCGTGGTCTCCAGTGCCTCTGGGCCAGCCAGACCGGTCACTGGGAAGGACTTCGCCCTCTCAGACTTCACTGGGGAGCACGGGAGCCAAGCCCTGTTCTCTGCCTGGTTCCCACCCACACTGAGGTACCCAGGTGTCTACATTTGCTCCATTTTTGCGGAAAGGTTCAGTTTCCTCGCGACCCGGTGTCACAAAGGGGCGAAGCACAGGAGCGCTAGGAAGGGGTGGTTTTTCTTGACCTCGGTCATTGGACGTGAGGCTTTCGGCAAGTTACACTCCCGTGATCCATGGACTCCAGAGGCTGCAGCCCGTGCTCGCTCCTCCTCCCCCTGCCCTGAGCAGATCTGGGTCAGACACGGAGCTCTGGGTCCAGGGGAGCGCAGCCACCCAGAGCCATAACTGGGGTCCAACATGTCCCCCCAGGCAATGGGATAGTCCTGGGAATCAACCCCCCTCGTTTCCCAGCAAGCCCTGAGCTTTGAAAAGCACCAGGCTGGTCTGGCCTGGTCGGAGATCTCCCCCCCTGCCCTGCACGTGACACTCTCTCCACTGCGTCTACCGCCCCAGCACAGTGCTAGGGGATGCAGTGCTGCTGGAGGAGGTGCCTGTGAAGGTCCTGACCACTTGTGGTCATTGAAGGCCATAGGCTGAATTCCCCTTCCCACGTCCCATGGGCTGTACCAGCTTCTGCCCAAGGAGCAGAGCCCTCGTGTGCACCCCAAAAATCAAACTCAGGCTATGCCAAGGGGCTGCCAGCCAGGGGGCCCCCTGAGACATCCCGAGGGTGTCCTACTGAAAGCAGGAAGAGACGAGGGATGGTCATTGCCTTCTCTTCTGGCAGGGGATGGCACTATGCCCGGGGTGTGGCACTGCTGACTGGAAAAGGAGCGTCTTAGGGATGGCTACGTGTGTTGGAGTGGCTGAGGGTGGGGATGGGCTAATGCTCGGGGACCGGCATCGCCTTGGGCGTGAACGTGGCCTTCGCGTCTGCTCGCCCAGTGTGGGGAAATACGCGTGAGCAACCTGACCAGAGGGAGAGAGTCGGGGGGGGGGGTCACGGAGAGCGTCCCTGTGTGTCTGTCTGTGTTCACGCCTGCGCATGCGTGCAGCTCTCTGGCGAGCACAACAGCCCCCTTTATGCCTGGAGCACGTCGTCCCCATTGGCTGCGTGCGGTGAAACGCTCGCTAATGGGCATTATGCTTGTTAAATGAGTGAGTGACTGTGCCAGACACAGAGCTCCATTCACGGCAACGCCACATTCCATGACCCCCGCCTCCCCTCTCCTCCCTCGTCCCCCCCCACCCCCCGGCGTCTGTGTGCACCCACTGCCCTGCTGCCGGCCAGAGGGAGCCACGGCCGGTCTCCAGAGGCCACTGTAACAAGCGCTGGGGGCAGCCCCATGGATCCTAAGATCTCATCTCGCCTGCTTGCATGAGGCCAAGGGTCAAATAAACACTCCCCAGGTAATGGAGGAGCTGGGGAGCTGAAGTGGTCGGAGGCCACGCTGTCCCTTTAAGGCAGTGGTCCCCAAACTTTTTAACATGTGTCCCCCTTGCCCCAGTCTGTGCCCCACTGGCTCTGTGAGGGGGATGCGGATAGGGGGAAGCAGGCCAACGCTAGGGCTCTAGCTGGAGGCGGGGGCAGGAACGGAGCCTCCACCAGGGGCCGAGGCCAGCAGCCCCGGCCAGGGGCAGAGCTCCAGGAGTGGGGTCAGCAGCTGGATCCCCAGGCATGGGGCTGGCAGCCGTGGCCAGAAGTGGTGCCCCGGGAGCGGGGCCAGCAGCTGGATCCCTGGGCGTGGGGCTGGCAGCCAGGACCCCGGGCACAGGGCCGGGGCCAGGAGCGGAGCTGGGTGGCACTCCCTCTCCGTCCTCCATGGGGGCTTGCCTGGGCCCCAGCCACGTCCCCCAAACATTCCTCTTTGCCCTGCTAGAGCGGCGCACCCCACAGATTGGGGACCTCCGCTTTAAGGCCTGTTAGTTATTGACAAAACGAGTCACCTGGCCTGCTCCATATGAGAGTGACCTGTGGAGCCGGGAGGTGGCTGCCTGGAGTTATGGCTGGGAGAGGAGACTGGGGATGCATAGACCCCTAGGCCAGGAGGGACCACTGGGACGGGGATGGGAGGACCCTCAGCACCTAGTCTCTGAGCAGTTTTATTTGCAAGCACCACTTCTGCAATCACCTCCACACCAGCAGCTCACAGATCTACCTCACCAGCCCGGACTCATCTCTCTGTCCAAACTGAAATCTTGGCCTGTCTCTCCAAGATCTCCTCGTGGATGTCCAGCCAGGAGCTCAAGCTCAACACGACTAAAACAAAGTTCCTAATCTTTGCCCCCAAGCCCTCACCCATCCCTGGTTTATCCATCACTATGGGCACCACCACTATGCTTCCCGTCACTCCAGCCCATAACCGGGGCATCACCTTTGACCTGGACCTTTCTCCAGGTCTTCACATCCAGGTTGTGTCTCAGGGCACATCCACACTTGAAACGCTGCATCGACGCAGCTTCTGTGGCGCTTTTATGAAGACGCTCTAAGCCGACAGGACTCCCCGTCTCCATCACACCAAACACAAGCTACTTCGTTTCCAAGGCCCTTCACAGCCTAGTCCCCCCCCCCCCCGCCCCCATCTCTGCTCGGCCCATGGCACCCGCCACCAGCACCCATTCATTACATTTCCCAACACGCCCCTTCCTGCTTTCTCCCAGGCTGTCCCTCACATGGGAGGTCCACAAAACTACTTCATTATCCTTCAGAACCCTCTGTAGAACCCATCTCTGCTACGACGCCCACAAAACGTGACCACGGTTTGGCAGCTGGTGTGCTGAGACCACAGCCTACCACGCTGTTCAGAATCATACAATCGCAGGACTGGAAGGGACCTTGAGAGGTCATCAAGTCCAGTCCCCTGCACTCAGGGCAGGACTAAGTATTATCTAGACCATCCCTGACAAGTGTTTGTCCAACCTGCTCTTAAAAATCCCCAAGGATGGAGATTCCACAACCTCCCTCGGCAATTTATTCCAGTGCTTCACCACCCTGACAGGTAGGAAGTTTTTCCAAATGTCCAACCTAAACCGCCCTTGCTGCAATTTAAGCCCATTGCTTCTCATCCTAGCCTCTGTCTTCTCGTTTCCTTGTGCTCTCCCAGCCGTCTGCCTGAATCCGGCTGGTGTCTCGTCTTGCCTGGAAGCTCTTTGGGGCAGGGACTCTCTTTGCTGTTCTGTGGGCCCTGGGCTAGGATTTGGGCCCCTGGACGCTATCACAGTACAAATCATCAGATACAATCGAGGTGCAAACAAGAGGTGGTGCCCTGCTGGCCCACGTCTGGCAGCAGGAGAGGAAGTTGGTACAAAGGGGAGGGAGATGCAGATCCAGCCAGTCTCTGTCCCTGCCTCTCTCATTTCTCAGCAGTAGCCAGAGAACACTGGGGATGCAGACACTCGCCCAGCCCCTGGTCCTGTAGGAACATGAGCTGCTGGGCCCCGGGGGTGTGTGTGTGTGTCTGTGTGGGCACAGGGGGGCCAGCCCTATGGAACAGTGCAGAGCACTCGGGGCTGTTCTGCAAACACTGGGACAGGTGGCAGGACTTCTCCATAGACTCACTCAGACTCCTAGTGTCCTGCCCGGTGCTCCAGCCCAATACACATAAAGCTCCTGGCAGTGCCAGCCCCGCCCATCCAGGAGGCTGGAGCTCCTCTCCCCTGCACGCCTCACCCTGGCCACCCATGGAACCCACATCCAAGCCCCCGATTCATGGCTGGCTTCCAAGCTGGAATCATGGGCAGCCTGTGTAAACCAGGCTGCCACCGTCTGCCTCCTAGAGACCAGGAGGAGCAGCACCCCCCGCGTGAGAGCAGGTGGGAAGTGGGCGAATAGCTGGAAAGGCCAGGCCAAGGGCACCACACAGCAGCGATGCAGCGTCCAGCCCAAGGCAGGATGACACCCGGTACACACAGTGACTGAGACAGCAACGGCTGGGCAAGAGGGTGGAGAATCGCCCCCATTCGGGGCTGCGTCCTGCCATCGGCCTCCCTCCCACTGAGATAACTGGAACATTAACTAAGCCAGGCTACAGGACTGGGCCCAGACCGGGCAGAGCTGGCAAGGTGATGGGGGGAGAGGGACAGTGTGATTGTGGGGGTCAGGGAGCTCGTTAACAGACAGCCAGGAGCATACACCCGAGAGCCCAGTGTGGACATGGGTCTGATGCCAAAACGGGGCCCACTGCGAGAGAGAGAGAGACACTGCCAGCGGCCCGGTGCAGCATGGGCTGGCAGAGCGCAGGGAGGGTCTGCACTGCACCGCGCCACAACACAGGGGTGTTAACAGCCATTATCAGGAGAACAAAGGGCCTGGGACTGAGCAAGGAAAAGCAGAGCAAAACCAAAGCGCCCCATAGCGCAGAAGAGGCTGGCAGGTCACGGCCCCCACGAACGGGGATGCAGAGAGGCTGCCACCCTCTGGCACACAATGGCAGACCCAAGGGTGGAGAGGGAGGGACGTTTCCAGGGGGATTTGCGGAGAGCAGGAGCTGGAGGCAAAGGATGGCCAGTGCCCTGTTCAGACAGCCTGGAGCAGCCTGCGGGGAGCTGTGCTGTCTGAGGGGCGCTGCAGAACACTGCAAGGCACGGGGGGAAGGTGAGGGGGGGGGCTCGCATGCCTCTGCTCACTCCTGGATGGAATCAGCCCTGGTCAGGTGCAGCTCACAGGTGATCCTTGGGCTGAAGGACTCGTGCTTCTGAAATGAGAGTATCTGAATTCTGGGCCTCTAAACCTCTGAGCCACTTCCTGCTTGGACAGCTCCGGCCCAAGGCTTGGTGCAGCTTTCTCATTAATACCCAGCCCTTGGCCACCCGCCCACTTAGTCCGCCCAGGATCTGGAAGGTGAGCGGCCCAGCCCCGTGACTTGGGATTGTGTGTCCACTGCCGGTGAGCTCCCTCAATATGGCGCTTTGCCTCCCTGGGAGGAAGTGCTCAAGCTGCAGACGCATTAGTGAGCAGATCAAAGGTCACAAAACTTGGGGGCCTAACAACCGACAGAGCTTGACCCAGGCAAAGTGCAGAGCGGGTCCTCAGCAGATCTTTCCCCTGAGCACCTCCTGCTATTCCAGCCCTGTGTTCCCCGCCTCCTCCTACAATCTGCTGATGCATCTCAAAGCCAGCCCATAGCTACCCCTGCTCCTCCCTACCTATAGCCCTTCCCCCTGTGCCAGGCCTGGGATCCTCCCTCCTCAACACACGGCTGCTCTGCCAATGCCCCTCAGCCCTGAGCAGCGGCCCCTCCACACACACTGGATTACGGTGGAACACAGGAAATGCCCAACCAGTGGCCTTCTCAGTCTGGTCTCTTGCTCCGGCAACAGCTGCAATATGATGCTTTAGAGCAGCCCTCGTAATGGCCCGTGCTAACTGGGCAAGACTGCCACCTGGAGGGGTGATCACCTGACACCCCTACTATTGATCAGGCCCTGACCCGGCACCCAGGAAGCCGGCATTGCTCGGTGCGATGGTCCTTGCCTTGGGCAGATGGAGAATAATAACCCAGAGCAGGCGGAGGTCCCGGGGGGAGGGTGGCAGAGAGCTGCCTTTCTAAGTGGGCACCTGGGTGCAGCATTAATCCAGTGCTCCACACACAGCACTGACTCTTTGCTCCAGCTGGGTTCTGGAGACCACTGACCCATCACCGTACCGGGGCCCCTTGGTGCCGTATTGACCTGCTGCCACACCCGGGCTCCCAATGCCCCCGGGCCACAGCACCACTCTGTAAACCCACCGGGCCCTGCAGGATTCTGGGACTGACCCAAAGAGGAACTTTTCTCTGCATCAAAGATTTTTGCTGATTTCAGCCCAAGCTTCCCATGCGGGAGCTTGGTGGCTGTGGCCTTCAGGAATCCTGCCCAAATACACCCCAAAAGCTACCCCCAGAGGGAAAGCAGCAGCTCCTCCAAAGAGATCACACCTAACATTCACGCCTGCGACACTGGGCTGCCAGGAGTTAACAAACCACACCAGCGTCCTCCAGCTCATAGGGCGTTAACCCACCAGGAAATACACCTGATCCTCAACCCCACGCCAGCCCCCAAACGCACCCCGCAGTCTCCTCCACGCCCACGAGGGGAGGGGGCAGCCTGCGGGGACCTGCACTGACAGCCCAGGGCCAGCAGGGGTCTCCATCCCATACATGGGGGGCGGGTTTGGGTGGCAAAGCCCTTGCCGGGCGAGGGTGCTCTGCACTCACACAGGCGCACTGGGGTGCCGCTCTCCAAAAGGCTGGGCGAGGTGCCAGGCAGAGGTAACGCTTGTACCAGAACCATGGCCACCAGTAGCCGGTTCTGGGGAGGGTGCGGCATGGGAGGGCCGGGCTCCAATTCCCCACTAGGGTAAGCAGGGGCGGCTGCTTGGAAGTTAATGGAGAGGTGCTGGGCCAGGGCTCTGGCCTGGGGATTCTGTTCAGAGAAAGTCGTGGGAGGGCAGCTGTGATTTAATGGACCGAGCATGGGGCTGAGAGTCAGGACTCCTGGGTTCTTTCCCCAGCTCTAGAGCAGACTTGCTCTGTGACCTTGGGGAAGTATGTGCCTCGGTTTCCCCAGCTGGAGGCGATGGTGTGGAGCCCCCTTGGCAGTGATGTGCTAGCTGCACTAAGCTTAGAAAGCACAGACCCGAGGCAGGTCCCCCCCCCCCCCAAGGTGCTCCCCAGGGCTCTGCGAAGCGCTGCATGCACTGGGCGTGAGCATTGTATGTCAGACCATGAGCCACGCCCCAGATACATTGTCCCAGCGAGTGAGCCACCAGCTGGCCCAGCCTCGGGCTCCCACGCAGGGACAGTAGGTCTTGCTTTCAAACAGAGCATCACAGCCTCAGCTCAGCAGCAGCAATGCAGCCAACCCGGGGTAAAATGAACCCCCCTCCCACTTCCTGGCTGCTCCGATCTGTGGGCGAGGGGAGGTCAAGCAGAGGGCGAGGGGGGGATATGAGTTGTGGGGAATCACTGGGGTTCCCAGGCTCCAGCGGGGTGGGACAGGGGTGCCCTGAAGAGGCGTGCTGCTGCGACTGGTCTGCCTCTCCTTGCTCGCAGACCCGTTACGGACCCGCTGCAAGGAAGGACGGAAGACAATAGGGAGGCTGCAATTGGTTGTCACATTGTCCCCCAGGCTCTGCTGGCCAGTGCGTATCTGGGAGGTCACCTCCATGGTCCTGGGTATGAATTCGCACAGAACCACTGCAAACAGCTTTGTCATGTGGCGGGGACTTCGCCGAGGATGCCGAACTCATCCCACGGCTGAGCAGTCACTGCCAGACTGCTCTCCCCTCCCCCCGGGCCCCTCCCAGCAAGAGGCAAGCGAGTAAGGCAGGGCCTGGCGGCCAATGGCCAGGAGACTCTAAAGGAATCTATGGCAGGGCAGCACATAAACAGACAAGCTCCCGCAGTGCAATGCTGCAGGTGCACTAGCCAGCATGGGCTGTGGGATGCAGTGCACCAGGACGGCTAGTGAAACGGGCCCCTCTCCCAGCTTGACCATGCAAACCCTTGGCGGTGCAGTGAGCAGAGACACTTACCTTGTACTTAATGGCCAGTAACTCGGTGGCTTCTTGCTCCTTCCTCAGATCCTCTATCATCTTCTCCTTCTCCTCCAGCAGCTTCTGCTTCTCCTCACTCACCAGGCTGTGGTCATCTTGAATGGCCGCCTTCTCCTCTTCCAGCCTCTCCTTCTGCTCCTTCAAGTAATTCTCCATGTTCTTCTCTAGGCCATCATCATTGTCCTCCTCCCCTTCGGCCTCCGTATTGCCCTCTCCATCCACCACCTTCTTCCTTCGGCTGTTTCGCCTCCTCTTCTTGCTCAGCATCCCTCGCTTCTCCAGCTGGGCTTTCAGCCGGATGATCTCCTCCTGGAACTCCCGCAGCAGGGTGTCCTTTGGGTCCTCGTTGACCCTCGGCTTATTCTTGATGTTCTTTGCCCTGTTGGCAAACCTGAGGGTGGACAAGCTCTCATCGTAGCTGTGAGAGGCTGGGCCTAGGGTGGCCACCATGATGGTCTTGGCATTGCCACCCAAGGAGTCCTGCAGGAGGCGAGTCAGCTTGGAGTCTCTGTAGGGGATGTGAGTGCTTTTGCCATCGACCAAGGCAGAGATGACGTTGCCCAGAGCTGAGAGGGAGAGGTTAATCTTGGAAGCCTCCTTAGGCCTCTCCCCTGGCCCCCCCATTTTGCTCTGGCGCTCGCTGCCTGCCAAGTCCACCAGGTTGAGTTTGCCGACCCGGATGTGGTCCTCTCCATCCAGGCCGGTCTCGCTGCACTCCACCGTGATCACAAAGATGGCGTGGGAGCGGGAGCTGTACTCATTCATGTTGGTGCTGCCCACTGATCGGGTCTGGTTGCCCAGGTTCATGACGTGCTCGATCTCCTTGACGTTCTTGGTCACGAATGAAGAGAGGTCTTTGATGTAAACTCCCGTCTCGGGGTTCTCCTTCAGCTCCAGTTTCTTGCTCTGGTCCTTCGCCAGGAGGTCTCGGATCTCCTCTTGGTAGATCTCCAGGTAGGAGGCCCTCACTAGGTACTGCTGGTTCTGGGACCGGGAGATGTGGGTGAAGATGTGCTCAAAGGAATTGGGGACGATCCCTCTCTTCTCTGGGTCTGTCCAGGCCCCTTGCATAGTGTAGGTCTTCCCGGTGCCGGTCTGGCCGTAGGCAAAGATGGTCCCGTTGAATCCTTGCAGGACAGAGTCTATCAGGGGCCTGACCGTCTCGTCGTACAGGTCCGCCTGCTTGGAGCTGGCGTCATACACGGCGTCGAACGTGAAGGTCTTCGCCAGCTCCCCGGGGGCGGCCTTGGGGTTCCGGAGGGTCACTTGCCCCAGTTTCACGTCCATCTCCAAGATCCTCTCATACCCGGCCGCTTCCTCCTTCCTGTTCATGGGGCGGCATCGGGCCACCACCTTCAAGGCCTCGCTGGTCTTGGGTCTGTTGGCCATGGTGAGCCCCCCTGCGATCAGAGCTGGCCCCTCGCCGCTCTCGGGGCAATGGGCTTTGTGTGGTCCCCCCCCCCGGCTGGGGGAGGCGGCTGCTGTGGTGGATGCTGCAGTCACTTGCCCCGGCGTCTCTTCGGAGCGGGGATGTCACTGGGCGCCGGTCCCCGGCCGCGCCGCAGCCCCCCCATGGCGGGGCATCCCGGAGCCGCCCGCGGGCCGGGGCGCGGGGAGGGGCCCCGGGCGGAGATCCGGGGCTGGGGGCAGGGGGCGAGTCGAGACGGCGCGTCGCTCGCTGGTGGCCCCGGGCCGAGGCGCCCCGCGGGGCCGGTCACCGGGCGGTCAGCGGCTCGGGGGGCTCCGGGGCCGGGATCGCCTCGCCCGCCCCTGCGCCGGCGGCTCATTCATTGCAGCGCAGCCGCTGCGTGTGCGCGGCGCGGGGAGGAAAACAGAGGCGGGCGGGGGAGAGGGGGGGGGGCGAGCAGCTGATTTGCTGGCGGGGAGAGAGAACAGCAGCGACGCCCGCCCCGGCCCCGGCCCCGGCCCCGGCCTGCTGGGAGCTGTAGTCCCGGCTGCGGGCCCACCCGGGCGGGGAAGGAGGGAGGCAGCCGCGGGGTCTCGCTGGTGCAAGCGCCGCGGGGTTCAGGGCCTCGCAGCCGGGGATCGTTCACTTGGAAGGGGGCCAGCGGCGACCCTGGCCTGGCCCACCCCGGGCAGACAGTGTCCTGGGGGAAGCCCCTGGCAGCTGGGCTGGGCGGCGTCTCTCCCCTGCTCCGCCTGACCTGCCAGCCGCACCATGCTCCAGCCCGGGCCCTGTGCCTGGCACGCCAGAGGGTGGGGGGCTCACGCCTAGCACCGCTGGAGAACAGGGACAGCCTCAGCCCACGGCCAAACTGCAGCTTGGGGGGGCAATGGCCCGAACTGGGGAGACTGGGGCAGGAAAGGGGCAAGGACTCCGCTCAAGGGTCCTACGGGCCACCGAGCCTCGCCCACTGGATGGTTTAGTTGGGGTTGGTCCTGCTTCGAGCAGGGGGTTGGACTAGATCCCTCCTGAGGTCCCTTCCAGCCCTGAGAGTCTGTGATTCACTGAAGACTTTGACAAGACACAGAGGGAGGGTGCAGAGGCGGTGCCAGGACCATCGGGGTCAGCAGCAGAGCTGTGGGAACACTAGCGAGGGCCCCCCTGCCCAGCCCCAGCCCCGCTGAAATCTCTATGGCCGGGTTAGGTGGTCTGGAGCTGCTCACTGATCGCTCAGTGCAAGAACTCTGCTGTATTCTGTGCCCGGTTCCCTGCCAACTGGTTGTGCGTAACCATAAGTGCCTCCCCCCAGACCGTCCGGCCTAAAGAAAACCCTTGAGCCATCCGTTTACCCATAAACAAATCTAGTGTCTCCCTTGAACCACTGTATTTTCTGTACAAACCCCCCTACCTAGGTGTCCCCTACCTAGACTGTCTGTCTGCGAAGCTCAGTCCTTAACGGCACAGTTCCTAGTACCACAGGTAGTGGCTGCCAAGGGGCCCATCCGGGTGCACTCCCAAGCTCTGGGGCCACTGACACCGGCCCCTGAGCACTGTGGGGTGTAGTGGAGGGCAAAGGGAGGGGCTGAAGGGCCCCCTGCTGATCAGATGTTCGCCCTGGCAGGGTAGGAACTGAATTAAGACTCCAGCCAAAGATACCGCCGCGGGGGCAGGGGTGTTGTACTGATTTATTTACATAGATTGTTGCTGGGATTTCCCAAGCTAATGCTGGGCTCTCTTGTCCCCTAATAGTTTTCCCTGGTTTTATACCCACAGTCGGTGCATGGGGACGGGGAAGCATAGCCTGCCTCAGGAGCACCTCCCTGTGGCCAGTGTTAATTAAGCACCAGGTTCAGACTTGGATCTGATCAGAGAGAAGGGCATTATGATGAGGGATAACAGAGTGAGCCGGGAGTGAACACAAATGGAGAGGCCCATGAACTTACTTCCAGGTATGGAGGAGAATACCCCTGGTCATACGCTGCTGGAAGAAGAAATTCAGAATTTAGAGCAGATAATAATGAGACATAACATAGAAACTCCTAAATGAATTGTGGGGTAGTTTCTGTGGGTGCCCCAGATCCACCTTCTGGACAGATTCAGAACTGCTCAGCTGTGTGTCACAGGCTCTATACGGTGCACAGTTAGGGGAGATTTATGCTTATGCTTTTGGAAGGACTGCACTCTGTCGCCCCGTCTCGGTGAAGCACCAGGGGGCGATGGTGAGCGGCAGAACAGAATTCATTTGTTACTCTGCACTTTTATGTCTAAGGGGCCCACGCCTAAAGGTGTGAACCTGCCTCCCAAAATGCTGAACAAAGGCAGTAATTTCAAACAGGCAGCTAGACCAGCTGAGCTCGCCCGGCGAGGACCCTGGCAGCCCTGCACTGCAGCAACAATCATGTTCATACCCCGCAAGTATCAGAGGGGTAGCCGTGTTAGTCCTGCATCCGACGAAGTGGGTATTCACCCACGAAAGCTCATGCTCCAATACGTCTGGTAGTCTATCAGGTGCCACAGGGCTCTTTGTTGTTCATACCCCTGCTTCACTTAAATGTACACAGCACCTTCCACTCAAGGCCTTGACGGGAGAGCTGAAAAAAAGCTGGGAAAGTCCTGACAGGTGTGCAGGGCAGTGTCTCCCTCCCTCATGGGGCTGAGTCACAAAGCAGCTATGAACCCCGGCACTGTAGCCATCAGCTGAGATCCTTCTTTAGCACAGGCTGGAGGGGCCGCTATGTTTTGGAGCAGATGATGGGGAACCAGGGCACAGTATCCAGCCTGTCTGACTCATGGAAGACGCCCACACACACACACGCCAGCCTCTGCTTGAACCAAAACCGATCAGAGAAAAGACTTGCAGTGTGAAGGGCGTTGGAAGACACACCTAGACTCCTCCTGACAAGGGTGACAAGATTAAGGCATCTCCATTAGCTACAGAATGGAGAACAGAGATTCCAAGGCAAGAACCACACTGAACTCTGGGACCAGAAAAGCAGGGAAGCAGTGCATGATGGGGGATCTCTGCTCCAGATGTTAATGGACCCACACCTGCACACACCCAGCTCAGTAGTTATCAGACCAATTCTAGTAATAAATCCTTGATTGGTATCCAAATACTGAAACTGCCTAATTGCATTGTGAGCTCCCATAGCTAGGAGTGATCAGCTCCTATTATAAGGTAATAATTGGAGATATACCAATCTCCTATCTAGCCTAAAGAGCAGGGACGGCTCCAGGCATCAGCCCAGTAAGCAGCTGCTTGGGGCAGCCAACGGAGAGGGGTGTCATATCCGGGTCTTCAGCGGCAAGTCCCTCACTCCTTCTCAGAGCGAAGGACCAGCTGCCGAATTGCCACCAAAGACTGAAGCGGCAGTGGTAGAGCTGCAGATTGCGATTGTGGATTTTTTAAAAAATTTTTTTGCTGCTTGGGGCGGCAAAAACCCTGGAGCCAGCCCTGCCCTTGAGTCATCACTTTACCCATAAACAAATCTAGTGTCTCCCTTGAACCATTGTTTTTTCTCTACAAACCCCCCTACCTACGCCCAAGTAAGGGTTCTGATGCAGGGACCCAAACTCTGCATCAGTTCCACTGGGATTCCATCTTCTCCTGACTGATGGTGCTGGGGGCTCTGCCTGTCTCCAGCACTCAGGACCCTCAGCTACCACCACCGCCTGGGAACCCCGACCAGTTCAAGCTCCCTGGAGTGGGTGAGATCCCAGCTCTCTCTTCTCTCTTTCTCTGTTTTCTTTTCTACCTCAGGTGTTAACCTTTAACAATGTAGGTGATGTTGGTTTAGACCCTCCTTGTGTGTTATCACTAGTATTCAATAAATAACTTCTATGGTTAAGCTGGTTGCTTCCCTCTCTCTTGCTGAACTTTACTCTTTTGAGTTTTTAGCTTCCCCCATTCACTCTACAGCAAAGCTTCTCTTACCTAAGCTAAAGATCCCGGCAGCGCCCCAAATCCTGTGGGGTTTGCTCATCAAGTGGGTCACTGCCAGTATAATTGTGACATGAAAGTGGGGATAGGGACGTGCTAAACCTGTGGCATATGAGGGTGGCAGCTTGAAAATGCTGCTTGACCCAGCTCACTGAGTCCAGGGACATAGAAGGGGTCAGCTTGACAGTGCTGATTGACCCGGTCCGCTCAGACTTGCTCTGTTAATGTGTGTGTGGGGGGGTGGGGGTTCATCCGGTTCTGGGGCTGGAGGAACCCAGCCCTGGGGAGCTGAGGTCCTGTGGCTCCTGTCCCACGGGGTTGGCTGGGCTCGTCTCCCTACTCCAGGCTCTGCGAGCTCTGGGCTCCCAGCGCCACTCAGGACTGGCCCAGCCGTCACGATGACGGGAATGCTGATGGGCCAAATTTCAGTGAGTGGCACTGCCACCCCATGAGCCGGTCACAGCTCCACTCACATCAACTTGGCCCAGTCAGGGGGCCGGGGCCAAACTGAGCAGTGCTGCAACTTGGGAGGTTGCAACGCCCAGAGCAGAGCCAAGCCCAGCAGCCCCACAGCACAGGAGCCCTGCCCCGGAGAGGGGGGGGGCAGGACCTGACCGAAACCACCCCAGGGCCTCGACCCCAGACTATTCCCTGGGTCGCGACAGGCTGTAAACATTTACAAATGGGTTCTGAACCCCAAATCTACCCACCTCCACCCTAGGGGCCAGGGCTTCGTTCCTGGCTCAGTTTTAAAGACCCAAGAACAGGAACAGGAACTTTTGGATGCAAGAAAAGAACAGGAACTTTTGGATGCAAGAGTGCTGGAACCATTTGTGTAGTGGGGGTGCTGAGAGCCATTGAACCAAACTGTAAACCCTGCATATACTGGAAACCACGTCAAGCCGGGGGTGCCGCGGCATCCCTTGTTCCAGCACCTATGGTTGGATGCCCATCTGTACCAAACCCAATCCTCTGTCACTTCAGGTCACGCTTATGACTTGCTGGCCAGGGCCACCCATTTCTGGTCCACCAGAGGACACCTGCTTACTACCGGAGCCATCTGACAAAGTGACGCCTTTGGTTAAAGTTAGAGAGGGCTGTGCCTTGGCACTGAAGGGCTTGTGTTCAAATCCCCCGGGAGAGGAGGAACGTAACAGGGACTTGGAACTCAATGCCTCTCGTCCTTGTCATGGGGCAGTCTCAGTGTCCCGGGACTGCCCTGGCTAAAAAGTCACCCAACGGCTGATTGTCCGGAGGGTGGTGCTGTGAAGGTGTTCAGGAAACCTCCCTGCCATCCCAGCAGATGGTTAGCCCCTCCCTCCCAGTTACACACTTTTAACAGTTAACTCCACAACAAAAGGAGCACCCCAGCCAACCCAAGGGCAACCCTTATTGACAGCAAACGGCTCTGTCCAATCGCTTCGCCCCTGCTCAGAACAGGCCGTGCCCCAGAGCAATTATTTGCTTTAAAACCCACCCCCCAACTCGCCGATCTGCCTGTCCCCGCCCCGATGGGATGTCACTGGGGCAGCACAGCCCATGCAAGCTGGGCCGGCCCGGGAGATGGAGGTCTGCTTTCACACACGCATCCTGGTGTGTTGCCTAGTAGGAATAATGTCGGTTGCTTTGTGGGGCACACGGTGAATGGCTCGGGAGGTGGATTCAACAGCTTGTGGTTAATCAAATCTCAGCAGCTGCCCACTCCCAAGAATTAGAGATTATCCCTTAATTAATTAATTAGCATCATTACTTGGCATACGTGCCGGCTTGCTCGTTTAATCCCAGCCATAAGCCTCCATGAGAATTCTGCATGGAGCAGCCCCCTCGCTGGGGTCGGGGCTAGAATCTTGGCTGCCGCGTGGGGTCCTTCTTCCTCACCGGGTCCGGGCCCCTGGGAACCGGCTGGATTCGCTCGGCCTGCGCTGGCATGTCCTTCGTGTGCTACAGCCGGGCAGGGGGGCAGCGGCGGGCAGGGACCACCCCTGAACCGTTTCTCTCACTGCCCCCAGGATCCGGCAGCGAGGGAACGGATTCGGGCGCTGACTAACGGAAAGGCGGCGCGGGCTGGGCGGAGGGGACGGGCGGAGGGGACGGGAGTCCCGGCACCGGGAGAAAGGGCTCGTGGGACAGTGGCAGAGAAAGGGCCTGCAAAGGGTCCGGGGGGGAGGGCCAGCTCCCGCCGTGTTGCCCTCCCAGGCACTGCTCTCACCCTCACCCCGCTCATGCAATCAAACCAGGCTCGCTTGGCACAGCCCAGCCCCCAGGCGCCCCAGGGGGACGGACAGGATCACCAGCCCCCCTTTGGCATGGGGATGACTGAAGCACAGGGGGGGGAGCAGTTTGTTCCCCAAGGTCACATGGGGAATAAGGGGAAGAGCCGTGATTAGACAGCGGGAGTCCTGGCTCCTGGTCCAGTGCTCAGCCCACTATGCCGGGCTCCCCACGGTGCCACGGCTGGAGCAGCTGCCTGGCTTGTGTCAGGACTGAGGATTTGTGGGCCGCACCTGCCCAGTCTCTGCGCACAGCTCAGCCGCCGCAGGGCCCGTCCGATTGACTCCTCCGCCTGGCGGACCCAGGAAGCCACCAGCCTGCTCCTAAGGCCAACAGCTGAGCTCTGGCTACTCAGCACACATGCCTGCAGCTCAGTGATGTAACCAGCCTTGCTCCAGGCCTGATCCTGCCTGGTCCCCACCCTTCCTCCTGCCCTGCTCAGTCTGCTCGAGCCCTGATTCCCTGCTGGCTTCCTGACCCCCGGCTCCAGCTACTAGGCCTGGCCTCCTGTGCCAGGGTGGCTGGACTGAACATGGGACTGGGGCACCAGGAACCTCTGAGTTCAGGCCCTGGCCTGCTCCTTGGGGGGGTCTTGGGCAGGTCACTCACCGCCCCGGGCCCTGGCTTCCCCAGCTGGAAAATAGGGACACCCCGGACCCATTCTCAGCACGGGGGTTGTTCGTGCTAATTAGCTAACGATGGGCACATGCTTGGAGCCTGCAGAAGCACCAGAGGCCTCCATTGCTGAAGCCAGCCGAGGGTCTGAGCTTGGCCAGTGGGTGCTGGTCCCTCAGTGAGGATTGTCGCTGCCTGCGGGGCCTTCCTGCCCTTCCCAGGGGACCTCCCGGGGCGGGTGGGGCATATTGGCAGTGAGAGGTGGGAGAGGGGATTAGTTTGCCAAGGGGCTGCCTGTGCTGCACCCGTTCTGCAGGCAAGCAGGGGCCTTCGCTCTCCAGGCGTGAGCACAGCATCTCCCGCCATCGCACAGGCGGGATGGCCCAGCAGATGCAGCCTGGGCCATAAGCACCGACTCCGTGGGTGCCCTGGGGCTCAAGCACCCATGGGACAAAAAATAGGGGGTGCTCAGCGCCCACGGACCAGGGCGCCGCTCTGAGGCTACGTCCCCACTCCGCCTCGTCCCCTGCCGTTTGCTCCTGTCTGCCCCCTCCTGCCTTAGGGGCGAGGGACAGGAGGAGGGGGCAGAAGGCAGTGAGTGGCAGCGGGGCGCGGGGGGAGACTCGGAGGAGGGGGCACCCGTGGGGGTGGGAAGAGGCCAAAGCAGGAGCGGGGCCTTGGGGTGGAGCAGGGTGTTAGGAGTGTGAAATCTGACGGCGCGGCGCAGAGTTGGGGTCTCTAGACAGAGCGAGAGGCAGGGAATATTGTGCCACACGTGTGGCCAGCTGGGAACACGAGCCGTGTGGCTGTGCTGCCACTCGCGTGCAGGTGCCAGGCTGGACCGTGCCCGCTCCTGCGCTAAAGTGAGTACTTACTTGAGCTATTAGCCAGGGGGGACAGGGGAGCAGTTCTGGTCATGCTCAGTAGCAGGCAGTGTTACTGGGATGAAGTGGGAATTTTTTGTAATACTTTTATGAATCCTATGCGTGCCTCAGTTTCCCCCATAATTGCATTGCTACCCAGTGTGGGCGGAAGGTTTAACAGGCTCCTGGGCCAGCACAGGAGACAGATGTGTGTGTGATCTCCCTGGCTGGGTGGAATGAATAGTCATTAAGGAAGGGGCTGAAAGTGACCCAGATCAAGGGTCCAGAGCAGGGGTCGGCAGCCTTTCAGAAGTGCTGTGCCGAGTCTTCATTTTATTCACTCTCATTTAAGGTTCCACGTGCCAGTCATACATTGTAACGTTTTTAGACGGTCTCTTTCTATAAGTCTATAATATATAACTAAACTATTGTTGTATGTGAAGTAAATAAGGTTTTTAAACTGTTTAAGAAGCTTCATTTAAAATTAAATTAAAATGCAGAGCCCCCCGGACGGGTGTCCAGGACCCGGGCAGTGTGAGTGCCACTGAAAAGCAGCTCCGTGCCGCCTTCGGCGCGTGTGCCATAGATTGCCTCTCGCTGGTCCAGAGAGCCAAAGCAAGGCCAATGGGAGTCGCAGGGGCAGAGGGGGTGGTGAACTCAGCCTGGCCCTGCCTGAGAACAAAGGCCAGCCCTGCGGAGCAGAGATTACTGCAGGCTCCAGGAAGTCAGGAGCACTCTCTGCTGGGCTGGCTAAGGAGGTCAGAGAGAGACAGAGCCTAAAAATGAAGGTCACTAAAAGCCTGGCTGATGAATTGCTCTGGGCTGCCCAGAATGGACGAGGCTTTAACCTTTATTTCTCTGTGCTAAACTAAGGACGTCCAAAGAAACAGATCCCACTGTGGTTTGAAAACCCTGGCTGGGGGTCCCAGACCCTCCAACACTGCCTGGGTAGCGGACAAGTCCCTGGTCCGGAGTCTGGAGGAGCAGAGCTCGGGGTGTGAACCAGGAGGCTCAGGCGAGGAGGCGTAGAGGCAGCATGGCTGACCCTGAAGGAAGAGGGAGACCCTTTGGGGTCTGACACACTGGCAGGGCTCCTCCAAGGGACTGTTTAAAAGCTGGGGCGTAGCACCGAGCCTGGGGAGCCACGAAAGTTACACCCACGCTGGCTGGTTCAGTCTTCCAGCAACATCCCGGTTCTTCCGGAACCTGGAGCCACGCAGCACCAGAGCATTCACTAAGTCCCACTCGGTTAAAGCAACCGATCAGAAATGCCAGCAAGAGATGAGCGCCCTGCCTCCGGCCACAGAGCAAGGAGGGCACAGCCCACAATGCAATGGGCTGCACTGCAAGGGACAGTGTGCAGTGTGCCTCCCTCATGCCAGCAGCGTCTGCTGTCGCCCCAGCATCTTCGCATGGGCTGTCGAGACGTAGGTCCAGAAGCCTGGATCTGCAGCACAGAGCAGGACTGCAGCTGCCGGGAGTGCAGAGCTCTTCTCATCGGTGCTGTGTGACTCCTGTGTGCTACACACTTCTCCCTTCCGCCTACAGGGCTGAGTTCTCTGGTTGGCACAAGTTGTTATTGTAGGGTTGCTGGTAAATGCCTGATTGCACACGCTGGGGCCTGTGCTGAGCTGGGGGCTGCGCACAGGGGCCCCAGTGAGCCTTGTTTATAAACATTCCTGCAGGAATCTAGCGCAGGGCAGGACAGGGCGGCAAAGACCAGGCGGTCGTAGTCCTGACGTGCCAGGTTATGGCCCAGCCATGGTGGCCGACTGGCCATGAGGCACATACAGGCTCAGTGCTGGCGGAGATGCTGCCAGGCATAGGGCAGCCGGAGACGGTGACACAGACAGGGCCGGCTTTAAGCTGATTCACCCAATTCCCCGGAATCAGGCCCCATGCCTAAGGGGGCCCCACTCCGGGGATCTCCGGCGGCAGGGCGGGGCGGGGGGGGTCCTTCGGTGCCACGGAAAACCTGGAGTGGACGCCCCACCGCTGAGTATTCTAATCAGGCCCCGCGGGTCATAAAGCCGGCCCTGGCCACAGACACTTGGTATATGGAGCTGCCAGCCGGTGGAGCAGAGCGGCTGGCTCAGCTCCAGGAATTCAACCAGGCCAGAGAGCGTCCTCCTTCCCTTGGAGCAGAACCGTCACAGCAAGGGAATCAGAACCAAAGCAGGACCTCCCAGGCTGGGGGCCGGCCCAGCCCTGTGACAAAGGGCCGGCGAGTCCGGCCTGTCCAGACACAGGGGTCGTATTCCTTCCAGCCCTGCCCTCCCTCGTCACTCCACCACCGGAGTGCGGCCAAACCAGGCAGCCAACTCCCAGCCCCTGTGCGGTCTCCCTTGTGCCCTTCTTCAGCGGGCTTCCCCTGGGAGCCGGGGCATCCCTGCCACCAGGATACATTAGTGGTAGCTGCTAGGAGGGGAGAAGCTTTCCCCACAGCCTGGCATTTGGGTGGAATCAGGCCAGCCCCAGGATTGGAACCAAGAGGCTTTTACCAGCTACCTTTGCTGCCTCGCTCAGGAGTCACGTCACGGGCACGCTAAGCTAGCTGCGGTGCCTCTCCTGCCTTGCCTCCCTGGGAACAGAGGGCAGGGCCCAGTGCTGCAGGCCAGCGCGACCGAGCACCTTGGATGGGCCCTGGCGCAGCAGGTGGAAGCACAGGCTGGCACCAAGTGCTTGGATGGGCCAGTAGCCACCTGGCACGGTGCCGGGACTGCTGGCAAAGGGTACCACCTGCTGGCTTGGTGCCTCTCCCCCTTGAATATGGCACATACCCCACCCCAACTCACCTGCCAGCGGGGACATACCACTCTCACCGGCTGGCTCAATACCCCTGTGCACAGGCCAGTAGTGGAGACACAATGCGAGCTGATAACCCTGCTCTGTGCCGCTGTCTCAGACATAGTTATTCTACTGGGAGCCAGGCCCCTCCTACCCAACGGATTCTCTCACCCACAATGAAGGATACAATTCCCCTGACAAACCCCTGAAAAGGCGTCCACAAAGTTCACACATTGACACAGCCTGATCCACAGTCTGTCACCCCCAGCTCACGCTCCGACCCGGGTTCCTTCCGACTGTTTCTCTGTAAAGTGGGGCTACTTCCACTGAGGGGTTGTGAGGATCGATTCATGGTGGTAAAGCAAAGCAAGCAGCATCAGCTCCTGGCTGGCCACCTATTGTGTGCGGCATCCCGGCCCCCCGGGCTGCAGGTGACCTCAGAGGAACCAGGCCCCGCGGAAGGGACCTGGGTGTCCGCGTAGTGATGGCATCTCACCAGCAGAGGTCAGCGCAGCACAAGATGAGGACCGGCGGGCTGGGGGAGCCCGGTGCTCCCCTAGGGATGGGCTTGTTGAAGGAGTCCCCAGCCCTGGCCCATCAGCCTCCGGTTATACGTCCCAGAGGCCCCCGCACACCCCACGCCTGCAGCACAAGAACCAGGAGCACAGAAGCTAAAGGCTGCTTGCAGGCCATGCATGGGGGAGTGGAAGCTACGTGAAATGAGCTGGGTTGGGGGCCTCGGGCCAGAGCTTAGCGTACGGGCATCCACACGCCACCTCGATCCAAAGGGCTGCAGGCTGGCGGTGCCGCTGAGCCGAGTCGCGGCCTGCAACAGACACTGCTGAGAAGCTGCGCGAAGTCCAGCCGGGAGCCGAGCAGAGTGGGAAGGGCTGAATGACACTTGCACCCCAGAAACCTGCATGGGGCAGAGGGGCTCTGTCAATTAGACTCATCTGCCCTCCCTTTTCTCTCTCCGTCACATCACTGCACTTTACCCCAAGCCAGGCGTCCGGTTGAAAAGGGACCCTGGCCGCTCTAGTCAGCACCGCGGGTACTGCGGCCAATGGGAGCTGCGGAGACGGCGCCTATGGACAGGTGTAACGCAAGGAGCTGTCTGGCCATGCCTCCGCATAGGAGCCAGAGAGGAACCAGCCAGCCACTTCCGGGAGCCACCCGAGGTAAGCGCTGTCCGGAGTCCGCACCTCAAACCCCCTCCTGCACCCCAACACCCTGCCCCAGCCTGGAGCCCCTGTCCACACCTCAAACCCCTCAACCCTGGCCCCACCCCAGAGCCCCCACCCCCCAGCCTCTGGGGAAGAGGAGGGGCATCAGAGGAAGGGGGGGCCAGGGTGGGGCCTTGAGGGGAAGGGGCAGGGTGGGGGCACGGCCGTGAGGGGAAGGGGAGGGGCATCATGGATGGGGCAGGGCGGGGCTCCCCACTTTTGGGAAGGCTCTGCCACCCCTAATTCCTACCTTTTGTTTCCTACCTTTTAAGCAGTTGCTGATCCATGAGAGGACCTTCCCTCTTATCCCCTGGCAGCTGACTCTGGTGAGAGATCTTGTCAACAGCTTTTTGAAAGTCCACATTGGGTGGCCCTGGTCCACATGCTTGTACAAACAGTGGAGCTCCTCCAGTGGCCCCACTGATGGAGTGTTTCTGATGTACTTAAAAAAAATTGTTGCTGTTCATTTTTGTGTCTTTTGCTAGTTGCTCCTCACACTCTTTTTGGGCCATGGTCCTGTCTCTTTTCCTCCAGAGAATTTGAAGACTAATTGTTAAAGGAAGTTCAAGGACGTCCTTCTTGAAGGATGCAGTTTGATGGCCCCGGCTCGAGAACTTCCCTCTGGGTCCCCCGCATCCTCCCAAAGCAGAAATTTGGTCTCAGCACTAAATCATGACCACACTTGCCTAAGCTCACCCAGCAAGTCAGGGCAGAGTCAGGAATAGAACCCAGGAGTCCTGATTATCAGCTCCCCCACCCCCACTGTAACCACGACGACCCTTAAAGTGACGGGTGGCTTGCAGAGCAGGTTCCGCCATACACTGGGTACTGACTCCATTCTTATTATTTAGCTGCGCTGGAAGATGATGTGGTCTGGGGCTCGAAGAGTTAAGTGACTTGCTGGAGGACAAGTTCCTAATGCTAGGCTATGCCCCAATTGACACTGATGGAGGACTGGGCAGCAGCCAGGGACAATGGAGTCTGTGTCTGGGGAGAAGCAGAGAGAGGAGAGGCCAGCGCTGGAGGAGAGCCAGGGTAGGACTGTGCAGGGCTGGAGACCACTGGGGAGGAAGCAAGGGCAGGTTTAAATTGGGATCCTAGAACATATACAGAACCGGCTCCCCCTGAGGCTCCCGTGTGCGCGCATCGGGGTGTGTCAGCCTGTCTGCGGGGGTGTCGGGGCATGAACGTGGTTGGTGGGAGATATTATTTATTTGAATTGCACTAGTGGCCCCAGTCAGGGGGTTGGGGCCCCGTCGTGCAAGGCGCTGTACACGTCATAAGGGCAGTCCCTGTCCCAGGAGCTCACCCTCTCAATGGTAGGACAGGACACAACAGGCAGATGAAACAGACGGGAGGAGGGGGAGGTGGAAGGTTTGGCTGGAGATGTCCCATTCGTGCAGTGAGCAGCAGCTGTGTGTCTGTGCCAGTGCTGAGCAACCCGGTCGTTCCCCTTCCGCCTCCCTCCAAACTGGAGCCAGCCCCATGGAGGTTCGGAGACTGGGCTGGTCACTGTGAGGGCGGTTGTGATGGGCTTCCAGCTCTGGGCAGAACCGGATGAGCCCCGAGTTCTCTGGAGGGAGCTAGTCCCCGCAGGATCCGTGGCCCAAATTGCTTGGTTGGGTTTGGCCTGTGACAAGTGATTGTGATGGCGAAAGGGCACAGGAAGGATCCTCCCCTTGCGGGCTCCAGGGAGTGTGGGCTGGGAGTCCCTGCCAGCCAGAGCCAGGGCTACACAAAAAATGTACTTACCAAGCTACATTGCTTAGGGGTATGGAAATTGCACCCCCCTGAGTGCTGTGGTGAGGCCGACCTAACCCCTGCCTGGGGAGGCGGAGGCCCTTTGGCAGCGGAAAACCTCCTTCTGTCAATATAGGAAGCGTCTACACCACGGGCCCCGCAGCTGTGCCATGGTAGTGCCCGTAGTGTAGACAGGCTGAGTCTGAGGTGGGACCAGCCCCACAGGGCAGGACCTGCAGGCTGGGATCCTGTTAGCACTGGCTGGTTGCAGCAGCAAGTGGTGTAAGGCGACTGTCTCGGCTGCTGCTTCCCCTGGAGTGACAGCCAGAGCTAATGCTCAGGTGGTCGATTATTGCTTTCCCTTGCACAGTGCTTACATTGTGCCTCAGTACCTCTGGGCCTCGCGGTTCCGAGCCCCGGCACCTCCGGGCCTGGCGGTTCAGAGCCCTGGCACCTCCGGGCCTGGTGGTTCAGAGCCCGGCACCTCCGGGCCTGGCGGTTCGGAGCCCCGGGCACCTCCGGGCCTGGCGGTTCGGAGCCCCGGGCACCTCCGGGCCTGGCGGTTCAGAGCCCCAGCACCTCCGGGCCTGGCGGTTCGGAGCCCGGCACCTCCGGGCCCGGCGGTTCGGAGCCCCGGCACCTCCGGGCCCGGCGGTTCGGAGCCCCGGCACCTCCGGGCCTGGCGGTTCGGAGCCCGGCACCTCCGGGCCTGGCGGTTCGGAGCCCCGGCACCTCCGGGCCTGGCGGTTCAAAGCCCGGCACCTCCGGGCCTGGCGGTTCAGAGCCCCGGCACCTCCGGGCCTGGCAGTTCAGAGCCCGGCACCTCCGGCCCTGCCGGTTCAGAGCCCGGCACCTCCGGGCCTGGCGGTTCAGAGACCCGGCACCTCCGGGCCTGGCGGTTCAGAGCCCGGCACCTCCGGGCCTGGCGGTTCAGAGCCCGGCACCTCCGGGCCTGGCAGTTCGTAGCCCCGGCACCTCCGGGCCTGGCAGTTCAGAGCCCCGGCACCTCCGGGCCTGGCAGTTCGTAGCCCCGGCACCTCCGGGCCTGGCAGTTCAGAGCCCGGCATCTCCGGGCCTGGCAGGGGAGGAAGGCCCCAGTACAAACTCCGCCAAGGACTGTGGGACCAGGGGAAAATACCATCATGGCAAGAGTAACAGGCCTGTTGTAGGGCAGGAGCCAGCAACGGGGTGAGGATGGGGAGACCCTGGGGCCCAACCCAAGGTGTCCCTAGTCTGTCCAGTGACACCGTCAGCAGGGCAAGAGGCCGGAGCAGGTACCTCCCTACATGTCCCTTTGAATCTTCCTCAGAGCCACGTGGGTTTTGCCACATCTGATCAGGCCGCTGCTCCACCCAGGCTGGTGTCCTGCCTCGGCAGCCCTGCAGCATCAGGGAAAGGTGGCTCCACCCTGCAGCAGGGCTGGGCGAGCTCATCCGCCCCGAAAGCCAGCGGCTCTCCCCTGACCGACGAGACCAGCTTGGCCCTGCACCTGCTGAGTGCCCTGAAACCTGCTGCCTGCTTCACGGCACCAGGTAGACGCTGCGCAGGGAACAGGGCTGCCTGCTGCCTCCACCCCACTGCCCGGTCGCAGCCGGTGGCAGAGCACGGCCACTTACACCTCACCTCCACCTGCGGGCAGAGCGGCACTGGGTGCGGGGACCCAGTGTCTGCACGGAGGAAGAGGAACCGCAGTAGCACCAGGGGCGCCAGAACGTACGTACGTACGTGTGTGTGTGTGTGTGTGTGTGTGTGTGTGTGTGTGTGTGTGTGTGTGTGTGTGTGTGTGTGTGTCTTCGCCCTCCCACGTTGTACTTGCCTTGAGGGCGAGCGAGGGGTGGAGAGGAGTGAAGGGGGCGGCAGAGCAGAGGCAGAGCGAGGGCCGGGGCTCACGCGGAAGGGGCGGAGTGGGGGTGGGGCCTCGGGGGAAGGAGGGGGGGTTACGGTTTGATGTCAGTTCCCCCCCCCAACACTTTTAAGGAGCTTCCGGTGCTCCTGCCTTGCGCCCATGTTGGGGGCTCCCTGCTTCAGCTCTTTCCCCTGCGGAGTCCAGCACCGAGACCTTTGCTACGGCGTCGGTGCTCCCGCCTGTGTCCTGCCGAGCTCAGAGCAGATGGGCACAACGGTTCCTTCTGGCCTTGAGATCTGGGAGCTCGCAGTGTGGCCGAGGGGGCTCCAAGCAGGGTTTTCACACAGCTGAAAGCAGCGCCTGGCGTGCGGGTGTGACCCACGGCTCAGAGTGCCCCCTCGGTGCCCGAGCCACAGGCCACACGCATCTGTTACAGCCCCAGCCCCAGCTGCTCGTGCTTTTCATTCTTGGGGTCCCAGTTCAGCCCGTGGCGTGGGCCGTCCTACCAGCTTCCCCGTCAGGGTCCTCCGCAGCCCTGCCCCTCCCTGCTTAGCTGCTCTGGTCTCTCCCCCCGCCTGCCTACATGCTGCTTTGCTGTCCCCAGGGTCTGGAGGCAGGCCCAGGTGGTGCTGTCTAACTGGCAGAGCTGAGAGCTGACTGCATCTGCCTCCTGCTGAACGTTGCCTCTGAGCCGAGCTCTGAGCCGACCCGAGCAGCCCTGCAGGCCTAGGCTGGCACAGGGAGGAACCAGCCGCAATCTGTGCCCCACAGAACGAGCTCCCTTCTTAGGAGGGTGGCTGAAGCAATGCTAAGCACGCCCCTCCCCACGCCTTGCACTGCCCCTGGACACAAGCTGTCTGAGTCCACGTCCTGTGACTAGCTAGACAGGTCTCCGCAAAGTCATCCAGGCTTTTGTCTCCGCTGGGCCAGGCCCCTGCAGGGCTCAGACCTAAGGCCGGGTGCTTCGGCAGATGCAGAAGGCAGCTCGCAGCCTCCTGGGCATGGCAGGCCAGAGGCCTGTTACATTCCTGCTCTGCCCTGGTGCCAGGTGACTGCTGGATGGGATCCAGGGTGCTGCAGCGGGCACTCCTCTGCAATGGTTACACTGGCCACCTCAAGAGGGAGGCTGGGGGAGTCGGGCGTCCTTGGCAGCCTCTCCTGAGCTAGGCCACATCCCGCCACTTTGAGTTCGCATCTGCCCAAAACACTAGGGACGTACCCAGACGCTAGCCCCTCCCCTCCCGTTGCCTGCGCCGTGCGGCTGCACTGCCCAGCTCCAGCAGCACTAGCCCGGCTGGGTGTGCCTTCCTGAGCTGGACATGACACTGTCCAGCTCCGGCGTAGACATCCCAGCCACGCTCTTACCGTCAGCAGCCCAGCGCTCAGAGATCCCCAGGTTCCCAGGCCAGAAGGGACTGCTGTGATCATCTAGACCAGTGCTCCCAAACTCTAACAACTGTGAACCCCTTTCACTAAGATGTCAAGTCTCACGAACCCCCTCCTAAAAACCAATATTTCCAGGGATTTTCTCCTTAAACTGAGTATAAATTATAAAAGCAGTGAGCTTGGAAATATAAAATTTGTTTTTAATGACATGTTTATTACACACTATTTATTATTAATATGATCATTGCAGTATTTTTATTACATTATGAAAACGGCAACACTCTGCCAAGATCTCACGTTCGTAGCTTGTATCACTTTGAATAAGCCTGTTACAAGACAAGGCTCCTATGTTTCCTCAAGGAGGATCAGATGTGAAACAGCAGGAAGGGATTTAAGAAGCCAGCTCAAGAGTTCCTCCTACACAAGCATTCAGGTCTTGAGCAGTCCAGGCAAACAACGCATGTTACAACAAAGCTTAAACTTGTTCTTCATAATAATTTAAAAACAATCCTCGCTGCCTATTTAATTTTAAAAACAGCAACAACAAAAAATCCCCCTCCCTTTCCATTTCTTATAAGGAGTCTTGAAGTTTAACTCTCCTCAGTGGGGTAGAGATGCTGGCTTTGATCTGCTTAGGTCTTGGAAGTCCAGGGGCTCCGGGCTGCTGGCCCTGTGCTGTCCGGGATCCCTAGGGACAGCTCTGTCCGCCATAGGGAATTTTTTCCCAACAACCCCCTGTAACATTTCTCAACCCCCCAGAGGTTCATGTACTCCAGTTTGGGACCCACTGATCTAGACTGTCTGACCCCCTTCGTAGCACAGGCAAGAGACCTGCCCCACAATAAGCCCCAGAGCAGAGCTTTTAGAAGAACATCCATGTGGTGGGGTATACAAACGCCACACTGGGCCGGAAGGGGTTAAAGGACAGCACTGGGCCCAGATAGCCCCACCTCTCCAGCCCGGCAGAGCCTGCTCCAGCTGGAGACAGGAGAGAAAAGGGAGCAGCCCAGCCCAGAAGGCTGGAGAGCAGCAGTGCAAGTAGGGTGGGCCGGTCTGGTCCGTACACCCCACCCCACCCCTCTGTACCAGCGAGATATGTATAGCTGGCATGGCATGCCGGAAAGAGGAGCAGCAGAACGTGGGGGCACCAGGCAGCCCCACGCCGACAGCTCCTCTGGCACGGCTGTACCACCCCCAGCCTTCCACGCAGGGTCTCCTCCGTCTGTACAGCAGCCAGCCCTGCCGGTTCCAGGGGGGTCTCCCGGGAACCACAGCAGGGAAAGAAACGGAACGTGGGGGCACCGGGCGGCCCCACGCCGGCAGCTCCTCCAGCGGCTGTACCACCCCCAGCCTGTCCTCCGGCGGGGCTGCTGCTGTACAGACGGAGGAGACCCTGCGTGGAAGGGCTGGGAGCGGTGCAGCCGCGCCGGAGGAGCTGCAGGTGTGGGGCCGCCCGGTAGCCCCACGTTCTGCTCCTTGCCCCGCTGAGGTTCCGAAAGCGCAGCAGGAGGAGGACAGAACCCCTCCCCCTCCCCAAGTAAGGGGGGTGGATCATGGGGCGGGGATGGGGAGAGTGTGGGGGCCCTGGGCTGGGGACGGGGCGGGGAGGAGTCACACGGAGGGTCTGGTCAGGCCTCCTCCGTACTGGTAAGAAATGGATTCCACTTGCCCCACTGCTGGAGAGGAGACCAGGCCGACCCTGCAGGCTCCTGCCAAAAGAGGGATGTGACGAAGTGGGAATGTTCTTAAAGTTTCCTCTGAATACTGTGTGGGTGCCTCAGTTTCCCCTATGCATTTCTTAAGTCTCTAGGTGGTGGGATAAGGGGGTGTGACTGTTGCAGAGCAAAGGGCCGACACTCTGTCTCCTGGCAACTAATGGCCGGGGCCCTTCCCCCCTGCAAGTTGATAGCTAAAGGTGGGGGAGAACAAGGAATCGGGTGACCTCCTGGCCTGGGAAAGGAACAAAGTCCAGAGGAGGAGGGGCTGGAGGGTGAGTCAGTCTGGGAGTTGGCTGGGGATGTGGACTGAAGTGCAGACATGGGGGTCTGGCTCACTGCCCCCCAAAATGGACCCGGCTGAGGGATCCTGTTCTCTTTACCTACAAGCTCTGTTTTAGACCGTGTTCCTGTCATCTAATAAACCTCTGTGTTACTGGCTGGCTGAGAGTCACGTCTGACTGCGAAGTGGGGGTGCAGGACCCTCTGGCTTCCCCAGAACCCCACCTGGGCGGACTCGCTGGGGGAAGCGCACGGAGGGGCAGAGGATGCTGAATGCTCCAAGGTTAGACCCAGGAGGTGAAGCCGTGTGAGCTTCTTGCCCTGAAGACAGGCTGCTCCGAGGGAGAGGAGGCTCCCCAAAGTCCTGACTGGCGTCATACAGAGCAGTTCCAGAGCATCGCCCGGGGAATCCGTGACAAGGGGAGAGTCACCTCCCTGAAGTACCAGGACTGCGTGCTGAGCCTGGCTGCTTTCCTTCTCTGAGGCCAGAAGCTGAGGGAAGCAGCGGTAGGAAGTGACCCAGGGAGGGTAACTCAGAGGGTCCTTCCCCCAGAGATCTAATGCTGCCGACCCTCCTAGGGTCCCAGGTCAGAGCCTGGTGGAGCTGGGCTCCTCTGCCACTGCCCCATGACTGACTGGACACTAACCACTAGGCCATCCAGCCCACCGAGGACCCTGTTACGCTCCAATCTTGATTTAAACATTGTCAGTGATGGCGAATAGCAAAAAAAGGCATCAAATTCACTCGACAAGATCTGGTTTCCAGCAACCCGCGTTGATTGGCTGAGACGAGGTTTTTCTTTCCCACGGATAGCTTCTCATGGTTCCTCTTTGTGGCATCCGGTGACCCTGCGAGCTGCCCGTGCACTGAGCGTCTGGAACAGCGGAAATACTCTATTGCAACTGCAATCGCCAATGCTCCCACCTCCACCAGGGGGCATCGTTACCCAGAGAAGGCGCATTGCGTGTCCCCAAAGTGGCTGTGTTTTGCTGCTGGCTTGCGGCCTTGCATTTCCCAGCGGGTGAGATTGGGCATCCTTGCTGCGTATTGATGTCAGGCTAAACGCCACCGCAGCAGCTGGTGCTGCTTCCTGGGCCCTCCAGCCGTAGCTACTGGGTGCTGCTCTCTGGACGGTGTCAGACTGTGGCTCTGTCCTGGGAATGCGAAGGGCTCTGTCCCTGCTCCTCATCCCTCCACCATCTCTGCTTCCAAAGGGCGGCTCCCTCCCAGCTCTCCTGTCCTGCTTGAAGCTCCTCCTGACTCATTTTCTCCTGCAGTCCTTGGCAGGCCTCCTGGATGCCATCAGCCCCCGACCAACCTGCCTGGCAGTTCCCAGCCAGAGCGCCACAGGGTTTGCTCCATGCAGGGCCTGTCCCATCCTGCGTCACAGAACCTTTAGGCACCCTTCTCTCCTCCACTCGCTCCCCTGCCTAGTGGGTCACCCAGCCACAGAGCAGTCAGGCCTGAATTCCTCGCCCAGGGCCCGCCCCAAAGCTCCCTGAAGTCAATAGGGACCTTTCGGTGACCTGAATGGGGCTTGGCTCAGGCGCCTGGGGAGCAAGGGGTGGCCTGAGCACAGGACTGGGAGTCAGGAACTCTGGCCTTCTAACCCACCTCTGCTTGTGACTTTGGGGGAGTCAGTGTGCCGCTCTGTGCCTCAGTTTCCCCACCGGTCAGCAGGAGATGCTATTGACCTCTTCATCTCAGGGAGGTGCGAACAGAATCATTTATTTGGTGGATTTCACCTCTTGTCTGCTTGCGAATCATTCTCCAGCAGATCACCGCTTCCTCCTCTTCCGTCACCCGTCGACCTTCTTCAGGATTAAGCTTGGTTTCTCCAGAGGAGCTCCCTGGGACCTCGCAATTGTTCTAAGGGAACAGTTTTGCCCTTGGTTCCCTTGGTGTAATTTTCATTGACTCAGCTCTAAGAATTGAGCCCTGGGGAGCTCCTGCACTCACTCCGCAGCTGGAGCTGTCACCCCCAGCCGGGGTGCAGGCTGAGGGCGGCTGCTGGGCCTCGCCCCGTTCTGTAACTGTTCATACAGCTCGGGAGCGGGGCATGGCAGGGCTTCGCTCACACCATTGCCGAAGCAGGCTCTGCTGCAGGGAATGTGCTGGGGCTGCAGAATCTGATGCGTTCAGTCCCTGCAGGTTGCTGGATTATATAGCCCTGAGTCACAGGGCGGGGTGGGGTCCTGACTCACCAAGAGGCTTGGTACTGGGAGGGAGCCAGCGTGATTGTTTGTGAAACACAAGCCTGGTGGGAAGCGCCACGTCTGATTTCACTGCTCCATGGGCCAGTTTGGGGCTTCTGTCCGCCTGCTCTCAGCCCAAAGCGGGCAGGGCTGGCGTGTGGGCACTGCAGGGGGGCATGAGGCGGGGCAGGAGCACTCGGGGGTCGCTGGAGGGGGGTGCTAGGCCTGGGCAAAACAGGCACTGGGCCTCCGTCTACTCCCTGCTCAGGTGTCCATGGCACCAGGACAAACCCCAGGACAGCTGGGGCCGTTGGCAGAGTCAGCAGAGATGCCCAGGGCCACCAGAGCGAGAGGATGTGTCCTGGGGAGAGGGAGACCCCGCTGCAGGGGCAGGGGGAGGGGAACTTGCCTGAACACGCTGTTCCTAGCCCGAGAGCCTCCCAGCTCCCTCTGAGCCGCTCCTCGCTCTAGCCGAACCGGTCTGGCCAGCCCTGCCCTTTAGCTCTGCACAGAGGGCCGGGCTCGGAGATGGCACCAGGTGGCCACTGGGCTGGGTTAAACCTGGCCTGAGTGCTCGAGACGGGGGGCCAAAGGGCCACTGACCTCCCCCTTTTTAAAGAGGGGGCCAGGCCCCTCCACTTTGGGGAACCTGAACCTGGCAGGGGCCCAACACCCGCCCCTTGGCTGCTGACTGGGGCAGGGGGGTGTAATGGCCCTTCTCTCCCGGCGCACCGGAGGGGCGAGCGCCCTGGTGAGCTGGGGCAGGGGGGGTGTGATGGCCCTTCTCTGCCAGCGTGCCAGGGGGGCGAGCGCCCTGGTGAGCTGGGGCAGGGGGTGTGTGATGGCCCTTCTCTGCCGGCGTGCCCGAGGGGCGATCGCCCTGGTGAGCTGGGGCAGGGGGGGTGATGGCCCTTCTCTGCCGGCGTGCCCGAGGGGCGAGCGCCCTGGTGAGCTGGAGCGGGGGGTGTGATGGCCCTTCTCTGCCGGCGTGCCAGGGGGGCGAGCGCCCTGGTGAGCTGGGGCAGGGGGGTGTGATGGCCCTTCTCTGCCGGCGTGCCAGGGGGGCGAGCGCCCTGGTGAGCTGGAGCGGGGGGTGTGATGGCCCTTCTCTGCCGGCGTGCCCGAGGGGCGAGCGCCCTGGTGAGCTGGAGCAGGGGGGTGTGATGGCCCTTCTCTGCCGGCGTGCCAGGGGGGAGAGCGCCCTGGTGAGCTGGAGCGGGGGGTGTGATGGCCCTTCTCTGCCGGCGTGCCCGAGGGGCGAGCGCCCTGGTGAGCTGGAGCAGGGGGGTGTGATGGCCCTTCTCTGCCGGCGTGCCAGGGGGGCGAGCGCCCTGGTGAGCTGGAGCGGGGGGTGGGGGGGTGGCGCCACTCAACTATGGGTCATTTGGGTTGCTCCCCCTCCCCCACCCCACTTTTGCAGTCCTTCCGGCACCACTGATGGGTCCAGATCTTCAGCCCGAGCCCCTCTGCCGGGTGGGGCGGTTTCAGCCGCAGCTGGTGCTGGGGTTCCACACGCGGTTTGTTCGTAGTGGATGTGAGTCCCTGAAGGTTCCTAGATCCCAAAGCCAGAAGGGGGCCACATGGATCATCTAGTCCCGGCCCCCATCACACAGGCCAGAGAGCTGCCCCACGGGCGTTCCCCAGCCGAGCTGTCGGAGAACTGTTCCGGCTGGCTGGCCGTTCGCTCCTGGGGGCGCTGACTCTCCCGTCTTGGTCACGTTCAAAGACGCAGCGCAGGCCAGGCTCTGGCTGTCACCCCGCCCCTCCCCCCCCACGCGCCCCGTGCCCGCTGCTGCCCGCTCAGCTGTGCAGCTCTAACGTGGGTGAGTCAGAACCAAGGCAGGGATGGGAGCCGGTCCCCCAGCAGGGAGGGGGTGCAGAGGGCCTGGCCCAAAGACAGGCCTGCGGTGCCAGCGTAGGGTTGTGTGACAGCCAGAGCAGAGCTCCGGAGACCCATTACCCGTCTCACCAGAGGATGGGGCCGGGCAGGGGACGGATCCGTTCCTTGGAGGGGAGACCAAAGACGAGCACATCCCCTGGCTCTGAGAAGGTCCAGTCCCGTGGGACCGGCTCTGTGCACGCCCCAGTCACTACAGGAGCCTCGGGGTTAACTGGGGCGCACTGGGGGAGGGAAACGTGCCATCCCAAAGCCCTGATCTTGGCCTGTCTCTTGGGCTGCGGAAGAGTCTCTCCAGGGAAGAGGTGAGAGCCCCCGGCGTGGACCATCAAACCTCGCCTGGCTGAAGGCCCGGGAGGATAATACCTTAGGGGCGATCCTGTCCCACTGAGGATGGACCAGGTGAGACCCACTCCTAGTGTCTAGGTTTAGAGGGTCTTGTGCACCAAAAATCACCTGTCATATCTGAGCTGGCAAGTCTTGTGGCCACGGCAGGAGCTTGGGAGCCAGAGTCTGCTGGGATCTGACCCCTGCGGCTTTGGGCAAACTGCTTTGCCTCTCTGTCGTCCCCGGAGTGGGCGTTATTTGTGCTGCAGCATTGCCAAGGGGCTGGACAGAGAGTGCGAGCCAGTCCCCCACCCCAAAGCGTTTCCTGGCTAGTCAGCAAGGTGGAGCAAGGCAGGGTCGTTACTGTTACAGCTGGGAGGCTGAGCTGCTGAGACAGAAAGCGACTCAGCCAAGGTCCCACAGGGAGTCTGTGGCACAGCTGGGAATTGGACCCGGGTCTCCGTCCTATGCCCTAACCACAAGGCCAGCCTGCCTTTCTGCAGAAGCCCTGCTCTGTCTCCTGTGGCTGTGGGGCAGGGAGGAGGCTCAGTGAAGGCTTGTTAAGTGCTGAGGGATCTGGGCTGTTATAGTCAGCCCAGGGGTAGAAACCTGGCACACTCACTGGGGTAGGACATGGGCAGCTTCCCTGTCAGAGACCTGGGACCAGGCCAGGTTAGGGCACAAGCCCAGGCCTCGTAGGGGGCTTGTTCCCGTCCCACGCACAGGCACTGCTGACACTCCCTAGGCAAGGGAGATCCAGCCTGGCTGAGCAAAGGGTGTTGCCAGGCCTGCGGTCTGGAAAGCTCTCCACGCCCTGCCAGCTTATCAGCCCTTCCCTGCCACTGGGTCACCCTGGAATAACAGCGAGAAAAGCAAGCAAGCCACGAAGCCTCCGTCCGGCCCACAGCGCTGGAGGGCTGGACGGGGAGCGTAGGCACGCGGCACGCGCTCCTTTGTGTCCAGCGCCGGCGGGCGGGAGGCTGGGAAGGGCTCTAGGCAGAAGCTCTGCAGAGAAACGGAGCAGGGACAGGGCTCATCCCGCGCTCCTTATTCAAAGCAAGCTCCTTGTTCAGTGCTGGCAGAAAGTGGCTGCCCCCTAGGGCCTGAGCAGGAGGCTTTGCTTCTAAAACCGTCCAGTCCCCTGAGTGCCACATGAATCGCGGGGATCCCTGGAGACCCAGGCTGCCCACCCAGCAGCTCTGTGCCTGTGGACGGGCTGTCAGCCCCCTGCGTGCCCCCACCCATGGCAATGTGGCTCCAAGCGAGCCCAGGCAGCATTGGCTGAGGTGGGGATTTCCTATGGGAGTAAAGGGGGGTGATGCATGCACAGGGACTGCCTCCCCCTCCCATACCACACACGGGTGCATCCCTGCCCCTCCCTTCCCCCCCTTTGCTGAGCCCCAGGAGGGGCCATTGCACTGCCATGGGAAGGGGGAGAGACAGTGCCGCTGAGCTCGCTTCCTCTGTAACACCAACAGCCCCCGGTCGTCGCTGGGCAGGATCGAACCTGGGACCTCTGGAGCTAAATGCACGAGCTGCGATTGCACTACATGGGACAGAGCACCACACCCAGGAGGTGTGCGGGTTACAGCTCCACGGCCCCCAGTAAGGATCTGTAGGCGAAAGGGACAATGTGGTCCAGATATCCCGGTCATAGGAGCTCGGTATCCGTTCACTCAGCCAATGGCAACCCCAGGGCTCAGGTGCTGGAGGGGCTGCCTGGGGTGCCAAGAGTGAGACTGGCCCCCATCAGACCCTGGTCCTTTTACCTGGAAAGAGCAGGGCTGGGGTCAGTGTCCCACGAGCCCCTTTGGTGGCAAAAACTCATAGCAAGGAGCGATCTAACTTCTTGGCAGTGTCCTTATCCACCGCCATCGCTCCCTGGGCCGAGCGGATCCAGGCCGCCCCGCTGCTCTCCCAGCCTGCCCACCTCTGAGATGCTTGTTTGGTTTTTAAACCTCTGACTTTTTGCTCTTCAAAGTCCCTCTTAGCCCTCGAAACTCCTGCTCCACCTGCAGTTGTTACACTCTCTCCACTGGCCTCACTCTGACCAGATCTCTGTTTTCTGCTGGAGGCCTCTCTGGCTCAGCCACATGACCCTTGGCACCTAATTTCTCCCCTCCTGCTTCCTTGTCCGCTCCGGGGTGAGCATGCTGTCTGAAGCCCTGGGTCCCTCCCACAGCCTCCATGCTGAGCCCAGGGATTTGAGTTTCCTCTCTTTCATTGACTTTAGCATGTATCTGACTAGCTTCCTCTTTTTCTAGAGCCCCCACCCTTACCTAATGTGAGTGTCACTGCTGGGTTTTGGTACAATTCCTCCCTAGAGAATGATGAAATGAACATTGTGGTCACTGTGAGTGGCTCAGCTGCCGTTTTTACTTGACCCAGTTCCTTTGTGTTGCACAGGACTCCGCTGAGTACAGCTCCTCTTGCATAGCCTAGAACTAGCTGTTCCAAGCAGAAATCATATAAGATGTCAGGAAATTGCTTCACTAACCCTTGTCCTGAGGTGACATTCGGCTGGTTTCTATTTGGGTAGAAGTCTTCAATGATTGCTTTGTTCAACTTCGTTTCCTCTTTGATCTCCTTCAACGTTGTTCATTCAATAGCCATTTCATGATCCTGAGGCTATTAATATAACCCTACTTGTATCATTGGGATTTATATCCATTTAGGTTCTACTGTATGGTCCTCTCTGGTCAGAAAGTGGATCCTATGGAAGCTTTCAGGTGTGGTGCTGCTCACCCCGTGTCTATGACCTAATCTGTCCTTCCTGCACAGCTTGTAAGCAGGTACCACAGTATCCCATTGATTTATTTTAGATCATGCACCACGGTTCAGTGCTGCCTCGTGCGCTGAACCTTTCCCTTGTCAGGCATTGCCACACAGCTTTCTGCTTGGAAGTTTCCTACGTTGGGATACAGACAGTGTAGCTTCCGGTTTTGCTGCAGCCCTGTTCTTCTTTAACTCCCCAGAGCGATACCTTGTTCCTCTTTTGGAATCCACCTCTGTGATCTCAGTCTGTCCTTCTTCTAGTCCAGCTGGAATCGCTCTCCTGTCGTCCCTCCTGGAGGCCGCTGTATTGTCACATCCCTGCCTGACGGCTTTGTCTCATCAGAGTGCTGCTCCCCCAGTTCCTCATTTAAATAACTCCGCCTTTGCCCCCCCCAAGCCTTGTTAACATTCTGTGCCAGGATCTGGTTCCCGTCTGTGTAGGCTCCCCCTGCCCTCAAATGACCCCGGTTTTAATCAATGCAACCCCTTTCTCTACGTACCATCTTCTTATCCACATAGTGAGACCCGGAAGTCCCTCCTCTCTGGCTGGCCCTGTGCATGGAACTGGAAGGACGAAGCTCCCATGCAGGCCCTTAAACCACTTTCCTAATAATTGAATCATAGAATCATAGAATATCAGGGTTGGAAGGGACCTCAGGAGGTATCTAGTCCAACCCCCTGCTCAAAACAGGGCCAATCCCCAACTAAATCATCCCAGCCAGAGCTTTGTCAAGCCTGACCTTAAAAACCTCTAAGGAAGGAGATTCCACCACCTCCCCAGGTAACCCATTCCAATGCTTCACCACCTTCCCAGTGAAAAAGTTTTTCCTAATGTCCAACCTAAACCTCCCCCACTGCAACTTGAGACCATTACTCCTCGTTCTGTCATCTGCTACCACTGAGAACAGTCTAGATCCATCCTCTTTGGAACCCCCTTTCAGGTAGTTGAAAGCAGCTATCAAATCCCCCCTCATTCTTCTCTTCTGCAGACTAAACAATCCCAGTTCCCTCAGCCTCTCCTCATAAGTCATGTGCTCCAGCCCCCTAATCATTTTTGTTGCCCTCCGCTGGACTCTTTCCAATTTTTCCACATCCTTCTTGTAGTGTGGGGCCCAAAACTGGACACAGGACTCCAGATGAGGCCTCACCAACGTCGAATAGAGGGGAATGATCACATGCCTTGATCTGCTGGCAATGCTCCTACTAATGCAGCCCAATATGCCATTAGCCTTCTTGTCAACAAGGACACACTGCTGACTCATATCCAGCTTCTCGTCCACTGTAACCCCTAGGTCCTTTTCTGCAGAACTGGTTCCTAGCCATTCAGTCCCTAGTCTGTAGCAGTGCATGGGATTCTTCTGTCCTAAGTGCAGGACTCTGCACTTGTCCTTGTTGAACGTCATCAGATTTCGTAAGTGTAGCTTCAGGACCTCTGTCTGACCCCCTTCCTATGTCATTGGAACTGACGTGTCACAATCACAGGCTGCTTCCTTCCCAGCACTCGCTGGACGTGTCTCTGGATGACTCATGAGACCCCAGCAGGCAAGTCACCAACTGGCTCTCACAATCCCTCTGTACCCAGATATGGATACTTCTAACAATGGATTCCCCATCGGCACAGCCTGCCTGCGACTCACACCTGCAGCCCTGTTCCCTGGAGCGACCGACCGCCTCATGCCATGAGGAATGAAGGGTCTTCTGCTGCTCTAGGGAGGTGGGTCCCACCCAGGGCCCCTCCTCCCTACATGGCAAGCATCCCTGGCCATATCCCCCGCTGACTTGCACCATGCACCAAGGTGCCTGTCTCAGGGCTCCCTGTGTGCCTCCAGCATGGGGAGTCTTGCTGGGTGGCCTCAAAACCAACCTTTCAGCCCCTCAGTCACTCTCCTCTGGGCTCGGCCAGCCCTGTCTTTGCCTTGCAAGTTAACAGTAGGTGCCCCCCTATTCCCAGTCCCTTTAAATTGGTCCTGTGACATCCAGCCCCTGACCACTGGCTACTCGCAGAAATCCCATATCCTGGGCCCCTCAAGGAGCAGTGTGCCCCCGTTTACCAGTTTTACCTTCAATCACTGCTCCTGTAAACCACCCAGCACTTGTGAGCACTAACAATAAACCAAAAGAAGGTTCATTTCAGAAAAGCTAGAGATCCTACTAGTAACAAGAGTGACGGAAACATGGTTACAATACAAAATAATAAAATGGAAACCTGGGTCTCCGCTTATGAACTGTTCCCTCCCCTAGCTAATAAAGGAGGTTTTCTCCCCAAAGTTCAGTCTATTGCAGTGCTGGCTGGCATCACAGGAAGCAGGAGCCAATGTTTCATGAGAACACCTCACTCCTCAAGGTGTCTCCTCAGTGTATGGATACAGTGTGCTTCTCCCTCCTCTGTATTCTCCTGCAACAGGCTCTCGTCCTTATCCAGAAACAGGGCGATCCCCTGTCTGTTCTAATGGTCCTTTTCCACCTCCAAGTGGTTTCAACTGTTTGCTGGTGCCGCTGATATTTTCCCACTGAAAGTCTCAGGACTGAGCAAGGCTAAACAATTAAGCCTTCTATCGCAGTGCCTGCTAAACAGGTCGGGTTGACAACTCCCTCCTGTCTGAATGGGTGATCCCTGGGGCCCATTATCCCCTGGCGACTCATTTTTAGTCCAAGTCCATATAACGTACTTTCAATATAAATACATTATTCTTTAAATAGAACCCATATGTCCATCTTGCAATGATTATGAATCTTGAAAAGTTATGAGCTTTCTATAGATACCACATGTGTCATGCTTTATGGGTAAATATCCTGTCAGACGTGTTTGGTGGAGTGAGTTTGTCAGGTCTGAAGTGAGAGTTGTTTGCAAACAACATGGTGTCAAGCTGTCCTGCAGTGGCTCAAGAGCATGAGTACCGACCTCAGGACAAACTGGTAAGAAGCAGAGGACAAACCCCAAATTGGCTGTGAGTTCTACACTTACATTTCACCAACCAAGTATCAAGTGTAAACTCCTCAGGCACTATAACAGCCTAACCATGGAGACCCCTTAGGTACACCGGCCTATCTCGTCAACTAAGCACGCCTGCCTTTGTGAGAGATGGTCCCTTACACCAAAAACCACAGCAATATTCAGGTTACTCACAGTCCCAAATTACCTTACATAATGCTTGTAGCCAATCCTATAAACTATCTAAAGATTTTATTGACTAGGAAAAGGAAATAAAAGAGTTATTTACAGGGCTGAAGAACATACACACATAAATGAGTTACACATTTAAGTTTCAGAAAGTAATGGAAGCTTCTATAATAAGCAAGTGCTGTATGTCCTTTAGGCCAAGTACTAGGGATCTTTTGCTTATGCTTAGTAATCCTAGCTCCTCAGAGTCCAAGCAGCATAAAAGAGACAGTTCCTCCTTGTCTGGGATTCTTCTTCCTCCCCCCATTCTGCTTCAAGTTGCAAATTCAGCTGTTGGGAGAGGTTCATGGCGGGAGGGAGCAATCAGCAAAAATCTCTTGTCCTCTGGCGATCCACGTTGGGTCGTCTGGTGTTGATGGGCCTTCTTGGTTGAGCAGGAGATAACATCTCCTGTTGGTGACTACTATTTCACACTAGTTAATGCTTCTCTTCTCTCCTGTATCCCATGTGATATTCCCTTATCACATGGGACACGGATATTATAAGTGAGATTAACACATGCAGTAATTTATGAGCATTTCACAAAGCCTAAACATTAAACCCATGTTTATAATGCTAACACCTCCTTTGACAGCCTACCACACGGGTGAGCCAGGCGGAGGCCAGCTAGGGATTTGTCAGTGTTCAGCTGAGACCTAGGGGCCTTGGCACGAGCTGGCACCTGATCTCCCAGCGTCACACACGGAACCTTTCACTAAGGAGCCTCCGGGTCACGCTCCCCCTTCCCCCAGCTGGTGCCGTTGGCTGTGGGTGGGGCATGGGGAGAGGAATGGGAGCTGGCAAAGCTGCACTCAGAGGTTTTAAACTTGAGCCTCGGCAGCCATTAATTCCAAAGACAGTGGCCCCGTCCATGGGAGGACTGGGGGGGCCCAGCTCGCTCCCTTCCCAGCATGTGTCCCCAAGAGGAGGATGGCGGCAGCTGGTTCTGAGACAGGCCTGCTCAGGACTATCCCTTTGAATCAGCCTCCCTCTCTGCTCCTGCAGTTTGGGAGCTTTGATGCCAAGATGCTCCGAGGCCCACAGGCGGCTGGCACAGTTGGGCATGTACACCCCTTGGCTGTTCTGTGCCGTGACACTAACGGAGCAGCATCCTCCCCTCGGAGCCAGTCCCAGCTCCCCGTGCCCTTTGCCCCGCTCAGCTCCACAAATACCCAGTACTGAACCCAAACATGCAGGGAAATGAGCCTTGCTGTGGGCGCGGAAACCTGCTTTTCCCCAAGCACCGTGTCTGCTGCAGAAAGAAAAACCCTCCGGATGATCCTGCCTCAGCCTGCTCTGCACACTGCGGTTGTACTGGTTGAACTAGTTCAGGTAGGGGACTGATTTCTTTTTGTAACCAATCTTGTTATACTGGTACAAACCCTACTGCGGACACATCTATACTGGTATAAAGGTGTCTCAAACGGGTATAGCTTCCTCCCCTTGCTCGATAGGCATAGCACCTGTCTACCAACACCACGGCTTCCACACGGGGGCTAGGGGGCTCATACAGCTTAGACATTGGACATTGCCTGTGTTACTCATGCAGGCTCCAGGAAGTGACCCCGAGGTTGTAGCTGGGACTAGCCAGACACATCCAGCCCCAGTTCCTCTTGGACGGCCCCTAGGAGGGATGACAGCAGACGAGGGGAGCATCGGGCACACAGTAACATGGGAAGTATGGGAATCCTGGGAATGTTTCCTGTCCCTAAAGATCTGGGGAGGAGTGATCAGAGACTCAGCCAGGAGCGTCCGACTGCAAGGGAGAGGCCTGCTGCAGAGGCTGCCTCCATTCCCCTTCTGGCTGGCTGGTGTGTGTTAGAGACAAGCCTGACCCACAGAACATGGGTGCTGGAGTTCAGGAGCATTACGTCGCGAGGGTTTGTCTCAGCTCATGGGACACTCAACTTTTTTTCAATGACCTGGAAAAAAGCATAAAATCATCACTGATAAAGTCTGCAGCTGGCCCGAAGATTGGTAGCAAACACGTGCAGAGGACAGGCCACTGATGCGGCGCGATCTGGATCACTTGGCAAGCTGGGCATAAGCAAACAATATGTGTTTCAAGAGGCCCATAGATCTAGGTACAAAGAATGCAGGTGTAAGGGTGCTGCTGGGGTTTTTGATTGGTCCTTTCCCAATACCAGGGAAAAGGGGAGGGGCCAAAGAGAAATCAGGATCCTGAGACTGACAGTCCCCAGGGCTAATGGGAAGAGGTCAACACTCCAAGTCAGCCAGATTGACAGGGCAGCAGGTCAATGAGGGAGCCAGGAGCCTGGTGGCCTGTCCTCCATGTGAGGCAGGAGAAGGGCAGAGCTAAGGGGAGAGCAGCAGCCCAAGCAGGGCTGGAGGTAGAGCAGCAGGAGCCAGCACCAGAGGGGCCCGAGGAGCAGCCCAGAAGGCAGAGGTGGGCTGCAGGCAGAGCTGCAGGGCTGAGCCAGAGGAACCAGAGGAGGGGGAGCTGGAGCAGCCCAGAGCCGGGAGCTGGAGCAGTGCAGACCGGCTGCTCCGACAAGGAGCTTGGGCTGAGCTACAGTGGGGAGCCGCGGGGCCAAAGCCAGGATAGCAGAGTAACACCAGAGCTGAGTGTGCTGAGCGGCTGAGGAGAGTGAGGGGGCTCTGGGCAGAGGGCCCAGCGCACGGAGACATCACCAGACAAGTGGCCTTGCAGGTGGGGCTCAGGGTGGGGACATGACCTCCATAGGGGGGAGCGATTATGGGGAGAAGGGTCCTGCCTCCTACAGCAGTGTCTGGAGGGAGGCCTGGGACATGTGAGGAACAGGCTGAGAACTTTCCTTATTCCCAGAGATGGCTGTTTGTGGTGTTACCTGCGCCCATGGGGCAGGTCCCTGGGTCCTTTAACCTTTTCCATTTTCCCTTATTTTTCTTACACTTGCTATTTAATAAATTGTGTTTGGTTTGAACTTAACGTAGTGATCAGTAGGTCAGGGAAGCAGCTGGTGCGGAGAGAGCACCCCGAAGTGGGGCCACCCTAGCCCCTGGCCTACATGACCATGATAAGGGTGGGGGGTAAGCTGCCCAGGAATTCTGGGCCCAGCCTTGTCGGGGTTATGAGAACTCTGCTGCATGGGGGAGCAGAAGGAGGGTCCTCGAGGTCAGGTAAGCCTCCAGGTAAAGGGAGCTGGAGCGAGGACTCAGATCCCTTCGCTACCAGATTTCAATAGGGTTATACAGACGCCAGGAAAGTTCCCCACAATAGCGGGACTGTTCCCCTGCTTACACAGGCCATACTTACAGGCCTGGGAAGCAATGACTCTGAAAAAGATTTGGGAGGCCATGATGGATAATCAGCTGTGTGAGGCTGGGTAACCGGGTCATGCTAGAGTGTATTAGCATAGATCAAAATGAGTGTAAATGTAAAAGTGTACTCAGGTGTTTAAACTTCATGAAAACTAGTGGAATGTTACTTGCATTGTTTTCGTTTATCTGTTCCTATAGTAATGTAATAGCAAACATTGAAATTGTGTATATCTTGTGAAATGCTCATGAAGAACTTTAACAGAACATGCTAATTTCAAAGCAAGTGGCCATTATATATGATGGTCGGAGGTCAACTGGCTCTGTGGATGAGGGGAAAGCAGTGGACGTGTTATTCCTTGACTTTAGCAAAGCTTTTGAAATCGTCTCCCACAGTATTCTTGCTGGCAAGTTAAAGAAGTATGGGCTGGATGAATGGACTATAAGGTGGATAGAAAGCTGGCTAGATTGTCGAGCTCAATGGGTAGTGATCAACGGCTCCATGTCTAGTTGGCAGCTGATATCAAGTGGAGTGTCCCAAGGGTCGGTCCTGGGGCTGGTTTTGTTCAATATCTTCATTAATTATCTGGAGGATGGCGTGGACTGCACCCTTAGCAAGTTTGCAGATGACACTAAACTGGGAGGAGTGGTAGATACGCTGGAGGGTAAGGATAGGATACAGAGGGACCTAGACAAATTAGAGGATTGGGCCAAAAGAAATCTGATGAGGTTCAACAAGGAAAAGTTCAGACTCTCCCAGGGAAATGTAGCAGATGCAAAGCTGAGATCCCCAGAGACAATCTGGGTTCTCTGAAAAGACTTTTGGGAAACTGGCTGTAGCAGGGTGGACCCCTGCTCCTGCCCTGAAGGGGTTAAAAACAGCCCTGGGAAGGGGCTGTGGTGGGAGAAGTCCTGGGAGGGACACGGGGGGGCCAGTAGCCTGCAGAGGGCGCTCCGGACACTGGACTGAGCTAATTCCTGAGGACGACCAGTAGGAGGCGCCGCAGGGGTGAGTCAGACTGTTACACTGGCAGTTTACATCACAGCCACCATTTAGCGTTACAAACTGTGACTCACCTGTGCATATATTTTATCTGCTTTAACCTCACAATTCATTTTTCTTAGCTAATAAACCTTTAGTTAGTTTACTATAGAATTGGCTGCCAGCGTTGTCTTTGGTGTAAGGCCTGAAGTACCAGTTGATCTGGGGTAAGTGACTGGTCTCTTGGGACTGGGAGAAACTGGATGTGATGTGATTTTTGGTTTCAGTGACCAAATCACACAGTCCAGTTCGTCTGGGTAGTAAATAAAGAGGGGCGGAGAGTCTAAGAGGACGGTCTGTGACTCCCGGGTAAGCCTGGTCTCGTGAGCCAGAAGTTCCCGTGTTACTGCCTTGGTGAATTCTAGACCACACCACCCGCTTGGGGTATCTGCCCTGTTTCTGAGAGGCTGCCCTGAGGTCAGCACTCACAGCTGTGAGTCACTCCAGACAGCATGACAATCTGAACATGAACTCCCAGTGCGACACTGTGGTCAAAAGGGCAAAGGCAGGAATACAGGCAGGAGTAGGGAGGTTATATTACTTCTGTGTTTGGCACTGGTGCGATCACTGCTGGCATCCTGTGTCCAGTTCTGGTGGCCACAATTCAAGAAGGATGTTGATAAATTGGAGAAGAGTCAGAGAAGAGGCACGAGACTGATTAAAGGATTAGAAACCTGCCTTATAGTGAGAGACTCATGGACTTGTCGGTTTAGCTTAACAAAGAGCAGGTTAAGGGGTGACTTGATCGAAGTCTGTAAGTACCTCCACGGGGAGCACAAATCAGATTATAGAAGACCACGGTACAGCATGATCCAATGGCTGGAAGCTGAAGCTAGACAAATGCAGAATGGAACCAAGACGCACATTTTTGACAGTGAGGCTAATTAATCGTTTGACTGACTTACCGAGGGCTGTGGTGGATTCTCCATCACTGGCAATTTTAAAAGCAAGACTGGTTCAGTCGTAGCTACTGGACTTGAAGCAGGAATTAATTCAGAGAAGTTCTCTGGCCTGTGTCATCAAACTAGGCAAGCACAATGGTCCCTTCTGGCCTCAAAAATCTCGGAATGTCCGAATAAGAGCAGCAGAGCGGAGAGCTGCTCAGTGTTGCAGGCACATGCAGGCAATTGCTGTTCCCTGGCACGGTCAGATTTCCTGATGCTCCATTCAAAACAAGGGACATCTTGAAAACTGCTCCCAGGACGCAGGCAGCAGTGAACGGGTCAGGGGAAAGATGGGGAGGAGAACAAGGATGCCTCAGGAAGGAAGGGGGGAGGGAATGCGCTCCAGAGCTTGGCAGCCCCCTCTGGCAGCGCAGAGGCAGAGGGCAGCCAGGTCACTGTGCGGAGGCACAAGCTGGTCTGGATCAAAGAACCCGGGACGCATGAGGAACAGAAACCACTGTGAAAGCAGGAGATGGGGGGCCAGCCCCTGCCCGTTCTCCGAACCTGCCGAACGCCTAGTGATTCAAACACCAGCTCTTGATCTGAATTTAGTGCCCTGCACTCACATCTCGGGGGGGTTTGGCACCGACTGCAAATGGTACAGGAATAACCCCGTCTACCCAAAGGCAAGAAATCAGCTGTGCTGAGGCTCTGTTCACGGCCCTATTATTTCTGTCCAGCCAGCTGATATTTTATCCTGTTAGATGGGAGAATACAATGGAAATGTCTCCACTTTCCTTTGAACAAAGGCTGTTTTTCAGGGTGGCTGTCATTTCGCTGCCTGGGAGAAGAAAAGGGGGGCAGGAAACCCAAACCACCAACAGCCCAGCTCACGGTCAGGGAATGAAAAAGGGGCTACATTTCCTATTCAAGTACGTAGCTCCTCCAATGCAAAGTGTGTGTGTGTGTGTGTGCGCGCGTGTGTGTAGGGGAGCCACAGCTTGGAGGGTGCCAACGTGACAATGCCCTGAGTTCACACGGGCACTCTGTGGGGTTTGATTGTGAGTAATGGGTTAGAAGCAGATTGCTGAATCGATGGGGGTGGGGAGAGGATTAGCCGGGTGGCTATGGAGACTGAAACATGGAGCCCTTGGCCGCTAGGTCAGCAGTTTGAATTTGCAGGGAACTCTGTGACTCAGAGCTCCAGTTACTACAAGTGTTTCCTACAATGCTAAAAGCAGGGCCGGCTATAGACCCCAGCGCGCCAAGCGCGCGCTTGGGGCGGCATGCCGCTGGGAGGGTGGCAGGCGGCTGCGGTGGACCTCCCGCAGGCATGCCTGTGGAGGGTCCGCTGGTCCCGCGGCTCGGGTGGACCTCCCGCAGACGTGCCTGCGGATGCTCCCCCAAAGCCGTGGGACCAGCGGACCCTCTGCAGGCATGTCTGCAGGAGGTCCACCCGAGCCGCGGGACCGGCGACTGCCAGAGCACCTCCCGCGGCATGCCGCCCTGCTTGGGGCGGCCCAATTCCTAGAGCCGCCCCTGGCTAAAGTCATGGGTCCTGGCCCTGTGAAATTAGCAAGAATCATGGAGGTGCCCAGCTGGCCCAGTGAATGGTAAGAATCTGGGCAGACAGTGCTGGTAGTCCCTGAAAGTCAGTCCTGTCTCAAGGGCTGTGGAGGGGCCTATTGGAAACGAGTTGAGGGTCTCCGTCTGCCTTCTAGTGGACAGGCGTCTGTCACAGAACCACCATGGCTGGCAGGCAGCCTGGCAGGGAGGCCATGGAGACTGCGCTGTGGTGGGGCAGAGTGCTGGAAGCTGACCCAGCTGCTCCTGTTGTACTGTTCCTGGGGATCCGTACGAGGAGTCTATGTCCCGGAGCGTCCAATGGTGCATGCCCATCAGCAGTACGCCAGGTTCCTGCTTCTCTCCAACTGCTTGTTGAGGTTCTGGCTGCATTTCTTCCTGCATCTTTTCACTTATGCGCGCCCTGCCTGTGGCCCCGCAAAGTCCCAGGATCTCCCTGTCAGGCTCCTCTCCTGGCACTGGCTGAGAGAGCCATCACTCAGCCCAGGAGGATGTTACTAGATGGGGGCAGTTTCTGTGACTTTGGGGCATATTTCCCATCACTTGTTTGTTCATTTCTCCTTAGAGTTCCTCTGTCCAGCATCCACCAACTCCTTGGATTCCTTCCTGGAGCAGTGGGCATTGTCTGGAGTTCTCTGCTTGGCCTCAAACTCAGAATCCCTTGTACTGACCTTGTGCTCTCACTCCTGTCTGGTTTTTTTCATATAGCACCTCCTTATGTTTTTGGGGACCACCTCCCCTTGATGTTTCTTTTGGGGTCTCCAACCAACCTCACCAGGATCAAACCAGCTGGCACCTTTCATAAGGTGCAAAATCTCTAAAAAGCAACGACACAGCTGAGTGTAGGGGGATGCAGAGAGTGAGTGGCCTCCAGCTGGGAGTGAACATCAAAAGGAGAATAGCCCCTAGGAGCCAGTCATGCAGCAGGATCCCATTGTGCCAGGCGCTGGACAATCACAGAACACAAAGACAGTCCCTGCGCCAAAGAGTTGATGATGGAAATATAAGACAAAAGACACCAGATGGAGAGAGACAGCTGGGGGAGCACAAGGAAAGAATGAGATCATATTGTCTAAACAGACTAGCCAGCCCCCGGGGGAGGGAAGGGGAGTAACACACAAGCAGAGTGAATAATGTGGCGTCAGGGTCAAAGCACAGGCGGGAGAGATCAGGAGTCCTGAGATAAGTTCCTAGGTTTTTGTGAGGCGTTGGGCAAGTCCCTTAACTTCTCTGTGCCTCATTTTCCCATCTGTAAAATGGGTCTGATACCCACCCCAAGCAGGGGTAGTGAGGCCTCTCCTCCATGCTACAACTTTTTGGAAGCTCTAGAGGCCGGGTCTTATTTTCCACCATGCAGTGTGCTCCTCCAGGACAGGTGCACTGAAGTGGGTACAGTGTCTAACAGCACTAGGCGTTTTATTTTTCAATGGTTTGTGAGGGGCATTTCCTCATCCTCTTCTTTCCCTTTCTTTCCTTCCTCATGTTACAGTCACCACAGCATGTTCTGCAGCCCCCAGACAGACACTTCAGCTCCGACTCAGGTCTCTCTTCTTCCCTTGCCAGCTTGCAGCTGTGTCTGCGCTGAAAGCAGATTGCCACAAACTTCCACTCGGGCACCCCCAAGGAGTCTCCTGATTCACTGGCCTTCGCATCCTGTCTCCAGCACCCCCTGCAGTCTCCAATCACAGCAGCCCCCTCCCTCCAGCTAGAGGAGCAGAGCAGCCCCTGGGGGTGACTGATGGCTGGCTCCACCCTGCCGTGGGGATTGGGTTTCAGCCCCCCAAGGGTGACATGCTATCCACTCCATTCCAGCGTGCAGTTTAGAGAGCAAGAAACCCAACGGCTCATCACTAGGAAAAGAATGAGGTCATCTTTATGGCTTGGAGCACAGAGCACAGACGGTTTGTAATGACACGGGAAAGGCAGGCTGGACTGGGTGTCCCAGCTGCTCAATTATTAAACAGCCTTTTTATTTCCCTCTTACTTCTTCCTGTCCTCCGCACCCCACTGCCCTGTGTCCTTCAGCATCCAGATTTACCAGCCTCTGCGTTCCACCATTGACCTTGGTTTGGCCTTCCTGCGTCCAGGCTCCTTGACTCCTACGTCAGAACCATGCACCCGGCATTGCTGGGAAGACAAGGGCTGCTTTCAAGATTCACCCTGCTTGGCAGTTTGCGATTCTTCAAGCAGCTATTTTATTCCTAGATCTCATACTCCTTTGTAAAAAGCCCACGGGGGAGGGGAAATGGACCTGATCAAATAAAAACCCATTGCTAAAACTCCATTCATTTCTCTCTCTCCCCTTCTTTTAATTTTCCAATTCATAGAAGGTAAAAGGGCTTTCCCAGCGCTAGGTCCCATCCACACATTCCCCCTCCAGTGGAAGGCAGTGCAGGATAGTTCCCTACAATCTTCTGCTTCCGTTCAGTCCATTCTATTTTTGTTCGGTAGAGATTTAAATGACCCAAGCCCTGTGGCCTCCACCAGGTCCCGTGAGAGAGGATTCCACAGCTTGGACTGAGTGTCAGGACCTGTAGTTTATTATTCCGTTTACATTTTCCCTTTGCTCACATTCCTCCCAATTCTCCCCCAGTGCAGCGCCGACATGACTCTTCTCCTTCCTCGGGGGTTACGCCCTGCAGAGAGTTAGCCTGGGCACTGTTACCACACTTGCGAAGGCACCTGAAAGAAAGTGGCCTGGATCTCAAAGGCGCTCTTAGCAGGATCCAAAAATGGATTGTTTGCTTGTCTGAGTAACAAGAGTACCCAGAGATATCCGAGTAAATATTAACTCAATAAACCAGAGCTTTCAAGCGGCATAAACCTTCATGCTTCCGGGCATACAGCAACTAGGATATCCCATGGCTTCCTGCTGCAGCATCCGGTGCTGGCCACTATTGGAGGCAGGAGACTGGACTAGATTGACCAATTGTCTGGTCCAGTCTGGCAATTCCTGTGTTCCCAGGCAGAGGACAGGCAGCTCCCGTAGACTATGAGCTTCAGTGGTTAGAATCCTAACTGTCGTACTCTTGGGTTGAAACCTTGGCCTTTGTCTCTGCTTACCTGTCTCTTAGCAAAACTATACAGGTCAAGCTCTTTTCCTCTCTCCTTGTAGGCCCGTCCCCACCCCATGCCCAACGTGCTCGTATCTGTATGGTAACATGGTGCCCAGCACTTCTCGCCTGCACTTTCGGTGGAAGCAGAAGTCCTGGAATAGTGGGAAAGGCCCCTCAAGTAGCATTTCCAGCCCAGCCAGCAGCAGGAAGTCCTGGGCATCTGACAAGAGAACTTCCTCCAGCAGGTATTTTACAAATCCAAGAGGCTGAGAGAATTTGGATCAAGTCCAGAGAGTCATTTGGTCCAAAGCTCCCATACTTTAGATGTTCACTCATCACTATCCTCATGGTCTCCACATCCATGGTGATACAGTGCAGAGCTGTGCTTCCTCAGATACTCGAGTGGGCATGTTTGGTTAATCCTACTTCCTGGCAGCTGCACTCACCACAGATGTGGGGGCACAGCTGGGGGAGGGGGGACAACAGAGGGGCCAGAATTGACAGAAGGTCAGAGGGACATGCAAATGCGATGTTGCTTTCATTTCTGCAGAAAATAATAGCCCCCCCCATCCTTTTACACTGCCTGGGACTGAGGGGGGTTGTTCCCAACGTGGGGTGTGATTAGATGTCAAGCCGGTTCTGGATGATCTTTCCATCTACGTCTGTCCAGAAGGGTTGTGTAGTTTCCTCTTAGACAGGAACCCTGCCCCAAGGGGTTCACAGTGCATATTATGCATTTATTGACAGCTGACAGAGATCACCCCTCCACTCCCTGTGGAAGAGAAAAGATTTGTGAGTCTAAGCTGTCTGCCTGGGAGGGGGAAGGGCAGGACGTGTAGCTACATGTCATCAGTGATTGATTCTGCACCTCAGCTCACGTACTTTCTCCTTTCACATCATCGTTGTAAACTAGCTTGTATGGGGGGTGAGATTCCTCCTCTGCAGCTATGAAGGTGCAGACGGTGTCATATAAACCATGTCAGATCCCAGATCCAGGCAGTTTGCAGGATCCTCCCTGTGGGGGCGTCAGCAGATCAGTTATGAGATGTTTCCCTCTGAGGGGAAATAGCCCTCAGGCCCTTCTCCTCACATTTTGTCCAGCTACTCTCTCTGTCTGCAACTATCTTCCTGAACTTCTCCTCCTCCTCCTGACACCCTCTCCTCAGACTGGACACCGAAACCTACTTCCTCCTTGAAACAACCCTCCTTGGGTTTTGCAAAAAAGCACTTAATAAAATCTACATTTGGGGTCTGAACCAAATTGCCAGTCTCAATATATGCAATCCTCTCCCAAGGATGTCTCACTTTCTTAAAAGGATGACATCAGCCATCTGTAAATGGAAAGAATGCAATTCGGGGAACCGAGGAGGAGAAGATTAATCACACAGGCTGGAAAGGAAGACGGTTATATCAGTGCTGGGAACAGGCTGATAGGTATCATCATGTGACTTGGGCATTTTTCAGACAAGACTTGATTAATGGATAGGGTTCCTTACTAGAGCACCACTGGCTGGCATGCTCCTTCACAAAGACAACCCCATTGGCCTGCACTCAGAAGAGAGAATAAGTCTCTGGGTGAGTCCATAGCAGCAGATCCAATATAACCCCCATGCTATGTTAACTTGGTGCAGCCTCAATCTGTACAGAGGTGGGCTGCCAGCTTACTCAGCTCCTCTGAAATCAGGCTGCACACGGAGAGAAGAGACCAGCATTTGGTCAGTGTCTGGGCTCTGATTTCAGCATGAGCAGATGAGAGAAATGTGGGTAAAACAGGCACCTTTAAGGGCACTGTTCCTCTTGGCTCTCCAGTCCGATATCCTACTCCCACTGCGTGGCTGGAATTCCCATAGAACTCTGCTCCTTGGGCACAGCACTGGGCCACTCATTCAAACTGATCTGCAACATGCTTGAATAATTTAACATTTATCTATGGATTTATCTTGACTAAGATTTAAAGGTGCCTTGTTAGCAGGTGTTAACTAGCATGTTCTAACTAACGTTCTAAAACTCGAATTTAGGCTTTACCGTGCTAAGAGTGGTTGAGCTGAAGACATGTTAAAAACTACACTCGAGTTTTAGAATGTTGGTTAGAACATACTAGCTAGCACCTTCTAACAACACATACCTCTAAAACCTGCTCAAGATAAACCCTGACTGTTTATTACAAAACATTTTGGGAGCTGCTTGCAGAAAAGTCCAAGAAAAGCTTATTCTACTTTGCACTGTTTATGAGGCAGCAAGACTCTCCTGTGTTATGAGACAGTGACTTTAAACTCTTGGAGGATTTACGATTTCCTTTGAAGATGGGACTCATGTTCTTCAAAAATCCTCAGAGACACATTGAGACCACAGAGGGGCAGATAGCTACTAATTCAATTCACCTTTAAATGTTTCCCCCTTTGATTTCTCCTGGGATGAGGGTTTGTGCTGAAACAACAGCCTTTGTTTACATTGAGCTCTTTCTTAATATTTCCTATCAACAATGAAGCACTAGTATAGACAGGGCACTGGTATATATCAGCGAATTTACTGCTGTGTTGTCTGGAAGTCCTGCTATATCAAACAGCCGTCATGAGCATGGATGGTAACATTAACAAACACTGTTAATAATATGTCAAAGCCTCACTTCGCTAGGTGTTGTACAAACATATAGTAAATGACAGTTCCTGCTCCAAAGCACTTACATTCTAAAAGACAAGACATAACAGGTGGATGAGACAAACAAGCAGTCTGAGGTGAGGGAGACACGTGTGTCCAGGTCTTAGACATTCTGAAGCCCCATCTGGCTATTAGATCAAGATAGAACACTCCTTGCTGGAATCTGTAGACCCTGCAAGCCACACCTTCGTGTTAAAGAGCAGGACAGCTGCAATCAGTACCATTACCTGCAAATTTGTTATAGCCCTGACATTTCTGACAAGTTGTCAGTACAATACCCCCAGCTTGACAAAGTTTGGGTGGTTCTGCTCTAGGTGGTGTCTTTCGGGGGTGTGACGAGGCGGTTCTGGCGGGACCCAACTGAGAGTGCCAAATCAGGACCAATTGCTCAAACAGGGCAGTCACAGCCCTAGGCTGGGTTTTTTCCACCTCTAAGGCAAACCAAACCAGCCAGACAAAAAGGACTTTGGTCTCACCCCACTGGCTAACCACAAGTCACACAAGCAATTTCCTTAGACACTCCAGTCTCCCAGTATCACCACCAGTGCCACTCGTCATGGGGATGAATGGTTATGAAAACCAACACCCCAATAAAAGAAATAGGTTCTCTCGATTCCAAAGAATCAAGCCCCAGACCCAGGTCAATATACACATCAGATCTTACCCACAAATCACGCTGTTGCCAATCCTTTAGAATCTAAAATCTAAAGGTTTATTTACAAAGGGAAAAAGGTAGAGATGAGAGGTAGAATTGGTTAAATGGAATCAATTACATACAGTAATGGCAAAGTTCTTAGTTCAGGCTTGCAGCAGTGATGGCATAAACTGCAGGTTCAAATCAAGTCTCTGGAACATCCCCCGCTGGGATGGGTCAGTCAGTCCTTTGTGCAGAGCTTCAGGTTGTAGCAAAGTCCCTCCAGAGGTAAGAAGCAGGATTGAAGACCAGATGGAGATGATGCATCAGCCTTTTATAGGCTTTCCCAGGTGTAAGAACCTCTTTGTCCTTACTGTGGAAAATTACAGCAAAATGGAGTCTGGAGTCACATGGGCCAGTCCCTGCATACTTCGCTAAGTCATAAGGCATGTCTGCCTTCTCTCCATGGGTCAATTGTGTAGCTGATGGTCCTTAATGGGCCATCAAGCAGGCTAAGCAGAGCTAACACCAACTTGTCTGGGATATCACCCAGAAGCACATCACCAACTTGAAATACAGACAGTATAGAGCCAAATACATAACTTAAACTAAAAATGATACATGCACACAGACAGCATAATCATAACCAGCAACCCCTAACCTGGTCTTAGACACCTTATATGACCCCCTTTACCTAAGATTTGGTGCCACTACAGGACCTTGGCTGCAACCCAATTCTATATGGTCTATGGTTCTATATGGTCCCAATTTATATCAATAACGTCACAGGGGGCTCCTTTTGTTGTGATGTTCTCAGCATTTATAGATTCAGAACTGCCCAGTGTATGCTCACTAATGCAAGTCTGACTTCTGCTAGCTAAACAGCAAGGCTCTGGAGGGAGAATGTTGTGGTCCTAGAACACAACGTTCAATGGTGCCCAGAGGAATTTTCTTGTCACAGAAACAGTTACCCCTACTCAGGATGGAGAGATATCAGAGAGGCAAACTCAGCCCTATTTAATAATAATGCAGATTAAACTAGAACCTGGATTTATGATGTATCCGTTTGCAGTCAGTAGATTTCCTATAATTAGATGATGTCTTTCAGTAGGAAGCCAACTCTGTTGGAGCACAGAACTTCAACTTCTTAACCACCCACAGAGATGTAATTAGAGGAAACCACCCACTGTCAAAATGATCTTCAAGGCTTAAAATGGCATGATGAATGACATTGTTTGTGGTGCCTCTTTTATCGTCAATCCTGTAGACTTTGTGCATTATACAGTTTTACCTATATACCCTATAGCAGGGGTTGGCAAACTATGGCCCGGGGCTCACACCCGGCCCTCCACATGTTTTAATCTGGCCCTTGAGCTCCCACCAGGAAGTGGGCTCTGGGGCTTGTCCCGCTCCAGCCAGGGAGCAGGGTCAGGGTCTTGCCCCACTCTGCACGTCTCCCAGAAGCAAGGGCATGTCCCCTCCAGCTCCTACACATAGGGGCAACCAGAGGGCTCCGCACGCTGACCCTGCCCCAAGTGCTACCCCCGCAGCCCCCACTGGCTGGGAACTGCAGCCAATGGGAGCTGCAGGGCTGGAGACTGTGGACGAGGCAGCACGCAGAGCTGCCTGGCTGCACCTTCGCATAGGAGCTGGAGAGGGGACATGCCACTGTTTCTGGGAGCTGCTTGAGGTAAGCACTGCCAAGAGCCTGCTCCCTGACCCTCTCCTGTGCCCCAGCCCCGATCCCCCTTCCACCCTCTGAACCCTTGGTCTCAGCCCGGAGCACCCTCCTGCACTCCCAACACTTCATCCCCAGCCCCACCCCAGAGTGCGCATCCCCAGCTGGAGCCCTCCTATACCCCAACCCCCAATTTCATGAGCATTCATGGCCCGCCATACAATTTCCATATGTGGCCCTTGGGCCCAAATGTTTGCCCACCCCTGCCCTATACTGTTTCCTATTCTATAGGAGTCTGGAACAGTTCTTTCACAGGAAGATGGAAACTAAAAAAAATTGATCAGTCTAATCAGTTTCAATTTAAAAACTTCTGGGCCAAATTCACTGGGGAGATAAATGATGGTGTAAATTGTATGGGTCTGTCAATTGTATGTGGGTTTAACTGGCTTAGCAGTGTAACTTGCATTGATTTGGTATTTACTGGGCATGCAAAATGAGGGTGACAAAGTGATGTCATGGTATGTCAATTTGGGCATAAAATGGGTACAACTCCCACTGAAATCAATGGAAGCTACTTCTGCTTCTGGCAGGGCTGAACTCGGCCCTCTTGGGATGTGTGTGACATACATTATATATATATAGAGAGAGTCAGTAACTGAGGTTTCTACTTCTGGCTCTATCACTGTGATGCTGGGTAAATTACAATCCCTCTGTGCATCCTTACATGGCTACTTCCCTACCTGTGAGATGTAACCACTGAGGTTTCAGAATATAAAAGCAATCTAATAGTTCTTTCCTACACTCCATGAACACCAATCCATCACTGGGAGTAAATGGGTCAGTAGTCAACCTTCCTGCTAATAACCCTCCAGATTGTTCTATATTCCACAGTCCAGTTAGTTTTTCCAGCGTAACCCTTGGCAAGAGACAATGTGAAGCAACTGCAGCTGGAAGGCACTCTATTGTTTCTCTCCGAACCCTGCTTCTCTCATGGCTGGGGGATAAAACACAAGGCAGGCTATGTAAAAGCAGATGGGAAACTCCTGGCTTTCATTTTGGATCCGGGTTTCAATGCAGATGTGAGCAATGTCTGCAAGGAAACTAGATTGGCATTGCTTTTAAAAGAAATTACGGGATTTCATTTACTCTACCAGCAAGATGCAATTTAAAGAGGCAGAACCCAAATTTTAAAAGCATTACATAAACAGGGAGCTTAAGATGAATTCCCTCCCCACCCCATTTTCTCCCCTTCCCCAAGTTGCTTTCATTATTGAACAAAGTTTAGGCCACTGCCAGGACTTGATTCTTTTTGCCATCAGCATCTCCAGCACCTACCATCCCTTCAATTCTAGTTATTCCACGCACCCTAAGACAATCTTTAGTTTTACTACATAGTTCTGGGATTAAATTTTAGCACCCGATTTTCAGGTAACTATTAATAGTTAATGATAATTAATATGCACTTATACTGATTCTTTCATCTAAGGACTTCCAAGGGCTTTACAAACAATGACTAATGAAGGCTCACACTCTCTCTGTGAGGTAGGTAAATACCCATTTTATCCAGGCCCAGAGAGGCTGTACTGGAACTTGCCTAGAGGTCAGAGGCAGGGCTAGAAGTAGTGTTTCTCAGTCTCTTTCTCTAAGCACTAGTTCACTCGCCCTCCATGCTGAAAACATTAGAAAACAAGGCAGTGACTGGCTCTGCAAAGCACTAATGATAACAATGCTAAGCTTCTTCCTCCACTTGCAGGCAGCTTGCGGTAACGTGACCTAATATTACCATAAGCAATGCTGCAACTGGGGCAGAGATTTTCATCTACAGATAAAGCATTTGAATGTCTTGAATAGGGGTGACCATACAGATATATCTAGTCATCAAGATACATAGGAACATGAAGTCCCTGAAGTCTCCGAAGTCTCCAATCCATGGGAGGAATCTGTGTTATTCTTCTAGGCTGCTCTTGTCATCCAACCTAGAGATTTCTGAGTTGGCAGATGTGGAGCACAGAAAACTCCTAAAACATGTTCAAACAAGATGCCTGTCACCAGGGAGAGCTTTGCTGAACCATCTGCCTCAGGAACTTCCTCTTCAGAAATCATAGTGAGATGACTGTGCAGAAATATGGGCCTAGGAAACTGAGACCCTTTGTCAAACTCCAGTTGGACACCGTATGACCTTTGGTGGGCCCTTCCTGCCTCTATTTGACTGGCAAATCTTCTTTTACTTTAAATTAAACTATTTAATCAGCACTTAGCACCTATCACATAAGAACATCACCATGGTATCTACATAGCAAACTAAATTAGACAGTATCTCTCTATTTCCAAGGAATTCGAGCTTTCTTGTGTTTGTTGCAAATTTGGGGTCAATATTCAAATACATCAAATGGCCCTTTATTCCCTGTGACTTTCCACCATTGCCAGGCCTGTTTGAAGCTGATGGTATACTGTGGTAAGGTTGCTGCAGAAAGTGTTTTCCAAATAAAAATAATAAGGCGAAAATCATATTGGAGTTTGCAGTGGGTGTTCTTGTATAATCTAAGTACTGGGCTTATTTTGTTATTGATAGAATGTCCCTCTAGTAAAACGCTGGTAGCATCTGGCAACTTTTAGTAACCAGAATAAAGGTGCTGGGATGGTTGGACAGGATGGTGAAGCAATGCCAAAACATACAAAAATATTTATGAAGGCAGAAAGCCAGTGCAGGCCACCATTCTTTTGTTTTTAAATTGGTCTCCATCCTGTCTTTCATTACTTCCTTCAGTCTCTACCTTCCTCAGAAATTAAAATAACCTTGCATTTATATAGCATCTTCCATTCAAACGGATCTCAAAACACATTACTAAATCTTGGGAATAACTTGATTTTTAAGTTCCAAGCAGAAAAAAAATGGAGTACTGCATCTGAGTCTATAGCCATACCTATGGATTAATCTGTATTCTGTAAACTGGTGTGCAGTATTGATATGGAGCTGTTGTCCTGGTAGGAGAGGTGCAGAAAGTCAAGGGTGCTCTAAGAATATCGCAGCATGCAATGCTTACATGAACCCCCATGCTGGGCCAGTTAAGTGGAAATGTAATGAGGATGCATATGCAGTGGCATTAATTTCCTTTCCTCTGCTACTCAGACAACATGCAGACAGGGCCGCACAGAGGAGGCGGCAAGAGGGGCAATTTGCCCCAGGCCCCGGGCCCCACAGGGGCCCCCACGAGAGTTTTTCGGGGCCCCTGGAGCGGGTACTTCACTCGCTCCGGGGGACCTGGAAAACTCTTGCTGGGCCGGGCCCAGGAGCTTCTTCTGCTCCCGGTCTTCGCCGGGGGGGGGTCCTTCCGCTCCGGGGTGGAGGGGCCCCCTGCCGGCAAATTACCGCCGAAGCTGGACCCGCCGCCGAAGTTCAGCTCGGTCTTCAGCGGTAATTCGGCAGCGGGGGGCCCTTCCGTTCCGGGACCCGCCACCGAAGTGCCCCGAAGGCCCGCGGTGGAGACCCCCCGCCGCCGAATTACCGCCGAAGACCAGACTGCACTTCGGCGGCGAGTCCCAGAACGGAAGGGCCCCCCGCCGCCGAATTACCGCCAAAGACCGAGCTGAACTTCGGCGGCAGGTCCCGGAACTGAAGGGCCCCCCGCCGCCGAAGACCCCAGGCCCCCGGAATCCTCTGGGCGGCCCTGCATGCAGAGTGTTTTGGTGATTTCTCATTAACTGAGGATGGGCTTGTATGTTGCAATTGGAAAGTTCCAAAACCTTCTGGAGCATTTGGGAGCTGCAGGTGATGTTAGGAGGAAGTAGACAGAAGGTTCTAGAAGGTTCTGTGGCAGCTCAAAGTGACAGCTAGGGATGAGAGTTGAGTGACAGTGTGAAATCCCCCCCCCCTTCCTCATAGCCAGGCTGTCTGCATTAGGCACATAGGTACGGTGGACAGCGGGGATTTGGCCATCGGGTATGCCATTAGGAATTGGGCATTTGGGTGAACCAGTTTGAATTGAGCTGCTTGGTAAGGCAATGAGGATGGAGCACACAGGTGATGAAGTGGGCATAACAAACATGACAACTGATCTGGCTCAAGACACATGAAAAGGATCCAGGTTCCAAAAGGTTATAATTCTGTCATGGGACAGGAATCTCTATGTACTGACTCCAGTAGCTACAATTATACCTTCCCTTAAAAAAATACCAAATGCAAATGAAACATATCATCTGAGGACAACCACAAATCAATATAGCAAATTAATAAAACACAGAGACATTCAGTACGGAGGTCAGAGTAGCTACCTGAATCATCTTGCCAGATGAGAGAATTACTCTGGTTCTTACTGGACATCTGTTAATATCTACTATCACTGAACTAACTCCAGGGTTTTCTGATCACACATCCACTTCCTGATTACAAAGCAGTTCCTTCTGCAGTGGCCTGTTCAGTTCATGAGGTGGACCTGCCACCTGCAGCCTATGTTTGCTGGTCCCGGTGTTTTTTCATTGCAGTGACTGGGTAGGCAAATGTTGCTTCTGTTAGCACAGGAACACTGTCAGTAGCATTCTAGAAACAGCTAGTGATGTCCTTGGTTTTGATCAGATGTCTGTTTCTCCTGTAGGACTGGCCCACTCATGGATAGTTACAACTTATAACCTTGGGGCAGATGGCATCTTCTATTTGAAATCTAACATTCTCTCCCATTTGCAATGGGGTGTTTGGCATTCTTTTCATAGCATTTCTTCCATTCCAGTATCCTGGCAGATAAATCTTTAACTACTTTAAGGTTAACGGTCTTTGGCTTAAGAAGCTTGTTGGATGTTGGCACCAAGGTTTTAATCTTTTGCCCATAAATCTCTGAACAGCTGATCCTAATAAAGCATTGTGAGGACTATTGTGATGTACTAACAATGCGACACATGGATCCCTGGCATCTACCATTTTTTTCTATTAAGTTCTTTGTTATTTGTGCTGACTTTTCTGCTAACCCATTTGACTGTGCATAAGGACTTGGCATGTGGTGCTTGAGCTGATATATCACGGAGAACTGCTAAAACAAACTGTATGTGAGGCTGGCAATTCTCACAATATTTGGTGTTTAGTTTAAAGCTCCCAGAAACAAGTGATTTTGTGAAAATCTCAGCTTTTTAAAGTAAGTTTCTAGTCCTTTTGGTTGTGGAGAAAAGCTTGAAAATGTGATCTAGAGTGCACCCTCAAAGCTCAGAAATCAGAATGCAAATAAAATAACTAAACATGCTTAGTCTACTAAGGACTGTTGCACCAGACAGTGTGACCACACTTGATGGCGTTGCACCAGGCATTGTGTAGTAAGTTCCCAAATCTAGTTCAGTCCTGGGAATCCACAAATCTCTAGGTGGCCTCGTGGCAGTGCCAAGTCGGGTCAGGGCATGCACCCCTTTGAATGTCAATGGAAAGCTTGAGAGCATGGTGTGCTGGGGTGTTTTTGTCCATTCTGGCAACATGGCTGAAGAGCATGCAACACTGTTTTTGAATATAATGAGCGACTGAAGGAAGGCCAGAAATTTTCAAGACCGTGACATTTCGCACAAAGTCAAACCACTTTATGCTTAGGATTTGGTCCTGACAGCACATATGGAATGCCTCTAACCACTCCAAGTCTGCCTGTAAGAGGATCCAGGTTTCTGACCCATATAGCAATACACGTAGTACATAAATTTGATAAATTCTGAACTTTGTCTTAACGCAAAGACATTTTTGCATCCATAAGCAAGACATGGACTTCATTCAGGAGGTGGCCAGATGTATTCATCAAAGAATGTCCAATTTGCCACAATTGTTCCAACTCTCCTTGCAGCCTAGGTAGATGAACTCATCAGGGCTCTCCATAGTACTCAACCCACCTGCACCAGGTGCTTTGGTCACCCAGCTCTGAGGTTCTGGGCCTTGGTCTTCTGGCAGGAGATGTTCAACTCCATAGCATGGGCAGCATCTGGGAGACCTTGGATGGTGGGACTGAAGTTATCTGATTTCTCCACAAGCAAGGCAGCATCATTGGTGTGATCTTGGTTGGTAGCCACTTCTTGACCAATCTTGATTCCGACACGTGGAACAAGAAGTCCTAATATTCAGTAAATAGCTCAACAGAATAGTGTGGAGGTGCAAGAATGCATCCTTGCCACACACCTCACATTGTGTAGCAATGTGGTGAAAGCCATGAACCAACATGCACTCTTGAACCTATACTCATGCATCAGACACAGCAGAAATTCGGAATGCCAACTCCTTTCAGTGCGAGCCAAAGTGCTGACCTGTTGACTGAATCAAAAGCTGCACTGATGTCGATACGTGCCACATGAACTGGGCAGTTAAATTATTGGTGCAGCTCAGCCAGAAGACAGAGGGTGTGGAAAGCGTCCATAGTTTACTGCTCTATAGTGAATCCTGATTGCTGTAGACAATGATGTCTGTTAAAGAGCTGCTGCATCCTACCAAGCAGAATGTGACCAAAGACCTTATCAGGGGGATCAACAATGAGACTGACCTGTGGTTGGCACACTCATTGTGAGATCCTCTGCCATTGTACGGGGACAGGCATCTTTCCATTCTGCTGGTACTTTGATGCCCACACTTTTAAGAACAGTTGATGCAGGCTGATGCTCACTGGTTCCAGAGCACATTTGAGCAGCTCAAGTGGATTATTATCAGGTCCAGCAGCACATCCATTACGTTACTTTTGGATGGTCTTTCATACTTCCTCAAGTGACAAAGGATCAGTGTTCACCCCTGGATCTGCAGCTATGTGGATTGCCAGGTCACATAGCTCTAGACAGTCGTCAGCAGGTCGTCTGTTCAGCATGCTATCTGTAATCAGACGGCTCTCCCTGTTTGACAGACAAGGTCCTGGAGAGATGGAAACCCCATTTTAAAAGAACAGAATCATAGAATATCAGGGTTGGAAGGGACCTCAGGAGGTATCTAGTCCAACCCACGCTCAAAGCAGGACCAATCCCCAACTAAATCATCCCAGCCAAGGCTTTGTCAAGCCTGACCTTAAAAACCTCTAAGGAAGGAGATTCCACCACCTCCCTAGGTAACCCTTCACCACACTCCTAGTTAATTTTTTTTCCTAATATCCAACCTAAACCTCCCCCACTGTCACTTGAGACCATTACTCTTTGTTTTGTCATCTTATGTTCTTGGACATCTTCCAAAAGGAACCCCAAATTTATTATTTTTCAAATATCACAATTTTAAGCCAAGCTCATGATTCCAGCCATGGATGATCAGGTTCTGTTTTCTGTATTTATTGTAGATTTCACAGTTCAATGGCCAGAATAGGACATCTTGAACTCTGTTTATACTTTGCAGAACCCAGATGAGCACTGTGGATTCTTAGCAATTCTGCCCTTGTAATGGGCATTATTATGAGACAAAGTCCTTCGTACATAATCTCACTGTATGCAGCAGTTTATACCCACAGTCATGGTGTGTTTTTATGCTGGAGGAATGTGGGCTTTTTCGGTTGGCCATCCATCAAGCTGTTGTGAGGTTGCATCATTTGTGTTTCTTCTCAGAGCTTGTTAAATTTTGTTTCAGAAATTGGCAGTGCCTGAGTCAGATTTCCTTCAAACTCCTATTCCTGCAGTGTTGACTTTCACTATTTATAGAAACTCTTAAAAACATGTCTGTTGTAGTAAGAAGCTCCCTCTCTGAACTCTCTGAACTATAAAAGCAGCAAAGAGTCCTGTGGCACCTTATAGACTAAACAGACGTATTGGAGCATGAGCTTTTGTGGGTGAATACCCACTTCGTCGGATGCATGTAGTGGAAATTTCCAGGGGCAGGTTTATATATGCAAGCAAGAAGCAGGCTAGAGATAACGAGGTTAGTTCAATCAGGGAGGATGAGGCCCTCTTCTAGCAGTTGAGGTGTGAAAACCAAGGGAGGAGAAACTGCTTTTGTAGTTGGCTAGCCATTCACAGTCTTTGTTTAATCCTGAGCTAATGGTGTCAAATTTGCAGATCAACTGGAGCTCAGCAGTTTCTCTTTGAAGTCTGGTCCTGAAGTTTTTTGCTGCAGGATGGCTACCTTTCCTAGACACCATGGTGCATGGTCACATTAACACCACCCTATACCAAAAACCTACCGACCGCTATGCCTACCTTCATGCCTCCAGCTTCCATCCCGGGCACACCACACGATCCATTGTCTACAGCCAAGCACTGAGGTACAACCACATCTGCTCCAACCCCTCAGACAGAGACCAACACCTACAAAATCTTCACCAAGCATTCTCAAAACTACAATACCCGCATGAGGAAATAAGGAAACAGATCAACAGAGCCAGACATGTACCCAGAAGCCTCCTACTGCAAGACAAACCCAAGAAAAAAACCAACAGGACTCCACTGGCCATCACATACTGTCTGCAGCTAAAACCCCTCCAATGCATCATCAGGGTTCTACAACCCATCCTGGACAATGATCCCACGCTTTCACAGGCCTTGGGTGGCAGGCCAGTCCTTGCCCACAGACAACCTGAAGCATATTTTCACCAGTAACTGCACACCGCACCATAGTAACTCTAACTCAGGAACCAATCCATGCAACAAACCTCAATGCCAACTCTGCCCACATATCTACACCAGCGATACCATCACAGGACCTAACCAGATCAGCCACACCATCACCGGTTCATTCACCTGCATGTCCACCAATGTGATATACGCCATCATATGCCAGCAATGCCCCTCTGCTATGTACATCGGCCAAACCGGACAGTCTCTACGGAAAAGGATAAATGGACACAAATCAGATATTAGGAATGGCAATATACAAAAACCTCTAGGAGAACACTTCAACCTCCCTGGCCACACAATAGCAGATGTAAAGGTGGCCGTCCTGCAGCAAAAAAACCAGGACCAGACTTCAAAGAGAAACTGCTGAGCTCCAGTTCATCTGCAAATCTGACACCATCAGCTCAGGGTTAAACCAAGCCCGGGAATGGCTTGCCAGCTACAGAACCAGTGTCTCCTCCGTCGCCTGTCCGGTCTCCGCAAGGCCATTTGCTTTGAACCTCGTGCCCCCCCGCTAGAAGGCGGGATTCAGGCGCGGTAATTGTGCGCCAGGACACAGGTCACGGGGCCCAGGGCAGGCGCGGGGGCCGGGGAGACACGTTACTGCCCAGCCACGGAGCCGGGGCAGGGATCAGGGCAAAGCCCTCACCCCCCCGCCCCCTGCCACGGGTCGCGCACCAGGCCTCGGCCCGCCCGGGGCAGGGCCCGTTCCAGGCCCAGGCCCGGGCCCGAGCGGGGCACGAGCCAGCGGCACCAGGCAGGGCTCGGGCACGGGAGCGGCGCGGTGCCCTAGGGCGGCAGGGGAAAGGGCGGGCGGGCGAGCCGCGCGCCTCCCTCCGTCAAACGCATCCCCTCAGGCTGGGGGGAGGGGACGGACGCTCTGAGGTCTCCCCGCGCCTGCGCCACGCTGACATCATCCTTTCCCCGGGCTCGCGCAAACCCGCACGCCTCTACGATGGATTACCGATGGGTGCCAATCAGCTCTGGCCTCTTTTGCTGTGAACGCCAATCAGAGGCCGGGGGCGGGACTTCGTCGCGCCGCGCCCGCTCTGCGGCGGCGGCGGCGGCGGAGGAGGAGGGGCATGGTGAGGGAAGACGGGGTAGCGCTGCCTCGCCCAAGGCTCCGCCCCCTCCCTCCGCGAACGCGCGCGGCCCCGCTTATCACGCCGACAAAGAGAGTGGTTGCGTCACCTCGTCCTATGTGTCCGGCGGCGGCGCGCGCCGCTTTCTTTCCCGGCTCTGGCGAGCACGAGCATAGGGCCCCGCCCCTTCGCGGCCTTGCCTTTGCGTCGGCTCCGCATACGTCAGCGGCGCGCACGTCGCCCTGCCCCTCGCCTCGCGGCCTGTGCGTTTAACGAGCGGCGCGCGCAGCCGGAGGAGTCTGAGGGGAGCTGCCGCCGCCGCCTTCCGGGGAGTGGGAGTCAGCGGGGCCGGAGCCGGGCGCGGAGGGAATGAGGCCAGGGGCTGTCGTCGGAGCAGCGTCCCCGTGAGCAGCGCGGGACCCGCCGCCGCCCGAGAGCGAAAGGCGCGCCCGGCCCCCGCCGCGCAGGGCAGGGGCAGCCCCGCCAGGGAAGCCATTTTGTGCCGCCCCGGCCGCCCCCTCCCCCACCAGCCGCCGGGCCGCCGCCCTGCCGGGTAGCCCCGGCTCCCTGCTGCACAGGCCCGCGGGGCCCCTGAGCGAGAGCGGCCCGGGCAGGGACGGGGGAGCCCGCAGCGGGCGGCGGCCGCGCTCCCCATGGCGAAGAAAACGTACGACCTGCTCTTCAAGCTGCTGCTGATCGGGGACTCCGGCGTCGGCAAGACCTGCGTCCTCTTCCGCTTCTCCGACGATGCCTTCAACACCACCTTCATCTCCACCATTGGTGAGTGACCGGCCCCCCCCAGCTCCACCCTGGGTGGGTGACGGGGACCCCCACCCCCACTATCGGTGAGTGACCGGGGCCTGCCTCCCCGCCCCCCACCCTGGGTGAGTGACGGGGACACCCCTGGTTCCTACCATCGGTGAGTGACCGCCCCCCCCCCCGGGTGAGAGACGGGGACCCCTCTCGCCCCCACCATCGGTGAGTGACCGGGGCCCGCCCCCCCACAGCTCCACCCTGGGTGAGTGACGGGGATCCCCCCGCCCCCATCATCGGTGAGTGACCGGGGCCCGCCCCCCTCTCGCCCAGCTCTACCCTGGGTGAGTGAGGGGCCTGATCCTCAATCCTGGAAGCCTGATTCTCACCTGGGGGGGAGGCGACATGCTCCTCCCTCACACGCCCTTGGTGTGTGAGTGGGGCCTGCCTGAGACCTGCTGCACCGACCCCCATCCTATCTCGACTGTTAGGGAGTGACTGGGACACCGACCCCTACATTCATCTCTGCCATCAGGGAGTGACCAGGGGAGCCTTCTATCCCCGAGGCACCCTGCCCAGTTGACCTGATCATGTCTCCCCACCACCCCAACCACACACATCTTATGCCACTATCAATTGAATTGCCCCTTATATCTCCTGCCATCACTACTCGGGTGAGATCCTTCGTTAATCTCCACCATTGGAGTGTGATTCCGGAGAGACTTGGACCACTCCTCTCCCAGGGGTGACTATACTTCTTTATGTGCATCCCAATGCCAGCTTCATCTCCAGCATCTGTGAATGACCTTTGAGAATCTCTCTACCTGCTGGGAACCTGACTCTCTTTCTCACCCCCAACATCATTTCCACTGGTGGCTGGTAAGACCAGGTTAATTATGGGGGGACTCACTGTTTCTCTGTGATGCCACCCTCACTCTGTTATTAGTGGGTGAGCTCCCTCGAAGTCCAGTCAGCACATACTATTACTTCTGGGAGAATTCTGTGCCACTGCGCAATGTAGAATTTGCACAGAATTAATGTTCCCTGCAGAATTCTGTATTTTTTTTCCTGATAAATTTGTGGTTTCCACCAAAATGCTCCTTTGGTGGAAATTACGAATTTGAGCCCTGGGTGCGGCGCAGCAACATTTCGTCAATCTATTGTTGTCTGCATTGTTACAGACTGCACTTCTGACAGGTATTTTGAAATAAATTACCAAAATAATTGAAATTGATGTGATTTTATTGTGCTGTTTTGACAAAATTTGCAGAATTTTTAATTGGTACGGAATTCCCCCAGGAGTAACCCTATCGCCTATATTTGAGTGCAAACCCTCTCTCAAAATGGCTTTCATGTCCATTTTTGAGGAAAAAGGGTATGTGTTCTGAGATCTTCCCTCCCCATCTCCCTGTGCTCTTGACCTCAAGACCTTTTCCAATTAAGCAGGTTGTTTCTCTAGATTTTTTTTTCTCCCTCTTTCCTCATCATCATCTGCATGTACTGTCTTGGGCTGAATGCCTGACCCTCCAGTGTAGGGACTTCTAACCTCTTTGGTCAACTGTACCAACTTAACAGGAGTGCCACTGTATCTGCCAATGCTTACTTGCAGGCAGTGTGTACAGATGTATACCACATGCAGCAGAAGTTAATTGATTCAGAAGTTCAGTCTTGGAAATTAGACTGGTGTTTGGATTGGATTACGGTCTGTGGGGCTTAGTGTGCAGACTTGAATGACTGGCAGCACTGTTGCTCTTCTAGTGCAGGGGAACATATAGTACTAGTCATACAAACATGAAGTATCAACAGTGGTAGATAAGCATAGTTAGGAACCACTGTTCTGTGTTGTGGTGTTCAGTCTGCTATAGTTCTAATCAATCAAAGCTCAAATGTGTCCCTAAAAGCCCTACAAGAAATGGTGCTTTCTTAATCACTGAAGTTTGTGTAATTTAGGAAGGTATATTTGGTATTTGAGACTCCTAAGTAGCTAGGGATAGTTGAGACATCCATGGTGGTTAGGTAGCAACTCAATTGTCTTGGACTGGAGCTCTTAGCTGCTTTATTTTTATAGCCCATGTTCCCACTCTAACCTTCATAACACCTCATCCAAAGAAAGTAGAATTGTTCAACGCTGTGTTTTATTTCATTACAAGGGCCATAATTTAATTAATTAATCCATATTTGTCACTTGATATGCATTTGTCTGAGTTTACATTAGACTAAGCATTGCTTGCTTTTTCCTGATGGTGGGAAGTGGAGTTTTGTTTAGTCTGTGTTTCAAGTTCAAGCCCTTTAATGTTGAATTTAAGGAATTGGTGATAGGTAGTGGTGGTACTGCCCTAGCCATGCCACAGAAAATATGCATTATTAACACAATGTTTAGACATCTATAAATGAGATTGTAAACTGGTTGAAGCCTTATGGGTAGCTTGAGTATAGGCAAAAGTTTATCCTTAGAACCAAATTGTTTGTCGGTCAGTTTTGAGGTACTAGAGATGATTAGTGTTGTGCACTCTTGTGCTTTTCTGGCTACACCAGGGGTGGGCAAACTACTGCCCGGGGGCCACACCTGGCCCTCCAGACATTTTAATCTGGCCCTCGAGCTCCCACCAGGAAGCAGGGTCCCGGGGCTTGTCCTGCTCCAGCTGGGGAGCAAGGTCAGGGTCTTGCTCCTCTCCACACAGCTCCAGAAGCAGGTGCATGTTCCCCCTCTTCTCCTCCCCACCCCACCCCCCCGGCTCCTACATATAGGGGCAGTCAGGGGGCTTGGCACGCTGCCCCTGCCCCAAGCGCTGCAGCCAATGGGAGCTGCAGGGGTAGCGCCTGCAGACAAGGTAGTACGCAGAGCTGCCTGGTCGCACCTCCGCGTAGGAGTCAGAGAGGGGACATGCCGCTGTTTTTGGGAGTTGCTTGAGGTAAGCACTGCCCAGAGCCTGTCCCCCCGACCCTCTCCTGTGCCCCAGCCCTGATGCCCCTCGCACTCTCTGAACCCCTTGGTCCCAGCCTGGAGCACCCTCCTGGACTCCCAACTCTTCATCCTCAGCCCCACCCCAGAGCACGCATCCCCAGCTGGAGCCCTCCTGTACCCCTATTTCGTGAGCATTCATGGCCTGCCATACAATTTCCATACCCAGATGTGGCCCTTAGGCCAAAAAGTTTGCCAACCCTGGTCTACACCATAGCTATGTTCTAGAGTCCACAGATGGGATTTTTAAGCATGCCTGGAGTGAGTTAGGCACATCTTGAAAATCCTGTCCATAGACTCTAGAATATTGCGATTGTGTAGACTGAGAAGCACAAATCCCATTGGAAATTAATGGGACCTGTGTTTCTGTCACTTGGGTGCTTCTGAAAATCCTACACTATGTATCTAATTTGTGCTCTTGAATGCATAAAACAGTGATTTTAGAACAAAATCCAGCTCCAATTAATTGGTGTGTGGTCTCAAAGCTAATATGAACTAATAATCCAGGTTTTATGTGGCATTCAGAACTTCCTTTATGACTACATGAGATTCTCAAATTGGTCTGTAGAATAGTTGCTAATGGATTGTGAAAACTTGTCTTGTTACACAGTGCTGGCTTCTGACTGCTAAATTGTATAAAGATGGCTCAAAATGCATTTTCCATCTAAAAAATTGTTTTATTTACTGCTTGGCTGTTACAAAATCATGAAAGGGATGCACTCTGAATGAATGCAAATAGAGTAGGAGTGGACCATGCAACTCCTATTAAGATGTGGCCCACTCATATTATGGAAAAACCTAAGGTGCATTAAAACATTGGTCCTCTTGCACTTGCTCAAGCACTACTCTGAAGGGTGAATTGTGTTAACATGTAAAATGGCTGAGTAATCAATCTGAAAATGGCTTATCACACACTAACACTTTCAATTGTAGCTCGTAGGCCTTGCCTGCACTAAAGACTCTCTGAAAATCTCCTCCATTGGTATAATACTGGCACAGCCTCACTGGTCACACTGGTGTAGAGCCCACAAGTTTTTGACAGATCTATATGACATGGTGGTTTTGATGCTGTCGGCCTCTATGTGAGAACTTCTGCTGGTAGCAGGAGAGGTGCTGTACCAGTTCTGCAGCAATGATGGGGAAACTTTCAGCAAAGCTCAGTGCAGATGCAGCCTTTGACATGGTGCAATAAGGAAGTAACAAGTGCATTCCATTTGTATCGATTTAGTAAGGTGAACTACAGCTTATTTACCTACTTCTACTTAAATTGTATCAGAGCCTTATCATATTTGAGTGGATGAAACATGGTTGCCGCTAGCTAACTGACTATAATTTGGTATACTTTGAGTGCTTTTGTAGTCGTTGCTTTTAGCAAGGACTACAAAAGCACTCAAAGTATACCAAATTATAGTCAGTTAGCTAGCAGCAACCATCTAGTTCATTCTCAAAACATTAGTTGAACTTTTGTATGTATGTGAATGACTTCATTACCATGGCTAGAGGTGCTATAAATAAGCTCTCCTTCAGAATCCCTAAGTCATCATAACCTCCCTGAATAGAGCAGGGAATCTGTCTTCAAAAGCTTTGGGACTTATTTAAAGTAGGCTGTGAATATCTTATAGCAGAGGTAAGAATCTGTCCTAAAGGACACTTATTTTTTTAAACAGTCCTGTATTCTTTAGTGCAGAGATCACTATTTTGACTTTAACTATAAGTCTCCTGGTAACTTTGGTTTTGTCTAATTGTTTCCCCAAATTCCCCACTATTGCTACTGTTGGATCAGCTGTTAGTAATACCCATGATTGGTGTACATGAAGTGGAGGTGATCTCTGGTGTGGTAAGCCATCATAGTGTAGACCTATTTAGAGCAAGATTAAAAAGATGTTTAAAATTTAAACCGCTTTCTAGAGCCTTTTCTGTTAGCACTTCCATCATTGCTGCTACTGGTGGTGCTGAACTGATGGCAGCAACAATTTTATTTTCCCACCAAAAAAATAGCCCAGTGCAGATACCTTTGTTCAGTCAATGAAAGCAGTTTTGCGAAACAACCTTGGAAAATTGTGCTTGCATGTGGTGAAAAGCTGCTTGGGTTCAGGGAGTAAAACATTGTGTTTATATCATGAGCATGGCAAGTAGATCTTGTGTCTGGGTTGGTATGCTTTCATGCCGATTTGGAAGGATGTCAGTGTTTCACAAAACTTCAGGCACACAATTGATGCTTACATGTCTAAATTGAACTGAAACAATTATCTGGTGCATGAGAACCTGTCAATGAAACTGACCAGGGTTATTTATTTATTTGCATTAGCAAAGGGTACATAAACAATAAAAAAATAAACTAGATCTGGGGCAAACCCTTAATTTTAATTATTTGGTGCTAATGCAAGCAAACATAAATATTCCCTTCTGAGTGCCTCTCAATTTTATCTGGGCTAACAAATATTTTTATCATGGATCTTAATGTTCTCCTCTTCCTCTGTGCATTATTTATAGTGAGGGGGGTTTCCTAAACTGAGCCTTTTATCTTAAACTATATCTCCAGTTTAAGTGAAGATAGAGGTAAACATATTAGACTACAGGGGTAGGCAACCTGTGGCACATGCGCCAAAGGCGGCACGTGAGCTGATTTTCAGTGGCACTCTCACTGCCTGGGTCCTGGCCACCAGTCTGGGGGGCTCTGCATTTTAATTTAATTTTAAATGAAGCTTCTTAAATAAGGCTTTTAAAATGTTTACTTTACATACAATAGTTTAGTTTATATATTATAGACTTATAGAAAGAGACCTAAAAATGTTAAAATATATTATTGGCACGCGAAACCTTAAATTAGAGTGAATAAATGAAGACTCGGCACACCACTTCTGAAAGGTTGCTGACCCCTGGACTATACTATGAAAACTAAATCATGCTACTGATTGTTCCAAAGATAAAGCATTAGGCAGTGTACAAAATTGTACTCCACATAACGCCATTCTTTAATCTGCACTCTTGAAGTAGCTGTATTTTATGAGTATGGAGTACGTCTTTTCATAGAAGATACTGAGTGAAAACTAAACAAGTAGCTTGCTTTAAGGTCCATTCCAGAATTATCAAGCATCTTTGGTGTCAAGCTAAACTTTGGTCAGAATTCGTATCTAGACTAAGTGAGTCCTGGATCTCAAAACCAAACTAGCATAATGATATATTTTTTTTCTGTCTTAGGTTTCTTATGCCAATCATTGTGGCTTCTAAGCACTTGTGAGGGAAGAGCCCCAGGAAGAACTGGGGTGAGGAAAGGAACCAGTGGTGATTTCATTTTGATTGTAGTTGAGCAGTTTCATATGGAGATTGATATGAATTTTGGGAAGCAGTAATTGTTCCCAGGCTCTGCAAATTTAAGTACCATTGGAATACATGTCCCCTGTTTGAGGCTTACTGACCTTGTATCTGCCCTTTCATACTAACATGCTTGTTCAGCCTCCACCTCTTAGTTTCAGTCAAACAAATCCACATTTGCTAACCATACTCAAATGACACTGAGCTGCATGGAAAGGAGTCTCTCAAGGTTTGTCCACAAGGAAACTTCACCAATATGACTGCTAGTAAGTATATCACTTTGTAGCTATACTGACATAACTCCCAGAGCAAAGACTTGTTATAAAATAACTCCACATGTTATGATGCCATAGTTCCCTGTGTAGGCAAACCCTTAAAAGCGTGCCACTCTGACTAGAATCAACAGAAGGAAACGGAATTCAATCTCATCTCTCCATTTGCTAATTACTCCATTAATTCCTCATGCTCTTTAGGTCGAGGTATCAAATTCATCCAGAGGAGAGGGATAGATTCTGTTTTGTTATGGTCTATGGCCCAAGATACAAATTCAAGACTTGCGTACTCTCCACAAGGCACAGTGGAATGAATGCCCACTGATTTTTGTAGGAGGCTTTCAGAGAGATTGATGGTAGAGAATATGGCCTTTATTTAGTAACTGTTTGATTTGTTTGGTGCCTTGTGTTATGAGGATAACATGTTTCTCTTTAGGCCCACTGCTATTTCCTTCTTCATCCTTTTATCCCCCTTTTTGATATCTTTGAGTATCTCCTGTTCTCTTGTTTCCCTTCCTGCAGCAATTCCAACCTGCCCTATCTCCATTCAAATTAAATAGTAAACATGATCATTCAGCTCTATCAAGTTGACACCCCAACCTGGTAGGGGAATTCACAGCTCTGAGGTGTTGTTTCAGGCTGTCTGCAGACCTAGTCAGATAATCACTGTTTGTTATACTCAGTTCACATCTTGAAGGCTCTCAGCAGCCGTGAGGGCTAGGACTCTATTTGAAAAACAAAAACAAAATTCAGATTCTGGATATTCCAAATGTCATGTAGGCTGTAAGTTTGACACCCCTGCTCTAGGCTTGAAAGCAATTTTAGGGTTGTTTTTGTCATAGGCATAACAAGGAGATTGGGCTCATCACCTCAGTGTTTTTTAGAGTAGCTGTTACTTGAAATTAGAGCCTAATATTTACAAATGATCAAGCTTTCAATAAACTTAAGTGGCAAGCTAAAGGAGACTCTAGTAAACCCAATAAAAAAAACCACTGTTCAGGGGAAAGAAGAGCCTGGTGCTGCAAGAACCCTTCTCTTGTGCAGAGAAACTTGGAGTAGAGGTTGCCATTAGAGATGTAAAAATAGTAAACAGTTAACCGGTAAGCATTAGTCTTACTGGTTAACCCTCCACCCTAACCATTAACTCCAGCTGCATCTGCTAGGCCTGGTCTACACTAGGCGTTTAAACCGGTTTTAGGAGCATTAAACCGATTTAACGCCACACCCGTCCACACTAAGAGGCCCTTTATATCAGTATAAAGGGCTCTTTAAACCGGTTTCTGTACTCCTCCCTAACGAGAGGAGTAGCGCTAATATCGGTATTACCATATCGGATTAGAGTTAGTGTGGCCACAGATCGACGGTATTGGCCTCCGGGCGGTATCCCACAGTGCACCACTGACCGCTCTGGACAGCAATCTGAACTCGGATGCAGTGGCCAGGTAGACAGGAAAAGCCCCGCGAACTTTTGAATATTTCCTGTTTGCCCAGCGTTGAGCTCCGATCAGCACGTGTGGTGATGCAGTTAAAAATCAAAATAAAGAAAGAGCTCCCGCATGGACCATGCGTACGTGATCGCTGTAAGGGCAGGCAAATCTGTTCTATCAGCGCTCCGTTACAGAAGACGAATTAAAAAACATTTTTAAAAAATCTCCAGACAGATGCCATAGCAGGGACTCAGCGCACTGCTGCGTGACAAGCGTAACGGAAAGCCAAGGAATCAAATGGACGCTCATGGACTGGAGGACTCAAGCTATCCCACAGTTCCTGCAGTCTCTCTGAAAAGCATTTGCATTCTTGGCTGAGCTCCAAATGCTTCTAGGGACAAACAGTGTCCGCGGTGGGTCAGGGCATAGCTCAGCAATTTACGCAACCCCCCCACCCACCCCCAGAAGTGAAAGGGAAAACAATCCTCTCTCGACTCTTTTACATGTCACCCTATCTGTACTGAATGCTGCAGATAGACACGATGCTGCAGCACTCAACACCAATATCCTTGCTCACCCCCTGCCATGGGAGGCTGATAGTGCATTGTCGTCATCATCAGCCTATTGGCACATGGGGCTGTGCAAAAGGACTGGTAACCATGCCGACTAGCATCAGTTAGGTCGATCAAGGGTGCCTGCCCCTAATTTTTCCTGGTAGATGGTGCAATATGGCTGGTAACTGTCCTCATCATAGCAACAGGGGGCTGAGCTCCATCAGCCCCCACCCTTCATGTGTAAAGAAAAGATTCAATTGCCCCTGGACTAGCAGAGGGATGCTGGGCTCCTCTCCTCCACACTCCTTACTGTCCTGTCTGGACTATCATAGCAGCTGGAGGCTGCCTTCCACTCATTTCTCACTAACAAGTCACTGTGTCTTATTCCTGCATTCTTTATTACTTCATCACACAAGTGGGGGGACAATGCTATGGTAGCCCAGGAAGGCTGGGGGAAGAACGGAATGAACAGGTGGGGTTATTGCAGGAGCACCCCATGTGAATAGCATACAGCTCATAATTTCTGCAGGATCTGACACAGAGCAGCTGTGCTCTCTGGTTCTCTAGTACACTTGCCCATATTCTAGGCAGGACTGATTCTATTTTTAGATACCAAAAAGGAGGGATTGACTCAGGGAGTCATTCCCAATTTTGGCTTTTGCGCCCCTGGCTGATTTCAGCCAGGGGCACTTATGACAGCAGCAAATGGTGCAGTGCAAAAGGACTGGTAGCCACGATCATCTTATTACCAATTTATGGTATGGTAGATGGTGCAGTATGGCTGGTAACCATCTCTGCTGTCATGCAAAAGCATGCTGCTGTGTAGCGCTGCTGAATCGCCTCTGTGAGCGGCATCTAGTACACATACGGTGACAGTCACAAAAGGCAAAACAGGCTCCATGATTGCCATGCTATGGCATCTGCCAGGGCAATCCAGGGAAAAAAGGCACGAAATGCTTGTCTGCCGTTGCTTTCCCAGCGGAAGGAGTGACTGACGACATTTACCCAGAACCACCCGCAACAATGATTTTTGCCCCATCAGGCACTGGGATCTCAACCCGGAAATTCCAAGGGGCGGGGGAGGCTGCGGGAACTATGGGATAGCTACGGAATAGCTACCCACAGTGCAATGCTCCAGAAATCGACGCTAGCCTCGGACCGTGGATGCACACCACCGATTTAATGTGTTTAGTGTGGCCGCGCACACTCGATTTTATACAATCTGTTTTGCTAAACCGGTTTATGTAAATTCGGAATAATCCCGTAGTGTAGACGTACCCCTAGAGTGGCCCCAGTCCCTGGCACGCCCCTTGGCCAGAGTGGCTCTGGCCCAGCGGTTAACCAGTTAAACGATATAATTTTACTAATTTAAATGGTTAACTTTTAAAAACAATATTTATATCCCTAGTTGCCATGGGTCTGTAGTTTCGTGTTACATGTTTCCTTTGTGCATTTAGCCACAGATGTGGGGAGCTTTTCTTTTCATGTCTGAAGAGCTTACTTGTGTTTCTCCCTGATTATCCTCCCCTGCCCACTTAGTAGTGGGTGATTTAGATATCAGAAATAATTTGACCTACTGTGTAGTTAAACTAGCTTGATTTTTTTTGTTGGCACTGGGGGTACTAAGGTTGATCTAGATTTGAAAGACCTGGTCTAAGCAGTGTTTTGAGCCCCTCTACTTTGAGCTGTCTAACTTGCTTCAGGGGGCTTGCTGCCCTGACCGGTTTAGGTCTGAGCACCAATACCTTGGGATCCATACCATTAGGACATGCTTGTGATGGAGGCCTTACAGTCCAGGACGCTTGATCTGCCTTCGGATTAACAGCCAGTTCTGAAGATATCAAAGTAAGTGAACCCAGCACTGGTAGTACCAGAACACGTACCAGCCTTTCTGTAACCCATTCCAGTTCAGAGGAAGGGTCTACCTCAAAAAAGAGGACCCGGGAAAGGGGTGCAGGTTCTGGAACCTCCATATACCAAAGCATTTATTAGCATGGGGGAAAAAAAATACTGCTAGGCGGTATTTGATTTTTCTGGTGTATCCATCTGGCACAAGGAGTTTCTTCAATATTAAATTCTGTCCTTTGCTAAGAGTAGGTGGGAAGTGTGTGCTTTATAATAATAATAGGAGATATACCAATCTCATAGAACTGGAAGGGACCTTGAAAGGTCATCAAGTCCAGCCCCCTGCCTTCACTAGCAGGACCAATTTTTGCCCCAGATTCCTAAGTGGCCCCCTCAAGGGTTGAACTCACAACCCAGGGTTTAGTAGGCCAATGCTCAAACCACTGAGCTATCCCTCTCCCCTTTGGTAGCTAGGACACTCTGGGCCCAAGACTTGAGCTTCAGAAACCTTCTAAAAAAGCTGTGCGCCTATTGGGATCACACACATGCATCCATTGTGACAAAGTTCACAGCTGAAGTTAAGGGCTGTGAGATCCAATAACTTCAGTCCCTATTCTATAAAATTATGCATGTGCAGGAAACAGAGACCTTTTGTCTTAAGAATGTTGCCAATATGAGTGAGGGTTGTCTCTGGAATAGAGCTTGGTGCATACTTAAGTTTAAATAGCATGTTGACAACCATGTCAGAACTCTACAATGATTACACCTGTATTACTGATCTTTTTCTCTGAGTAAAAGGCAAACATCCTTTGTCATGCTTTCACTCTTTTCTTAAATGAATGCAGCAACTTCTATTTTCTTCTCAGGTAGATAGCAGTAGGTAGGAATGCATCTTTCTTAGTGTGCATGCTTGTATCTTTTTATTGAGATTTTCCTAGTGGATGTATGGTCAACCAACATACACTTACTTCTGTCAGTGGTTCTTCCTCTTGTTTCTTCGCTAGCAGTATCTTGCATTGGACCTGTTTAGATCTGTCTGAAGGGGTGTAACCAGAGGGAAGTACTTCTTTCAACTGCTCAGTTTGTGCTACACTGAAATTGATAGTATAAAATTTTGTAACCTGTGAAGTTCAAATTTTACGCCTTTCTTTTTAGTGGCAAATTATCAATTGATCTCTGATATGTCTTTGCATGTGTGATGATCAGAGTAGCAAGAATGCTGATCAAAAGCAAAGTTTCTGGAAGGTCTGGGACAGCAATTTAAATTGTCATATTTAGTGATGTTTTGGTGATTGTCATCAAATGTCTTAGATTCTAACTATTCTGCTTTTGTAAACCAACTTTCAGTAGTACATATGATTAAAAAATCTGAAGAAAGCTGTTTTTCTGCACTTGGTCAGATGAACACTGGTCACCTGTCCACAATATTGATCAGCAACTTTCACACTTTCTCATACTAACTATAGTAACACTGATGGCCGAACAATGAGATGAACTAGCCAGTCTTGCATGTTGTCAGATGCTCACTTGGTAGAAGATCCTAGATTGTAGCAAACCAATCCTCCTACTCCTATCAAAACATCACTGCAGTTGACTTCAGCCTTTCTACAATCACTAATTGCTCCTTCAGTTCCTCTTTTCCCCATCCCACCAGGTTTTTAGACAAATACATTGTTTGTGCAGATTTCCTACAGGAACATGCTGAAAATCCACTTTCATTTTTTCCTGAAAAAAATGTTTCACAGCCCTGTTAATGGAATGGAAACATACTGTGTATTCCTACTAAATAACCTTTAACAGTCATTACATGATTTCAGCCCATGCCATCAGAGAACTAATCAAATCATTCCCAAATGGTGGAGGGTAAGATAGACAAAATGCAGAATGCACCAAGGCTCTTGAAGCAACATGTCAAGTCAAAGGCCTGCCAAATTAAGTTATTTAGCAGTAGTTGGGATTTCTGGAAAGGAGGGTGTAAGCCATCAGAAGAAGACAGGTATTGAAATGAAAGATAATGTAGTGCTTCTCTGCCAAGGTTGAGTGGCGCCTGTTGGCATTCTGGTGGACCTGGTATTTGTCCTCTTCTTTAGGGACATAGCCACTTTTATGCTAAAGATGCTCCACTTCACATGAGACCTTCATCTATGCTTTCTGGCTCATTCAAGAGGCCAGAAGACTTCAATTATAAGAAACAATGAAAGATGATGTTGGACAACATCTGATATCCTTGAGGCATGGAGTGCACTGAACTCACTGCACCTTCAGTGGATCTACCAAGTTGACTTTGCAGGACCTTCTTCACCACTGATAAAACCTATTGTGCTCCTAAATGGGCACTCCTCTGGGTGAAATTTGGAGCTTTGCTTCATTGGATCCAAACACTGAGATGGAGTCTTGCCGAGGGCCTTGGTTCCATGAGGTGTCCTTGCAAAGTTAACTAGAATGTTGCCCTCACTTGAGTCCTGGCCCCACAGACAAACGCTTTGACTTATGTGGTGCTTTTTAACTGCAGTTGGTTGGCTTGTCAGGTAAAGGCTGCAGCTTGAGTTAGCACAAATTATCAGTTCCTAACACAACCACTCTATAGTTAAGTGTTTTGCCAGTGTGACCAGGCTAATTTAAGAGGAGTTTGTGATTTAATTCTACAGTGAAGACATACCCCATTGTCAATTTAGTCCTGCTTGGGGTGTGTGCTGGCAGGCTCAAGAGCAAGTCTTGAAGCAGGGTTCTTTTAAGTTTCTCTTTTGGGAGAAGTAAAATTTTGAGGTAGCAATTTCTCTTGACATCTATGGTCTGAAGTTTCTTCTCACCACATCTGCTTTGATCTTCTGGATTTTCCCAAAACCCTGAGTGATGCATAAAGGTCTGTGAAACGCTTATCTAGCCATGCCATACTGTGGATTTATTTGTTGGTGGGGTGGTAGAGAGCTAGGAGTACTCAAAGCTGCATGATTCCTATCAGTGAGTAGCATATTTGAGTCCCTCTGACTAGAAATTACATTGGGTTTTCTGCACTGTTAAGTTAATGGTTTTTGACGTGGAATGAAATAGCAAGGCTGTAATTTAGCCTACTGGAAAAACAGATGCATTGCTTTAAAGCAGTACATTACTTCTGTAAGTGTATCCATCTCTCTGGTATTTGCCTGCTTAATCTAATGTTTCAGCTATCAATGTTTTCCAGAAATCAGCAGAGAATAGTAGACTGACTGTCACTTCAGCTTCTTGCCCTGATTGGCTTGTTGAATTGAGGGATGTCAACTCATGATGCTGAAAACCTGTCACTTCCTTAAAAAACCTTGAGGCTGCTCTGTACCATAGCTAATTGTTTACACAAGAAGACCAATTGAATATTCAACATGCTTTTGAGACTGTGTTCAGACCCTCTGTACTGGATGTCAGTATAACTGCTACATTAAGAATATACTTCCACATGCATTCAACTGGAACAGTTTTTGTAAACTCTATGGTTTTTCTAGTCAGTGCGGCACATACATGTGCACGTTCCTTGCTTTAAAGGTCAATGCTATGACTGTTCAAGTTGAGATTCATATCCATTCATTTCTGGTCAAAGTGAAATATGCTGCCTTTAACACCTAGACACTGTTGTTCATTCATCGGGGCCTATACACCTCTCCCCCAATATAATGTGACCCAATATAACACACTCCGGAGGGGGCAGGGGGCTGCGCACTCTGGTGGATCAAAGTTTGATATAACGTGGTTTCACCTATAATGCGGTAAGATTTTTTTTTGGCTCTCGAGGACAGTGTTATATCGAGGTAGAGGTGTATTTTGAAAGTCCAGATCTTGCTCTTAGCTAGAAATGCCTTGCTCTAATACTGCAAATGTCCTCTAAAATGTTGAATAGGCCACAATCAATCTTGGACCCTAATATAGAGAAGGAACGCCTATAATCTAAATTATAAAAACAAAAAACACCCCAAAGCCTACTTCTTATAACTTAGGCTATGTTTTAGTCATGGGTATTTATGGTAAATGTCATGGACAGGTTACGGGCCATTAATTTTTGTTTACTGCCCATAACAGCCCATGACCTGTCCATGACATTTACTATATACCCCTGCCTAAAGCTTGGGGGTAGGGCCTTTGGGATGGGCACAGCCCAGAGGGGCGCTGAGGGGGCTGGGGCAGGCTCCCTGCCTAGCTCCATATGCTGTCTCCTCTCCATCCCAATCCCCGGTTCTGCATCTCATTGGCTGGGAGCTACGGCCAATGGACATGCAGGGGCACTGCCTGCGGGCGGAGGCAGCATATGGAGCTAGAAGCGAGGGATGGGAGTTTCTGTTGCCCTTCCAGGGAGCTCCCGCCAGGTAAGCACTACCCTGCACTCCAGTCTTCAGCCCTGAGGGTGCCCCCCCCCCCCAAATAAACCCCATCTCCTGCTGCTGGAGACCTGAGACTGCCCCTGCAGCAGCCAGTGCGACTGGCCACAGGGCTGCTCAGGCAGCTCCTGGGCCAGCCACACCAGGCTGCTGCAGAAGTCACAGAGATCACAGAAAGTCACGGAATCTGTGACTTCCATGACAAACATGGAGCCTTACTTATAACTAAAGCAAAATAGACATTGTTTAGGCTGTCTAGCAGCAAGTAGTGTTTGTTTGCACATGTTCCTCCTTACTACTGGGGGAGTTCTGCAACAAAAACTTAAATTCTGTGCACGATATTTTAAAATTCTGCATATTTTTATTTGTCAAAATAACACAATATAATCACACCAGTTTCAATTATTTTGGTAATTTATTTCAAAATACCTGTCAGCAACTATGTCTGTAACAATACAGACGACAAAAAAGATTCAGGAAACGTCTTTTGACACCAAAAGCTTGGGAAGTCAGGGGTAATGGAGGAGCTGAGGGAGAGGGGAGTAATTGCTGGGAAGGAGCCTGGGTATGAACTTGGAGGGTGGTTGTTGTGGGTGGGAGAAGTACAGAGCAGGTTTTTTTTGGATGGGGTGGGATTGTTATAGAGCCTCCACCGTGCGGACCCTGACTGACCTCTAGCTTCTCTCATTCAGTCAGGCACATCTGCCCCCTCCCCATGGTGCTCTGCACCCCACTCAGCCACTCTCCCCCCCTCCTCATGTGGCCCAGCATCCTCCTCCTCCACCACCTTTCCTCCCTGTCTCCATGTGGCTCTGTGACCCACCACCAGTCCCATGTGCCCCATGCTATCCATACCCCCCCATCCCATGCCTCCTGACCTAACTCCATGGGCAGGGCGCTTTGAAGAAGGCAGCTTCTTTCTCTTCCCTATCTGCAGATGAGGCTGCTCCTGCCTGGGAGTGGCAGCTCTCTGTTCTGGAACCATAGCGGCCCCTGGTGAGCAAAAGGAGTAAGTCGACAGAATGTATTTTCTGTGTGTGTCGGGAGGGGAGAGGGGGAATTCTGCATGGCACATGAATTTTGCATGTGCACAGTGGCATAAAATTTCCCAAGAAGTATCTTTCTATAAGAGTCTAAAACGCAGATTTAGGTGTTTGTGTGTGTATGTGTAGTAGGAAGAGAGCCTGACATTTTCTCATAGCTTGACTTGTGCTAACTTTGCTTGATATCAGCAAAGCTTGCCCGCTACTTTAGCTCAGGCCTCATACCAGGCCTCTGATGCAAGGGCTTGTATTTCAGGCTCTTTTCCTACTATATTCCCCCATTTTTGTCTTTTTATGGGGAGGATGTTGAATCATTGTCCCGGAGAGGCGTAATGCATGGACTGAAGATGACCCAGCGGGCTAACCACTGTTTCAGGAGGCTGTGCAACAAAGACCACAAAATTGTATAAAGTGTCAGTCGGCCTGAACTGTCTGAAAGGTGTTCATTTTGATCCAACAGTCTGACATGAACCATTAACCAAGAGAGCAAATTTTGCTGAGAAGTTTGAAGGACTGGATCCTGCTAGGGTCTCCATAAGAGAGGTTGTAGGGGACACCTGGTAAGCTTAAGCAAGTGTAGACTGTTGTATTGTGATTTCTCTAATGCTTTTGTCCTAAAGTAAATGTACTGTGCATTGTAAAGGCTGTGTGGTCATCTCTCCACTGACATACTGCTGTCACAAATAAAAACTTAGGCTAGCAATACAGCAGTTGGGGGCAGCTATATACAACACTGACGCAGCTCAAGCTGGTAAGGAAACAAGCTTCGATATTAAACTTCAAAGGAGTCATGAATATTGTTTTTAAAGAAAAGTTAATAGCCTTCAAATTATGGTGGTTGCTGTGTTGGCAATGTTGTTGTTACTAAGGCAAACAAGTTGAACTTTTTTTTTAAACTATGCTGTCAGTCTAAGTGGCTATATAAGAAGTATTTTGAAATGTCAGGTCCTTTGGCATCTCAAATTGGTCATCCCAAGTTAGTGAATACTCCTGACCTTAATCTATATGTGCTTCAGTTCCCCATCTGTATGAGTCTACTACCCACTCATCTCACAGGGTGGTTGTGAAAATTTTATTTAATGGTTGTGTGTGAAGCACTCAGATTCTACAATGATGACTTAATTTGCTTTTCTTTGTCCGTCTCTGAGCTCCTTAAATTCCTACTTAGTGAATTTAAAACTGGGCGGCACTTTAAGTATGCATGGGCTAGAATTGACAGTGCAAAAGTTGACATCTTCA